>NC_047675.1:8253119-8595547 GCF_011762505.2 Arvicanthis niloticus
CCAGCATGCTGGGGTCTCCCATTACCAGAATAGAGACAACCAAGTGTTAGTATTCTATCTAAACTCCACCTCCACAGTTACCTGGCAACAGCCAGGTAGGCCTGGCCCACTATAAAAGAGGCTGCTTGCCTCCTCCTCTCTCCCTTAATCTCTTGTCTCTTGCCTCTAGCTTCTCTGACCCCTCCCCCCCCCCCCTTCTCTCCATGTGGTCATGGCCAGCCTCTACTTCTCTGCTCCTCTACTTCTCTTCTTCCTCTTCTTCTTCTGTCTTCTTCCATCTTCTTCCCCCCACCTTTGCCATATCTCCTGAATAAACTCCCCCCTCACGCCACCCCGGAACCATTTGGTCTGGAGTGGTCAGTTCTGAGCTGTGTGCAGACATCTAACACGGACATCTAACACCAAGTGAGCTTGCAGGCCTGATTTAAAGCATATTAGGGAACTCTGAAGTAGGTGACCTCTATGTTAATCTGTTGGGTCCATCTCTATGGACATTCCAATACTGGGATGTGGGGGCTGGAAACTTGCTGGGGGAGGTCTAGAAAATGCTGCTGATCCATTGTCCTTGCCTCAGGCCAGATGGTGGGGCATCTTCTGAGGCCTGGATTTGCCTGAAATTGCCCAGTTCTTAGAAACAGATTTAGACCTAGTCTCCTGACCTGCCAATTTGAATCCTGCCATAGAATCAGCCTAGCCTTCTCAAAGCCAACAGAAAAGGCTTGTATTGGAAGGATCTGCCAAGCAGTAAAATTAGTGTTTTGATGGCTGGAAGGGTTAGGCAGGCAGGAACCTGCATGCAGGACCTCAGAAGGACAAAACAAGCACCGGAGGACTAAGATTCAAGTCAAAGACTTAGGCTACCATGGAGGCAAGGTGGCATGTCAGCCTTGCTTCCATGTTGCTGGTGTAACCAGCCCACTTGGGGAGTTATTTTGCTGGTCCACACTGGGGCTTCCTCCTGGAGCTCACTACTGGCTAAAGGCCAAGTGGCAAGCAAGAGTGTCTTGAGTGAGACTCAAGAGAGAGGTTTCTTGCAAGGCAAGGATGATTTCATTTTAAACTTGCCAAATCTGAGGACATTCATGCTATGCCAGGTAGCATGCTGAAACATGCAGGTAGAAAACCTAAGAACACTTAGGGGGTCTTATTAGCACACTGTCTCCTTGAGACAATCGGTAAATGTCTTATAATTGATTTAATTCCACAGTTCCACAGCAGGGAGAGCACCCAAGGAACATATAACTACTACCCTTTAATGGAAAGGCAAAAGAAGATCTGGGAGTTAGAACACTTTCAGAACTAATTCAGCTCAGTCCCCCACGAACCATGTGGGCTTGTTCTAGTCATTTGTATATTGAAGGCCCAAGTTTCCTCAGAAGCCTTCTCCTTCCCCGACATCTAGTGAAAACTAACATGTAAATGTTGGAGAAAGGACTGTGCAAGTAAAGGTTATTGTTACTATTTCTAGTTTACTTCACCGTGTTAAGAAAGAACCCACAAATTTTGCAAAAGGAGAGGAAAGGAAAAAAAAGGTGGAGAGACACAGAGACAGAGACAGAGAGAAGTAATGCCTTCTCAAAATATATACCTACAGAGTAAAATCAGGAATTGAATACTTGAAGACCTCACTTGATGAGGTCTGTTTAGAAAATAAAATTCTGTTTGACACAGGGGTAAGAACTGCATGCACTTCCCCCGCTAGTTGGTGGGTGGGCTAAGGACTTGGAGGCAGTTTACCAGCACTTGGCTGGTTGCTAAACAGAGCTGGTGTGCTTGCACTCTGGTTTATATACAACGTATCGTTGTTTTGCACAGCAACGCGCCCTTATAAATCCTTCATTGCTGAGATGAAGCATGGCAGGAAATAATTATAAAAATCATCACAGTTTTGCATAACATTTCCTATTATTCCTCACTTTGTGCTCTCATGTGTAAATAACCTGGGCCCTGAATTTACAATGGCATCCTTAATAAATTTGTTTGTTCATTTTGCCTTGTTAGAGTAAAAGGTTGTGGAAATGGGAGACTTTGCTTGAAGCTGTTGGTGTGAAATTTCTGTGAATCATCAGCTGATGGTTTGAGGGGGAATTGAACACAGGGAAGTAAAAGCATATGATCAGACTGGACTCAACAATGCTGCCTGAGGTTCTCGAGGTGAAATGTTGCTGCATGCTTCCCTTCTGCTTCTCTCAGAGAGGAAGAACAAAGAAGAAAAAAATTAACGACGTTCAGTGACCACAGGCCTAATTAAGGCAGGAGCTGATTAAAAGTTACATAGAAAAAAATTATGTCTGGGAAAAAAAAAAAAACCACTAAGTTTTCTTTTTGACAGATTCAGCATTGACCCTCTAATAAGGGTCAATGCTAGGACAGCTTTCCCCAAAGCTCTGCGGTGATTGCCTGTAGATCTGCAGAGACTCAGAGGTGAGCACAGGGCAGGTTAACACCCTGGTGCATTAGTGCTAGAGAAGAGGTGCCTCCAAAGTCATCTGCATCTTTAGAGAAAGTTGTGCTTAAAATGGAAAACCTTGGGGATGAAAGTTGATCCAGCTCTGTGAGAAAGAAAAATGTTTTTAATAAGCAGTAAAGGTTTAGATTATACACTAATTAGAAAGGCTTTCATTTTTTACAGCATAAATCATTTTCCTTCCCCTCAGCTGTAGGAATTATTAAAGCAACTCCATTCTGTGACACTCCAAGGCTCTGGAGATTGGATACAAGTTCACAAATAAAATTCACGAACCAGAAGAAAAGCCCTGGCTGGGCAGAAATGCCAAGATAAGCGCCCTGCTTGGGATAAGGCCACACTCACACCCACAGGAGGGCAGAGTAGCCAAGCTCTTTCAGTGCAATAGTATGGGGAAAGGCTTGGTTCACAACGTACTTGCCACACAAGCTGCAGGACCCCTGCTCAGTTCTCAGAAACAACAGGGAACAGTCAAGCCCTAGGTGTAGCTTGTGATAGAGGCAGGTGGATCTGTGCTGTTCAGCAGCCATCCAGCCTTACTTGGCAAATTCTGGGGGAGGTGGGAGACTCTGTCTAAAGAAAAAAAAAGGAGGAGGAGAAAAAGGATGAGTGAATGGCACACACACACACACACACACACACACACAAACAAAATTTCATGAGAGAATCATGTCATGCAGAAGATTCTGCCATATGCAGAACACTGGTTCCAATTCCTAAAGATGCATTTTGAGCATAATTCAGGAAAACTGATGGAACTGGCAGCTGTCCATCAGTGAAAAGCATTCTGGCTTGAAGGAGGTGAATTTCAATGTGGTCCAGTGCTGCAGGTCATCTTAAAAGCAAGCATTTGCTCTACTTGAGTCTCGACTTTTCATAGAGCATCTATAAAAGGGTGGATCTAATAAATAATTTTAAAGCTTTTTTTTTTTTAAAAGCCTTAACATCCCTGCATTTTTGGCAGGACATTTGGAGGTAATAACTAAGGTTTGTCCTCCCCAGGCTCTTGTCATTGCCCAGGTTCTTGTCATTGCCACATGGAGCCTCTGGCTTTGTTATTTAGATGAGAGTAGATGCAGTAAACAGTGAAGTCATCCTAATTGTATTGTTATTCTAAAACTTGTATTAACCACAATAATCTTGAAACCCAAGGCACCTGACTGTAAGTGTGAGTTGTTTGGTAGAGGAGTCCAAAAGCATGTTGTCGTCGAAGATGAAAATCACATTTTAAACGGTGTCCATGTAAATAATGTGGTATTTCCTCTTTACCAAAATGTTTACAAGGACGTTGACTCTGCAAGGCAGGATGAAGAGCGAGTGAAACTGGCCCTGAGATGGTGAAGAACTCATGGAAAGGAGTCCCCTGCTCATTGTACTAGGCAAGGGCGAGGAGGACTGGGAAGAAACAGCAAAAGCCTCAAATGATTTTCGGGTTATTTCAGACCATTGGAAACCATTTGGTGGCATCTCTAGCCTGTTGTAGCCGACAGGTCTGAGCCACTCAAGCAAGAGAGTTACTAACAATGGTAAAGTTAGAGGGGTCCTGCAAAATGCCTTCAGGGCAGCCTTACAGAATCCCATGCTCCCTAGAAAGATGCAAAGCAGGAGTTGTGTCCTCAAAAACAAGCAGAGGAGTGGCTAAGAGAGGGTTCAGCTAGTAGAGGCCTTCAAAGACAAGAAGACAGGGACAAAGAGGCTTTTTTTTTTTTTTGCAGAGATGATAGGGAAATGTGTGCCTTCATGAGAACCTGGATGTTGGTGGTTAAGGACTCATAAGGACTGTGCATATGAAGCTCCATTATCACTTCTTACTCTACAATATGATTCCTAGGTATAGGCCTACACATTTAAGTAAAAGTTTAATGGGCTGAGTTCTGTCCCTTGAAGCCATGACCCTATGTGATGGTATTTACCGAGGCCTATCAGAAATAATATGGATGGCATGTGATCATGGAGATGAAACTCTCCTAGTGGTATTAACTCCTTAACGAGACACACCAGAAAGATTGACCTCTCTGTCTCTGCCATCTCAAGACTTGGGGTAACATGCCATAGCATTTGTGACGGTAGAAAGCCTGGAGCAGAGCCTACATGAGAAGCAGACTGGGCTTGTTGCTCCAATGCTGAACTTCTACTTTTTCCAGAGCAGGGAGAAAATGAGTTTCTGTGTTTAACATCCTAGTATATGGTAGAATTTTATAATGACAACCTAGCACACTAAGATCCCAAGCCAGGACAGTTTTGAGAGCAAAGGAAGATATTAAGGTTGATTAAATTATGTATTTCAAGTAGTCATTAAACAGCATCCTTAGTTCCAGCACCTGGAAGGTAGAAGCAAGAAAATGGGGAGTTCAGGACCAGCCTTGGCTATATTCTATCTTCTAAACTGACTTCTTATGACTTTATAAAATGGATTCAAACAATTCAATTGAAATAAAATGTCTGTGACTTGTATCTGAGTTTAAGGCCAGCCTAACTGAAAAAGAGAGAGAAATAACAAAGGAAAAGAAACTTCAATAAATTGGCATGTGCTTTAAATTGGTTGACTTACAAATATTTTTAGCAGAAATTCTTTGCAAAAATTATTTCATCTATAAAATAATTCATAGTTTCATAGATTATAGAAAAATATAAAAATTATTTATATTATTTTAATATCTTAACACTAAAAATAAATAATGTACAACATCCCTTTCTATGACTTGTTTGCTGAAAATGATTTGTGATGTCATATATATATATATTTTTTTTTTTCCATAGAAATTCTTACTTTTCTTAATGTTATCCTTTTAATGTTTCAAATAATCTTCAAATTAATATTTCTAATAATGTTTGAAATGGATGTCTGTTTACTCTGTCCTGTAATATATAACATTATAATTGAGAAAGTACACTGACTAGTGGGTGCCCATGAATGGGATCAACACAAAGAAAATACAAAGTGAATGGGCCCATCAGCTCTAGCCCTTGGGAAGTGGGTTCACATACAAGTCACATACTGGACAGATAATGTCTCTTTACCTCAGTTGCGAGATTCTCTTTGCCACCAAACATTTTACAAGGCAAAACTCATAAAAATAAACTCTCTGCTCATAATTCTAATGTGTTGCCAAATAGATGCTACAAAGTCATAGGACTTTCATTCCATTCCAGTACATGATATAATCCAATTACCAAAAACGGAGCTTGATCAAAAGATTGTTCCTACAAGTCATTTGCAGAATTTCAAAACTGGATCTTGAACTGTCTGAGTTCTTCGTCACTTAATTTTCTCATCTCCCTGACTTGTCAGAATTAACTTTGCCTTTGTAGTTATTGCAAAACCTGAAATCTTCTGGCTTCCAACACCAGTGTCTTGATAAAAGATTTTCAAGTAATCATTTTTTAATTGAAGAATCGCTCAGTGCCAACAAGGGACTAGTAGACTGATTTAGAATGTAATTCTCCTGAATGCTGAAACATTTCTAAAATCGGGTTAAAAAAAGAACAAAAGCAGCCCATACCACCTTGCAAAATGTATACTGTGTTTGGCTTTTTGTTTCCATATTTAACATAAGTTTAATCAATGGACATTCATAATCAGCTATGTTAATTAAATGTTTCTAAATTCTGATGCTGGCTGCGGCTGTTGTTTTACATGGGAAAAGCTATTATATAAGTATAGTATATTTTATATGTATATGCCGCCCAATCACAAGAATTATTTTCTCTGAATTTCTTAAATGAAAGCAATCATAATTTTACCTATGATGTGTTCTACCAAATATGTCCATATCAATGCCACAAAACTAGCAGATTCAATGTTGAACTTTTTAGCTGAACATAGAATACATTCGTCTCTACACAATGACCTCTTAGGAGCATATTTTTATGTAGATTTGATTAAAAAAAAAGTTCAAACAACTAAAGAGAAAAATAGTGATTATTAGTTGTAACATTAAACGTTCAGAAAACAGCATTCTTTAATGCTTTACAAATGTCTTCTGCTATGGTCTGAATATTTTGGTCTCCCTGTAATACACGTGTGATGGTTAGCTTAAATTGCCAGTATGACTCAATTCAGAATCACTGGAAAGAGAATCTCAATGAGGAATTGTCAACATTGGATTGGCCTTTGGACATGTCTTGGAGGTAAGGATTAATTAGGTTAATTGATGTTAAAAGACTGAGTCCACTGTGGGTGGCTCCATTCCCTTACCAGGGAGTCATAAACTATTCAAGAGTGGAAAACTGGAGCTGAGCACAAGCAAGTGAGTGAATGAGTATACAGGCATTCATTTGTCTCTGCTTTTTATTGTAGATGTGATATGAGTAACTGTTTGAATTTCCTGCCTTGGTTTTTCCACAATGATAAGTGGTAATCTGAAACTGAAGCTAAAATAAATCCCTTTCTCTTCTAAGTTACTTTCTGTTGGGTCTTATATGACAGCATCAGAAATGGAATTAAAACAACACATCAAAACCAAATTACAACTAGGATAGTTTTTCTTGATGGGAACTTTAGGAATGAGCAGATTGCAAGAGCTGACCCTTCATGATGAAGTTAATGTATTTATAAAAGATACCTCTGGTAACTGCCTTGTCCCCTTTATGTGTGAGGTCACTGCAGGAAAGCACAATTTATGTAACAGGAAAAAGAGACTTTCACCAGATACTGACTCTGAAGATGCCTTCATCTTAGACTTCCAACCTCTAGAGCTATGAGAAATTAACACGTGTTGTTTAAAAGCCGTTTAGTCTGTGGCCTTGTGTCATAGCATTCTGAACAGACCAGAGATCTTCCGTTGCCACTGAAATCACATTCTAGCCTTTGTCCAGTTGCCCTTTTATTGTGACAAAATACTGTGACCAAAGGCAACTTAGGGAGAAAAGGACAAATTTCGGTGTCTAAGTTATAGCTCATCAGGGAAGTCAGACAGAACCTCACATCGAACCTTGATTCTTTGGCTTACACTTAGCTAGCTTCCCACTCAGCTCAGGATCAAAGGCCCAGGGAATTCTTATACCTAGTTATAAATGATTTATATAAGATTGTGATGCTTAGAGTTGATTGTCAACTTGGAGAACTTTAGAAGGACTTGGAAGAAAGGCTTCCAAGCATGCCTGCCAGAGAATCTTCATCAAAGTGATCTCAATTGTGGTAACATCATTTCCTGAACAGGGGATCTTTGAACAAAAAGGTGAAATGAAGCCAAACTCTAGGGTGCATGCATACATTTATCTGTTCTTCTGACTATAGACATGATGTGACTAACTGCTTCAAGCTCTTACTGCCTAGACCCCTGCCATTATGGATTGTACTCCAAACTCTGGAAATAAGCACTGTCTTAGTCAGGGTTTTTATTTCTGTACAAACATCATGACTAAGAAGCAAGTTGGGGAGGAAAGGGTTTATTCAGCTTATATTTCCACGTTGTTGTTCATCACCAAGGAAGTCAGGACTGGAACTCAAGCAAATCAGAAAGCAGAAGCTGATGCAGAGGCCATGGAGGGATGTTATTTACTGGCTTGCTTTCATTGGCTTGCTCAGCTTGTTTTCTTATAGAACCCAGGATTACCAGACCAGGGATGGTACCACCTACAAGGGGCCCTACCCATTTGATGATTAATTGAGATTAATCCAGCCTTATAGCTGGATCTCATGGAGGCATTTTCTCAATGGAGGCTCCTTTCTCTGTGATAATTCTAGCTTGTGTCAAGCTGACACACAAACATGCCAGTACAAGCCCTTTTTCCCTTAGGTTGCTTTTGTCAGAATGTCAGTCACAGTAACAAGAAGAGAAGCTAAGACAAGGATTGTCTGTTCAAATCCTTGTTGTGGTTTCCGTTTTCAGTTGGATCATGACTGGTATAGTACTGACTGTGAGAGGTAGGCATGGACAGTGACCTCGGAAGACCTCAACAGTGGGCTGTGGTTTTAAAATTGAGTGAAATAAAAACCTTCCTACCAATGTGAAACAAGATTGTAAAAATCCAGTGCAAGTAGCACCCATGAATTAATTTCATCCATCTGTGGTGAGTTGTAACAATGTTCCTATTAAAGTTATCATTGAAGGGAGAAATGATTGCTAGATCATTATCAGTCATGATAACTATAAAATATTTGTTATAGGGTATATTATTCTGGGTACAGAAAGGTATTTATAAAAAAATTAATAAGCTCAGGACGTTAAGTTATCAGATGAACGCTGAAAGAAAGTCACTAAAACCTCTTTCCCCTTCAACGCAGTCTTAATTTTTTATAGCAATATGATCAATGTTGGTGACAGATTAACTTAAACATTTTTTGTATAGATAACATAATTATAACATCAGTTGAAATCATAGCTCTTCCAAATATATTGCACATGGAATGCCTCTGTCAAGATGAATACCCTAGCTTCAATTCAAGGTTATCAGAGGTCAAACATCTTGAAAGCAAAACTAAAGTGAGTCTATTTGTAATTAGAAACTCCAGGACATAGCATAATCAAACTATTTTGACCCAATAAATCTTCAGAAAAAAATAATTTGTCACAGTTTTCCAAGGAATAATACAGATGTTTAGCTATCTGTCCTGACTAGTTTTTATGTCAACTTGAAAGTAGGGTTATCTGGGAAGAAGGAATCTTAATCAAGAAAATGCTACTACAGAATTAACCAGTAGGCAAGTCAGTAAGGCATTTTCTTGACTGAGGGTTGTTGCTATGACATGGCTCAGCCTATGGGGACCAGTTCACCCCTGGGCAGGTGGTCCTGGTGACATAAGGAAGCAAACTAAACAGGCTAGGAGGGGCAACTCAGAAAGTAGCACTCTGTCTTGGTCTCTGCTCCAGTTCCTGACTCCAGGTTCCTGGAGTTCTTGTCCTGCCTTCTCTGGATGGTAGACTCCATGTTGTAAGATGAAATATACCCTTTCTTCCCTGAGTTCCTTTTGTCACGTGCTTAATCACAGCAATAGTGTCCTAATTAATACAGCATCTAAAACATTTCAAAATGTATATTACAAGGCAGATTCCAGATCTGGTAGCCAACAACTACAACAAAGATTGCACATACTCTCTCGCATGTTCTGAGTCCACCTTAGCTCATAAATGTGGACCTGTCACTTTAATCAGAAAGAACCATCCCTTGAAGAAAGAAACCGCAATTTCTCTACAGTATATACCATAGATTACCTCCTAGAAAAAGTAGAGTCACTCACTACAGTGATTAAAAAAAAATTGCACTTCTCATCTGTTACCATATACAGACTCTGAATTAGTGTGGCATTTGTTTGTTTTGGTAATGTGTCCCAGTCCATGTAGCCCAAGCTAGCCTGAAACTTAGAATCCTCCTGACACATCTTCGTAAGTGCTAAATAATGGTAATTGTTTGTTACTTGAACTACAATGTCAGCGTGAAAAACTTTTGCACATTTCAAAAAGAAATTGGCCTTAAAGTTTTGTTTGAACCTGGTGTGGTTCTTCTGTCTGGACTGTGAGCTTTCACAAGAGTGACCAGGCTGCAAGGCTACTTCTGCTGAGCTACTTCATGCTTTGGAATGAATGCCAGTGGCTTTTATGCACGCTTGTCTTCATAAGAACAACAGAGTTACTATTTGTCAATACTCTGAAACTCTGCTCCAGCACTTTCCATAATTTGCCAGAATTAAGTTTGCCACAACTAGATACTTTTCTAAAGTGAGGCTGCTAGTGCCTATTTAGAATCTTACCTGGGTGTGGATTTTACTTATCTCTCTTAGCTTAAAACCAGGAAAGAATGCAGCTCTTGAGAAAACCCAACTCTCAATTTTCTCTCTCATCATATCATAATAAATGAAACAACATAAATAGAGAAGGATTATTATTATCATAGCCACATTCATTAGGCCCATAAAGAATTAACACCAGCAATGTAAAATGTAGGGTCCTGTCAGTACTTTGGACATAACTACAACTTTTTCATTATAATGGGCAACATAAAAACCAAGAGTCTATCCCATAATACAGGCAAGAGCAACAATGTAGCCACATCCTAGCTACTTCATTCTGGAGAATTCTTCCTGGGACATTTAAAACCATGAGCGTTCTGAATCTCTGCTGAATTTCCCGGTAGGTCTCACTGCTTTTTAGGGGGAAGCATAGGAAGCACATTTCTTTAAGCGCATTCCTTTGAAGTTCCATTGTAGACCTTGATCTATCTTATTAAATAGCAGGCTCTTTCAGAGGGGAGTCATAGCGTCACTTTCAACCACAGGATGAAGGAGTGTCAGTCAAGAGTTTGGGTGGTGGATTCTTTTTTCTAAGACATGATATTAAAATATACAGAAAATACTCATTCTATTTTTACAGGTGGAGGGAGTTCTGTTTTTAGCAGTTAAAAAATGACAGCACGACCAATGTGACACCACTTGGTCCCCACAAAGCCAGTGCTTCTATAAACTGAGAAAGTGGGCTCTGTTAGGGAAACCAAAATCTGAACTTGAGTGCTACCTTTATTTTTTCTTGTGGAAAGTATCTACACTTAAGAGGCTTGGGAGGAGGTACATAGGATTAGTAATCTCTGAGGACCCCCCAACTGTGGCAGTGACTGAGGACTGTAAATCTAACATGTGTGCAAAAGAAAGATTGTGGATTACATTTTGAGCATTTTGATTCATTGGAAAGGGCTCAAAAGCAAGCACAGACCCCAAAGTCAATGATCACTAGAATGATACATACGCACACACCTTTTGCCCATAGGTCTTAGCTCAGACACAATCCGTTCTGGTCAACCTTTTTCTTTAAGTCTTAATGTATGGAAATGATTACTTCTCGGGCTGGTACCATGGCTCAGTCAGTAAAGAGCTTCTCATGTAAGCATAGGTCCTCAGCTTCATCTCCAGAACCATGTGGTGGGAAAGCAATGCATGCTGCCACACACATGCAGTCCCGGCTCTGCCGTGGCAGAGAATAAGAAAGGAGCTATGGCTCATTCTCCTGAGCCTTCATTTTATTCCCAACAGAAGGTGGCCTGAAAAAAAAAAACCAGAATCTCCTTTTAGCTCATCTAGCCTTAAGGTTGGAGACGGGCGGGGGAGGTGAAGGTCTCCTGGAAACCGAATGGTTTGCAAATATAAAGGACAGAAAAGGAAATAAGTCAGTTAATACAGGTCAGACCTTTCTTTGGGAGAAAACACAACACAATGGGGGCTCTAATAAAAATTAAAGCTTGCAGTTGGCTTATATGCTGGCATAGTTACAAGGCAGAAACGGTCAGAAGTTGAAAAGTTTTGTGTTCGGTTTGCAGTTACCATTGTGAGGGGTTACCTGTGAGTGGTCAGCTAGAGAATATCAGGTGATCCAAGACCTTCTTTCTTCGAAGTTATTATATAGAGTCCATAGGGCGGAGAAGGCAAGTTGTTATACTTCTGGATTCCAAATTACTGTATTTGGAGGAATTGTCACAGTTAAGCCAAAATGGAAGAGTTTTACAGAATGTCATAGCCTCGGCTAACAAAAACCATGGATTGGGAATTCTCAACAGCCTTCTATTAGGCATGTTGCCTCACCTCTGTGCCTGTGGCCAAGCAACACTGTGCTGGAGCTGCTTCACTTCCTGAGGTCTGACTGGGGACACAACATTGAAGTCAAGGCAATCATGCAAGTGCTTTTTCATGCCTATCAGACTTCCTTTAAGGAGCCACCTGTACACGCTGGTATCTCAGCCCAGGAAGGTCTCCTTTCACATCCAAATCCATCCTGAGAGGTGTCAGTGCTAAACTTTCTCTTCCCCTTCTCCTAAAGCTCAGTTAGTCTCAAGACAGCTGGCCTTTCTGCTCTGTCCAGGGCAGCAGGAGCTCGCTTCACACCTGACTCAAGAGAATTTTGTCACTGGATGTTAGCCTAGGAGGGAAGTAGAGGTTCGAATCCAAGCAGAGACATGCCTCTGGGCCAGCTTTGCTTAGGCCTCCAGGACTATATGCATGGGACCAGCAGGTGAAGACTGAGGAGATGGAGGAAAGAGTGAAGGATCTTTGGGGACAGGGGCAGTGTAGAGGGAAAGAGGGAAAGTAATGATGATTTCAGGCTATGCCGAAATCCACACCTTTCTTTCTAGATAACTCTGTCATAGCAATCAAAAATGGCCCTTTAAAAATGTTAAACTGCAGCTAACTTGTCTCCTGGAATAGTTTTAAATTCAGTGTAGGCCTGCCCAGAGAGCAAGCTAAGTGGAGCAGCTCTGTTTTCTGGCCACCAGACCGCACACCCGGAGGTCCACCAAGGCTGCGGTGAGACCTTGGTGTTCAGGCCAAAGGACTCAGTCCCCTTGGGAACACTGAGGTATCATGGCATGTCACTGTTACAGAGTCAGAGATCCTGACCTATTTGGTGCTTGAGTGTGGCATCCAGATAGCAGTATCGGATGGAAAGGAGTATGACAGACAGCAGCTAGAACACTGAGAGACAGAGAAGAGTCCCTGGGAACCAGCAGAGTCTGCAGCCAGCTCATCCCTTCATTCTTTTATTTGTTTATTTATTTTTGCAGTGCTTGGGTGAAACCCATAACATCCCAAATGCTAAACAACCACTCTACGTCTGTGCTACATGCCAGCAAAGTTCCCAGAGAAAAGGTCCTGAGAACCATATGAACTTTTACTGTGTACATACCCTAAATAAGGCACAGCTAGAAATTCTTACTGTAATGTGATAAAACCATGACCTTCAAGCCATTTGTCACAGAGTACACAGCCAGTCATATACATGTAGATGCACATATATACATTGATATTCATATGGAAATACATATTTTAAAGTATATGTATGTGTACATGTATGTAAATGTGTACCTCTACACACACATACACACACACACACACACACACTCTTCCATCTCTTTAACCTTACATATGAATTTGTATACACTTCCTAGTGTCTTCTTCAAAGTATAATCTGATTCTTTTCCTACTGTGTATAACATCTTGGCTATCAGGAGTACAGAAGATATTTCTGACTCAGCTCCTACCTTAGCCACTCTAAGATGACTTCATACAAAGTGGAAATTCCTTTTGGCAGCTCTTGGGGATCTAGTCCTTGGCAATGAAATATTTTTTTTTTTATTTCAGTAGGATTTGAATTAAAATTTCCATTTCCCTGCACTGAATAGCTGCAGGCCAGCATCATAATCTTTAGTGATAAGACCTTGGCCCTAGAAGAGCAGAGCTCCAGACCTCCCAGATTTACAGGAAGGGGAAGGCATGTTAGTCCTCAGAGAGAGCTCAAATGTCCGGGGCCTTGATGAACTGCTCATAGGGAGGGACAAAGGACCAAAGACTATCGAAGGTCCTTTCTAGGTGCGAAATGTTGGAATTCTTGGAAAGAAAGGTGACAGTGGTCAAAGTAGTAGGGAAAATAAAGTGCTAACAGGGCAGAGAAGGATAAATCCCTCAGGGCTTTGTTAGTTGAAGGCAGAGTCCCTGGAAGGTGGAGAGACAAGCTCAGTTTTGAGGACTTACTACACTGAAGGAAGAGGGAACAGTTGTGGGAAGAGAAGGAAGCTTGCCACAAAAGAGGTATACTGTGAGCAAAATGAGACACAAGGCAAAGTGTGTGTGAGCGTGCATGCATGCATGTGTGTGTGTGTGTGTGTGTGTGTGCATGTGTATATGTGTGTGCATGTGTATATGTGTGTGTGCATGTGTATATGTGCATGTGTATATGTGTGTGTGCATGTGTGTGCATGTGTATATGTGTGTGCATGTGTATACGTGTGTGCATGTGTATACGTGTGTGCATGTGCATACGTGTGTGCATGTGCATATGTGTGTGCATGTGTATATGTGTGTGTGCATGTGTATACATGTGTGCATGTGTATGTGCATGTGTATACATGTGTGCATGTGTATATGTGTGCATGTGTATACATGTATGTGCATGTGTATATGTGTGTGTGAATGTGTGTGCATGTGTATATGTGTGTGTACATGTGTATATGTGTGTGTGTGCATGTGCCTGTGGGGGGAGCTCAATACACCTACTTGCCTGAAGCATTGGTTAATGAGAATGAAGCTGCAAGCCAAGAAAGGCTTCTGGTTTTCATTTCCTGGGAACTTGACTGTCCCTGTTAGAAGGACATCAAGACCCCTATGGGCCTGGGCCTTATTGACACCTAGGTGATATGGAGTGAAGTACTTCCTAGATTATCTATCAGTCTCCAAGTGACTGCATTCCTGAGAGCTTGCTCTGTGGGACACGGGAGCTATTCAGGCAGAATCACAATGTCACAAACACACCCAGCTGACGGGTCTATCACCTGAAGGACAGGTAGCAGTCAGTAGCCATGCTAAGCTGCAGCAGCCAACAACTGCTGATCTGCTTCAGGCCAGAAAGGAAGAGAGAAGTGCGGAGGACAACCTTCTTGAATGAGGACCTCCCATAGGGGTTCATGACATGCAGTTGCTTGGCAACCATGATGAATGATGTAGCATTCCATACATTAGGTACAAACAAGCCATAAAACTGACAGGACTGGAGAAACTGTGTAGAGCCAACATGTGAATAGTAGTGAGCAGAAGCGAATAACACAGAAATAAACAGGGAGATGGTGAAGAACGGAGGAAGGAAGAAGCATAAGATTGTCTCAGGAAGCATCATCAAAGACACAATTTTGCATATTTAAACAGGATAAGAGACAAAGGTAAGGGCTGGTGAGATGGCTCAGTGGCTTAGAGCACTGTCTGCTCTTCCAGACGA
The DNA here is from genome assembly GCF_011762505.2 of Arvicanthis niloticus. Taxonomy (NCBI): domain Eukaryota; kingdom Metazoa; phylum Chordata; class Mammalia; order Rodentia; family Muridae; genus Arvicanthis; species Arvicanthis niloticus. Next base: position 8,268,279 of record NC_047675.1, read on the forward strand.
CCTGAGTTTGATTGCCAGCACCCACATGGCAGCTCACAATCATCTGTAACTCCAGTTACAAGAGATACAGTAATCTTTTCTGGTTTCCTCGGGCACCAGGCACATACATGGTACCCAGACAAACATGAAGACAAGACCCCCATACATAAAAAATTGCAATTGAATTACTTATTCTAGCTAGCCCACATAAAAGACACAAAATTGTTGTATTTTATCTACAAGCTGGAAGCCTAGATTGGACAGGTTGTGAGCTATTGTAATTTGCATTCCAGCCATATGTCTTTGTTACTTGCTGTTTGAGTCTCACCTGGGTCATTTCTGTTTCATCAGCCTGTCATCAGGGTCCACTTCCCCTGGCCACGTGTTCATGATTCATCTGGCTTCATAGTGGCATCCTCCTCTCTTTGTCTCCTTTCTTCTTCTCCCTGGTCTCTCCTGAGACCCTTCACTCAATCCTCAAGTCCCATATTTCTCTCTCTACTGCCCAATCATAGCCTCTAGCCTTTTACTAACCAAATAAGTTTAAATTAGGGAGCAAGGTTTACAAAACAAAGGCCAGTGTATATGAGAATTCTATCATCTGGGAGCAACCAGATCTTAGAGTACAGAATTTAGCATTTGTCTACGCAGCACCAGACTAACCCCTAATATAAAATAAAATTAAAATTTTGGAAGAAAAATAAAAACAAGAAACAAGAGATAAATTTAAATGCAAAACTGCAAGATTATAGTGCAAGTCAAGAAAGAGAGTTGAAGGCCTCATTTTCAGCTATGATATTAAGTATGACAAGACTCTCATAAGGCACAAAAAAAGATCTAGAATTTTTTTGAACTACAAACTCTACATTATATAATCTTTTGCAATATCTTGACCTTAACCTTGACCACAGCATGGGAGGATATCTGTTTATCAATTTGCCATTCAGTTTGTCCAAAAGTCTTAATGACCACAAAGAAAAAAGATACAGAATTATTGGTAGATTCTGGTGCATCTAGAAGATAAAATTATAAAAACATCTTAAAGATTAAAAAAAAAGCTCTAAGAGGGAGGTTGGCTTCCATCTATACAAATATTTTTTATACCCATATACAAATTAAACTCACAGGTAGCCCTGGATATCCTAACACAACCAAAACACAAGAAAATGACCTTAAATACAGTCTTATAAAGATGATAGTGGCCTTTGAAGAAGTGAATAAATTCCTTAAAGAAATACAGGAAAAATATAATCAAACAGATAGAGGTCTTTAAAAAGGAATCATATAAATTCCTTAAAGACATACAGGAAAATGCAATTAAATAGATGAAGGAAATAAATAAAATTGTGCAATACCTGAAAGTGGAAATAGAAGCAACAAAGAAAATACAACCTGAGGAAATCCTGGAGATGAAAAACTTTGGAAGAGAACAGAAACAACAGATGCAAGCATCACCAACAGAATACAGAAAATGGAAGAAAGTATCTCAGGCATAGGAAATATGATAGAAGAAATTAATGCATCAGTCAAAGAAAGTGTTAAATCTAAAAATTTCTGACATAAAACATCCAGGAAATCTAGGATACCATGAAAAGACCTAACCTTAGAATAACAGAAGGTGAAGAGTCTCAGCTCCAAAGCCTAAGAAAGATTCTCAACAAAAATCATAGAAGAAACCTTTTTCAAACTAAAGAGAGATATGCCTATAAACATACAAGAAGCTGACAGAGCACCAATTAGACTGAACCAGAAAAGAAAATCCTCCTGCCACATAATAATCAAAACACAAAAAATCTACAGAAAAAAGAAAGACTATTAAAAGTGGCAAGATAAAATGTCCAGGTAACATACAAAGTCAGACCTATCAGAATTACACTTGATTTCTCAACAGAGACCAGAAAAGCTAAACAGACCTGGACAGATATCTTAAAACCTTTAAAAAACCATAGGTGTCAACCTAGACTACTATACCCAGCAAAACTCTCAATCACCATAGATGGAGAAAACAAGATATTTCAAGACACATCCAAACTTGAATGATACCAACATCAAAATACAGGAATTAACAATCACTCGTCATTAATATCTCTCAACATCAATGGATTCAATTCCCCAATTAAAAAAACATGGCTAACAGAATGGATGTGAAAACAGGACCCATCATTCTGCTGTATACAAGAAACACACCTCAGCAATAAAGATAGATATTACCTCAAAGTAAAGAGCTGGAAAAAAGTTTTCCAAGCAAATGGACCCAAGAAGCAAGCTGGAATAGCCACTCTAATATCTAATAAAATGGATTGTCAATCAAATTTTATCAAAAGAGACAGGGAAGGACACTTCATAATCATCAAAGGAAAAAGCTACAAAGATGATACCTCTATTCTGAACATCTATGCCCCCCACAAAAGGACATATACATTTGTAGAAGAAACAGTGTTAAAGCTTAAATCACCCATCTAACCCAAGACATTAATAGTGGGAGACTTCAACATCCCACCTTTACCAATTGACAAGTCATCCAGACAAAAACAAAACAGAGAAACAATAAAACTAATGGGCATTTTTAAGCATTTATAAAATATTTCACCCAAATGTAAAACAATACACCTTCTCAGCACCTCATAGATTCTTCTCCAAAATTGACCATATCGTTGGTCAAAAAGCAAGCCTCAACAGACACAATAAAGTTGAAATAATGTCTTATATCTTATCAGACCACCATGAATTAAAGCTGGACTTTAACAACAACAACAGAAACACTGGAAAACCTACACATTCATGAAAACTGAGCAACTATCTACTCAATGATGTCTGGGTCAGGAAGAAACAAGTAAAGGAATTAAAGACTTTCTAGAATTCAGTGAAAATGAAGGCACAACATACCCAAATTTATGGGACACATGAAAGCACTGCTAAGAAAGTTCATAGCACTAAGTGCTTCCATAAAGAAATTAGAACGTTCTTGAACCAGCTATTTAAAAGTACAACTGAAAGTTCTAGAAAAAAAAGAAGCAAGCACCAAAGAGGAGTAGAAGGCAGAAAACAATCAAAAGGCTAAAACCAATCAGTTAGACACAAAGAAACCAATACAGAGGCTCAACGAAACCAAAAGTTGGTTCTTTCAGAAAATCAACAAGATTGACAATCCCTTAGCCAAACTAACCAAGAGACAGAGACACAATATCCAAATAAACAAAAAACAGAATGAAAAGGGAGACATAACAACAGACACTGAGGAAATTAAAAGAATCATTAGGTCTTACTTCAAAAGACTACTCCACAAACCTGGACAATCTTAATGAAATGGACAATTTTCTAGCCAGAAACCACTTACGAAACTGAAACGAAGATCAGGTAAACTATTTAAACATCCCTATAACCCTTAAAGCAAGCAGTCAGTCATTAAAAGTTTCTCAACAACAACAACAAACCCCCCAAAAAAGCAAAAACCAAACCAAAACAAATCAAAAGAGCCTCAGGCCAGATGGTTTTAGTGCAGAATTCTACCAGACATTCGAAGAAGAACTAATACCAATACTCCTCAAACTATTCCATAAAATAAAAACAGAAGAAACACTGCCAAACTCATTCTATGCGGCCACTCACCCTGATGCCTAAACCACACAAAGACTCAACAAAGAAAAAGAACTTTGAACTGATTTCTCTTATGAACCTTGATGCAAAAATCAAATACTCAAAAGCTGAATCCAGGAACACAACGAAGACATCATCTATCAGGATCAAGTAGGCTTTATCTCAGGAATGCAGATATGGTTCAATATATGAAAATCCATCAACATAATCCACCATATAAACAAACCAAAAAAATCACATGATTATCTTATTAGACACTAAAACAGCCTTTGATAAAATCAAGCACTCCTTCATATTATAGGTATTAGAGAAAACAGGAATACAGAGCACATACCTAAACAAAATCAAAGTAATATACAGCAAGCCAATAGCCAACATCAAACTAAATGGAGAGAAATTTAAAGCATTTCCACTAAAATCAGGGACAAGGCAAAGCTGCCCACTCTCTCCTTGCCTATTTAATATAATATTTGAAGTTCTAGCTAGAGCAATAAGACAACTAAAGGAGATCACGGGGACCCAAATTAGAAAGGAAGAGGTCAAAGTTTTGCTATTTGCAGATGTTGTGATAGACTATATAAGTGACCCCAAAATTATACCAGAGAATTTCTACAGCTGATAAATACCTTCAGCAAAGTGACTGGATACAAAAACTAACTCAAAGAAATCAGTATTCCTCCTTGACACAAATTACAAATGGGACAAGAATGAAATTAGGGAAACAACACCCTGTACAATAGCAACAATAATATATAATATCTTGGTGTAACTCTAACCAAGCAAGTGAAAGATCTGTATCACACTTCAAGTCTCTGAAGAAAGAAATTGAGGAAGATATCATAAGATGGAAAGATCTCCCATGCTCATGAATAGGTAGGATTAACATAGTGAAAATAGCCATTTTATCAAAAGCAATCTACAGATTTTAATGCAATCCCCATCAAAATTTCAATACAATTTTTTATAGACACTGAAAGAGCAATTCTCAACTTCATATGGAAAAACAAAAAAACCACCACCACCACCAACAACAAAAAACTAGGATAGCCAAAACAATCCTGAATAATAAAAGAACTTCAGGAGGAATCACCATCCCTGACCTCAAGATGTACTACAGAACAATATTGGTACATACACATAAGACCTAGAACAACACAAGATTGGTTCCACTCCTCCCTGAGTAACTGTGGTGGTTTGAATATTCTTGGCCAGGGAGTAGCAATGTTAGGAGGTGTAGCCTTGTTGGTGGAAGTGTATCACTGTTGTGGTAGTCTTTGAGACCCTCTTCCTAGCTGCCTAGAAGACAGTCTTCTCCTGTTTACAGTCAAATCAAGACACAGAACTCTCTTTCTACAGCAACTTATCTGCTGGGTGCTGCCATGCTTCCTGCCATGATGATAATGGACTGAACCTCTGAACCTGTAAGCCAGCCCGTTAAATGTTGTCCCTTATAAGACTCGCTTTGGTCATGGTGTCTGTTCACAAAAGTAAAACCCTAACTAAAACAATATCTATAGGTAGGTAGTGGTGACTGAAGGAGGGAGAGACATTTTCTTCAGTGGTACAGATTTCTTCACTGGATAATTGTCCGTTCTCCTATAAATAATTTGAATAAAAAAAAGAAAGAAAAATGTACATACCTGCTCTTAGGTATGATGGAAGAGAAAGGATTTTTGTAGATGAAAGCCAGAGCACAGATAAATGCAGAGAAATCTGGAAGAATCCACAGTAGACATGACTCTGAGTCATGTGAGGAGGAGAGGGACGGGATGGGAAAGCAGATAGAGAAAAACTAAGTGCAGCAGCCAAGAGGGCAAAAGGTTAAAAGGGGGGAAAAGGACTGAGTAACTGAAATGGCTAGATTACATAGAGAAGAACCTCTGGGAGAAAGGCAGCTCAGCCCCTGGGTGAAGAGGTAGAGAATGATGAATGCCAGCATACCTTGTAACCGGTAGGGACTGAAGGATGCTGGGGGATGCACCTCAGCCATTCATCCAAGGGTTTGATACTTAAACTAATACCCCATCCATGCTTTCATAAGTAACCCTAACAGAACTCATTGGATTGCATAGTGAGGGTTGAACTTGATAAATATAGTATGTCTACTTAGGAAAATATCATTATGAAACCTATTATCATATATAACCAATATATATGATAGATAAATAAATAAAAATAAAGTTGCTCCCTTTTAAAGCAAAGTTTCTATTTGGGCTCTGTTTTTCCTGGTAGGTGTCAGACTGGCTCTCTTTTGTCCCTTCCAGTCTATATTTCTGATTTGGTTTAAGTATCCTCCACCAATAGAAGCTCAGAAAGCCCCCACACTCACAATCAGAAAGCTTCCACCTCACAATGATCTTTGTGCCAAAGACTTCAATAGAGGCTAGGCAGGTAAAGGTACTGTAACCACGTTGTTCTCCAAATGACCAGGCTATTTTAGAGCCTTCATCTGGTACCTCACAAGGTCCATGACCTTCCTTAAGCACTTGGCCTCCAAAAAAAAAAATTGGCAAGAATGAGAAGTAGCTGCTAAGTCTTTGAGACTCTGTAAATGCATATATAAAATAATTTTTCTACTTTCCAAATGTAGTGGTGTTTGTGAGAATCAAGGGAAGTAATCAGTGAGACCCCTTTTGAAAGCTGAAAGACCGGGAAACTCCAAGCCATGATCCTAAAGTACACTAGGCATGGTGAATGGAAGGTGACTTTCCTCCCAGTCTCTACCAACGTTCCCTTTTAAGTTAAGATTAAATCCCACCACCATTTTTATTGAGCATTAGTCTTAGAAAACCAAGCCAGGCCAAATATACTAGTATCATAATTGAGACTTCATAAAAATGGAATGACTTATTAGCATTGGGAAAATTAAACAGTATGCCTCCCATTAGAGTTTATTATCCACCTACCAGCCTAACAAAGTTACCTGTAACTCACTACCTCTTTGGTGTTGGGTTTAAGTGATCGCTTTTAAAGAAAGTTTTGTCGTAGAGAAACAGGCATGCACTTCTTATCAAATAAGTTTAAAGACTTTAAAGTTACAGTATCAAAAGGATAGTAGTCATTTCCCTTAACTTTCAGAGGGTAAGCTGTATCTTCCAAGGAATGTCTGTTTAGTAGCTGTTTCTTCTTGATTTTATTAGTCAGACATAGATGATTTCTTTGGCTATTGTTCCATGGGGCGGGCGTGGGGGGACAGAACAACGGAGCTCTAAAACCCAGCTTTATTTCTTTCTTCCTTATCCCCAAAGATCAGCCCATCCCGATACCCTCTGAGGCCCTTCCGTGGAATCTTTTGTGAACACACATGTGTTAGAGCTAGTATGGTCATCCTGTTTCAGATTATCTAGTGCATATTGCAGAACCACTGTGTGTATTTTTCTTCTCCTCGGGTCATTTCATTGCCACATACCTAGGCCATAGAGAGAACTGACACTCACGGCTGGCAGTCCACTCTGCACAATGTTTGCCTTCACGTCTGCTCAGTAATTTCAAGGCTAGTTTGGGGCGAACATCTGTTTTATAAACTCCTCTTCAGCCAAGTTTGACTAGGCTTAGCCGCTGCCTGCTAGAATTGGCTTATCATTACATCATTACTTCTCATTCATTATATACAAGGAAATAGTCTCATTAAACTATAAGTTATATATTTTATAACATGTGGACTTACAGACACTTAGTGTGGGACAGACACTCGCCTGTCAACATGAGCTGATTCCCAGAATCCTTGTAAAAGTAGAAGGAGAATCAACTCCACAAGGTTTTCCTCTGACTTCATGTAAGTGCTGTGGCACAAAGATAACCACCTAACACATATACACACGATGATGATGATGATGATGATGATGATGATGATGATGATGATGATGATGATGATGATGGAGAAGAAAATAAGGAAATAAGGAAAATTTAACAAAAATAATGTACTAGTGAAAACTGGAGAATAAAGATTTACAAAAGAAATACTACAGACCAACACACTATCAATGGATAATTTTTTTCCTTGGCATTGTAAGTTTATTTCTTCCAGTATAGGAGAACACTGCAAATGTTTACCATGGTTACAGACAAAGAGAAAAGTGTACTGAACTAAATTTTGAGCTTTGTTTTGAGGAGTTTTTTTTTTTAATGAAAAGCTAAATAAAGCAAACAAGAAATGTTTTATAAAAGTTTTCCCTTGAATGAATCCTTTTACACATATAATCAATGTCAACTATTTTATTTTCTGCAGATATGCATGTACATCCTGAATGAAAAAAAAAAAAAAAAAAAAAGGAAGAGACATGACTGCTCCTAGGCACAGTCACAGCCAGAGGCAGAGACATCTGGAAGAGTGGACCTGACCCTGAGCTGTGTGAAGCAGGGAGGGGGAAGAGGAAGGAGTGAGAGGAACCAAGTGCAGCATCCAAGAGGCCCAAAGTGTAGACAAAAGGGCCAGGTAACCAAAATGGTTGGATAATACAGGGAAGAGAACTGGGGGAGGGCGGCCCAGCCAGCCAAGGGGACCTGTAACAGGTCTGGACTGTCCGCTGGCTTGCTGTGATATGTTAAATAGGCACATCATCTGTTTGCAACGTGTTTGAGACCACACACACACACACACACACACTGTAACACATATTTACATACACACCATCACCTTTGTTTGTGACTTTAACATCAAGCAGTGTTCTGAAATGTGAATCCATGGTCTTGCTGCCTTGGGTGTTCTGTCTCCGTAAACGTTTCAGTCCTCCTTGAAAGAGCAAAGGTCAGTTCAATCCAATCCTTTAATTTGTTTTTCACTCATTTGCTAAATTCGTGCCTTCTTTCTCTTATGGATACTCAGCTCCTCAACTAAATCAACCCAAGGGATCAGCATTCAGATGTGTTGGCCAGGGTAGGCGGGAAGAGCTGCCTCCCTCAGGAAGAGCTCTGAGCCCGCCCCTTCCTCTCTCAGGAAGGGATCTGACCCCACCCATTCCTCCCTCATTTCTTGTTCCAGTTCCATTTTTCTGGAAGGCACCTTATACACTAGTAGAACCAGCAGGGTGGCCATGGTTTTACGTGTGTGTTTCCTTTTCCAGCCGCATTTAAGGCTCTGTTTCCAGCATCAGGCAGACCTGAGAAGTCTTCAGTAGCTGTCTTTGATCCTTTGGCTCGAAATCTTATTCTTTGCCAAACTTGGAAAATATTCCAGAAAGTTTATTCACAGACCAAGCAACGCTGGTTCTTTTCAAACACTTTTGAGTGTTCTTTCTTTCTTTTTAAACTACCACAATTTCATCATAACATGACTTTTTAACAGAGCCGTCTTCCATGGCAAACTGTCTGTTTGCCCACATACATGTCCAGGAAATTACCAGAGTAAGCCGGTAATGTGAGTTAAACAATCATTTCTATATTGCACAGTTATGTAATTGTGACTCTTTGTGGCATGTTATTACATAAGACTGCAGAGACAGACCTTCTGTTTGCAGATGGATAAATTCAAGCGTGACATCATTGGGACCATCTTACTTCACACTGAATAGACTCTTCAGGCCTCTGCTTCTTTCTCAATCCTCAAATAAAAATACCTGAAATGTACCGTTCACTTAAAAAAAGAGGAGAGGGGTGTGGAGAAGGCTCAGTGGGTAAAGTGCTTGTGCCTGCAAAGAGGAGAACCCCAGTTAGCTCTCTAGAACTCTGTCAAACACTGGATGTATGTAAGTAAGCTGGTGGTATGGTAAACCCAGTCTTGCAGGGACATGGGACTATAAACACAGGTGGATCTTTGAAGCCATTGGCCAGCCAACCTAGCCCAGTCCATAAACAGTGAGAGCCCTTGTCTTAAAAGGTCAAAGTAGAAAGCCATAGTCTAATGCGCACCCCTGAGCCTAGCATCCGTGGGAGAGAAAGCACGAGACGCAGAGATCGGGTAGTTACTGCAAAACGAGGCTTTTTAATCTGTCTCACACACACGTGGAAATAGGTGGAGAGGCGCGCGCGGAAGGGCAGAGCTGTGGAAGGGGCCTGGCTTAAGTACAGTCTAGAGTGACGTATTCACTTCTGATTGGCTGTTCGCTCACCACCCAACATTCAGTGACTTTGGCACGCCTTTTTGCCTAGCAGCTGCGCAGATCAATGTTTACATCTGGAGAAGACACGAGGCTAGCGCCAACTTGGGGTGGCAGATTATATTTCGGCTCCTTACACCATAAAATAGCCGACCTGGAATATCTGCACACCTTCACGGCACATACATAACAACACACACACTCCCACACACACACAAGCACACAGTTTTAAAAACGAGAGAGAAGAAAATCACAGTTCTGTGTGTTTCTACTGACAGAAACTTGTAAGCCATCAGAAAGAGGTACAATTTAAAGTATTGCAGTAGACAGGAACTAATACAGAGACCCTCAACCAGACAGTGGACAGAGACTGAAAGATCTTGAAATGCTCAGTCCTAAACGAGTTGTCTGTATCAAGTCTCTCTCCTCAGGGCATGAGGAGTTCTGCAAAAGGGGAGGCTGAAAGCCCGTAAGAACCAGGGGGACGAAGACCACCCAGGAAACAAGGTCTTCAAGGTATAGCAGGACCATGTGCTCAGAGCCTGTGGCAGCAGGCTCAGGGTCTGCAAGGGTCTAAGCTAGACTAGGTCCCAGAACTAAGAAGGCAAGTGGGCACAAGATCCCATCTCTAACCCAGAAGATATCTGCAATTGACAACTATTTGCAATGGAAAAATTAGCTTTCTCCAATGGAGTCTCACTAGGTATACAAACGGCGCTTAAGGGCAGGCCCTGGGCCAGGCAGTAGGAGGCTAACGAAGAACCAACTCAAAGGTAATTTGAGGAGTTTCTTGTCTCAGCTTGCTTTATTTGGGCTTTAAAAAAAAAAAGCTTACTGATCCTCCACTTATATACTACAGTTTCAAATTGTGAGGGGTGTGTGTATGTGTGTCAGTGTGTACATGTGTTCTTTGCACTCTTTCTTTTTAATTCTGATTTGTTAGTTTTTTTTCATTTTCCAGTTTGTTTTCTAAAGAAAGAGGGAGAAGGCATGAAGTTAGATGGGTTGGGGGTGAGGAGATGTAGCAGATCTGGGAGAAAAGGAAGGAGAAATCTTGACTGGAATATATTGTATGAAAGAAAAAATATTTTCAATTAAAACAATGAAAATGTTTACAGATATTTGTCTATCTTCCAGTCTGTAAAGATTTTAGACAAGATTGTCTAGCAAGATCAAAGCTTGAAGATGGACAGAATGGGGAACAGAGTCATCAACCCAGAAGAGCTAAAGGGGGCAGTGCTCTGTGCTTTGTTCTCCTATGCAATCACCACAGCCATGAGATCCACCTTACACAGTCTGAATGGCTAAGATCAAAACCTCAGGGGACAGCAGATGCTGGCGAGGATGTGGAGAAAGAGCAAGACTCCTCCATGTCTCTAGCTGTATTTGTAGAGAAGGATGGACTTGTCGGGGATCTGTGGGAGAGGAAGACCTTGGTCCCTTGAAGGCTGCATGCTTTGAAGGGGGAATTCGAGGGAGGGGAGGTGGGAGTGGGTGGGTGGGTGGGGCACACCCTCATAGAAATAGGAGGAGGGAGGATGGGTTAAGGGATTTCTGGGGGTGGGGAATGGGGAAAGGGGATAACATCTGAAATGTAGATAAATAAAAGACCCAGTAATAAAAAAATAAAATAACATAAACAAACAAACAAATAATGGAACTGCCTATGGCAGTTGAACATTTGAGACTCTTTAGCAACAATTTAACATTACCATATAATTGTCAGGGACAAGAGACTGTGGAATGGACCCATGGAGCTTTAGAACACTTCATAAAATAAAAAAGGGAAGATATATCCCTGTACACCACAAATTTATTTAAATCATGTTCTTTTTATTTATAGGTGAAAGGGAAGGATCCAATTACTGTCATAAGGCATGATCTGGATGAGGTATTAAATATGGGGAAGGGGGCATGTTTGTGCTTTTTCTGCAGGATGCTGAAGGAGCATGGTGGCTGCCAGAGCAAGAGGTGAGACATGCTGTGACTGAGACAAAGAATGATGCTGACCTGTGAGCTTGCTGAGTGCCCTGACAATGGTGACGGGGAAGCTTGTGTTGGACATAAGTTCCCGACCCACCATTGCTTACCTATACTCCTGATGGGACAAGCTGCCTTGTCTCAAGTTCTTAGACCTTGTAGAACAGAGAATCAAAAAGAGAAATTATAATGCCTCTTGTATTGTTATTAAATGTGACCAGTTATTCAGAATCATGGACTGATCTAGAAATCAATCCAATATTGGAAATAACAGTCTTCATTTGGAAGTCTGGTTCTGGACATTTTCAGAGACATATATGGAAATTAGCTGCAGTTTTCTATGATATGTTAGCAAGACATAAAGTTGGAGCAGGACCTGGATTTCAAACAGGTATTAGCACACATGTGTTAAGGTTCTTTTAATTGTCAAGTTAAAAATACTTTTGCTTCTTCTACAGTATGTAATGTAGGTTGCATTGATTGTACACCTTCTAATTGTGTTTGTGTTTTGAAATCTGGCATGCCAGTTATGGAGGTGTATCAACCAGCTTTTGTTTTAGTGCCCTGAGTATCACAGAACCTTGGTATTCTAAAACAAATATATTTATTAACCATCTAAATCCATAGATAATTTAATTCTGAAAGCAATCTTAGGAAGTTTCCATTTCACATAAGAAGCAGAGAGCCATTCAAGTTAGCGAAAGTTTGGAGGGAAGTGTGGGGTCCAAGGAAAATGGACACTGGAAGCAGGAAGAACCAAGCCTGCAAAACCCTGGGCAGCAAGAGGACTTTGGGTCTCCTGTGTCACTGTTCCTGTGACCCAGCTCTCCTCAGCATGTGCACCACTCCCTTTTCCTCTCTTGGACACTGAACTTGAGCTTGCTAAAGCCTCATTCACCTGCATCCCACCACCTTAGTTTCTGACCAATCAGATAGCCGTTAGGTGCAGTAGTTATTTTTATTTGTTTCAACTTTTGATCTGTTTGGTTTGTTTAGTTTGCTCTACAGCTATACTTTTATCATGGAAAAATACAAAAACAAGCAAATAAACAAATGAACAATGTAGTATGTGTGCCTCATAAGAAAGATGAAACCACTGGCCCATCCATTGCTTATTTCTTTTCTTCATCTTGGTGGCTCAGAGAAAAGTAAAGGAGGGGGAGGAAGAGAAGGAGGAAGAGAAAGAAAGAAAGAAAGAGAGAGAGAGAGAGAGAGAGAGAGAGAGAGAGAGAGAAAGAAAGAAAAAGAAAGAAAACCAGAATACTTTCTGGTATCGTGTCTTCTATACATCACAATAAAGCTGCAACCCAGAAAATCTGAATATGGTCACATAAACAAAATCCAAAAAAAAAAAATGGCAACTGAAACTGGCATGCCAACTAGATGAGGGAATTCTCACAAGGCTTTACTCCCAGAAGAGCTACATCAATTGATGGTGACTGAGGAGGGAGAATCCAGTCTTCTCAACAGAAGAGCCTGAGATAGGTTAGTCAGTACCAAGAGGTCAGTGTTAGGTCTCAAGTGGCATTGGAGGGCCTTTTTCAGGCACTAACATTGTGCAGTCAAGGCTGAGAACTGTTCAAGAGAGATCTTCTTCCCCCCCCCCCTTTATTTCTACTTTGAATAAACTTCAGAGATGAGTCAAGTCTACCCATCTTAAATAAAAGCTAGGCAGGCTGTATGTGCCCTGCCAAAGAATTCACCAGCCGAGTCATGTGATGTGGCATCCCGTGGTGTCTGTATCACAGCTTAGGCTCTCTGTGTTTTGTTGCTGGTTTCCTGTCTCCTTCCTTGTTACTTTGTGGTTTCTGTCTCTTAACTTAAGAAAACACCAGGGCTTCAACTCATGTCGTGAGTTTTTTTCGGTATGTGTGCTAGTTAGTCTTTGTCAACTGGATACACAGAGTCATGTAGGAAGAGGAATACTTAACTGAAGAGTAGCTTCTATCAGACTGGTTTATGAACATGTCCGTGGGGCATTTTCCTGATTGATGGCTGATGTGAAAGTGAACAGAGCCAGCCCTTGGGTAGGTGGTTCTGGGCTCTATAAGAAGGAAAGCTGAGAAAGCCTTGGGGTTGCCAATAAGTATCATTCCTCCATGGTCTCTGCTTCGGTTCCTGGATCTAACTACCTGTCTTGTGTTCCTGCCTTGACTTCCCTTGATGATGGACTATGAGTTGGAAGTTGGAATAAACCACAGTCTCCTCCCAGTTTTGTTTGGTCAGCAAATTAGGATACTATGCTTCTGCAGTGTTGTTGGTTCCTTTGACCCATAAATCCCATTCTTACTGGAATTTCCTCATGAAAAATACTAAGTCGGGGAATAGTTGGCACCATTCTAGAGTGACCTGCATGGCTCTTGGTACCTGCATCCCCAGCATGGGGGTCTAGGCGCTCTGCTGTACAGGCAGAAGGCAGGAAACAGCTTTATCTGCTCCCCACAGCACTGTCTGCACAGCTAGCTTAGAGAGTCTCTGGGGACTTTGCTCTCACTCAAGCATTGATTCGTTTCCCCTGGACAGTAATTCCCACACCTGACAGACCCTCAGACTTAATACAAGGCCTTGAGAAACTTGGTTCTAGCCTTCCAAATTCTATTTCTCTAAGTTTGAGAAAAGGCTGGATTTTGAGAACCTGGGTTTTACTCTGAATGCTATGGAAAATTTAAGAGTTACTTTGGTTTGGGGACCACTGGGTTAATTAATCTCTCCATTTTTGATCCTAAATGCAATGGTGTTGGTGACTGCTCTTTCTTCAAAGACCACGGCTCCTGTTCACTGAACACTTGGACCACTATTTACATGAAATACTAATTAGTGTCTGAATAACATAAGAAAATGCTGATTTTCAATCTTCCTCCTGGATACTAACAGTGTGGTAGTAGATTCTAGATTGAGGAGCCCTCTTATAAACCGATCACTTCTTAACCACTGAACTAACTTATTTGTAAAAATGTCAACTTTGTCTCTGACAGCCCACTGGCACTCCTTCAAACAGTGGGTCTCTTCACAGGACTTGGAGGCTCTGAATCTGCATACTGTTTCATGCAGAGTAATTGCTCAACAAAAGTTACTGATTGACAAACGACCAAGAGAAGGAAGGCAAAATATAGAATACTCATATGCCTTGGCTTCTTTCATTGTTAGCAGCTTAGGTAAAGGATTTGATAAAGAAGCCAGAACTAATTGTTCTAGTGAGCTCTTAGTATCCACTTTAGTTTCCAGTGTGTTTGATTAATCTACTCCCATTCAAAGAGAATACAAAATTTGTTCCCATGCCAATTGATGGAGGACAGAAGTAGAGCATGCCAACATGGGTTGCAGGCTCCTCAGCATCCTTTACAACTTCTTTTGAATTGTAGAGCTTCAAGATGATGAAATGTATGGAGTTGATAAAATACTTCAGCAAGCAGTGCCAGTGAGCACTCAGAGATTAAAGGGGCATGGATGCTCACTGCTTCTTTCCTCTCAGGATCTTCCTTCTCACCACACCTAAGCCAGAGATTGCAAGCAACTAGGTGAATTTCTTTTCTTTCTGAGGAAAGGAAAGCAGTGTTTGTCAGAAGTTGATCTTTGTCTCGGGTGGATTAACCACAGCGGAGGTCAAGATGAATAAATCAGCTTGCCAGAATGTCCTCGTTACAGTTCAAGACAGAACGAAAACAAAGGGAGTTAGAGGGGAGGAAGAGGAAGGAAGTGAAAGACTTTTCAAAAGAAAATACAGATGTTCTGTGTGTCCCCTTACTGTTACAATGTGACTTTGTCAAATGTCCAGTTGAACTGAGTGATGTTAGTCTTAATCAACAACACACGCTGTTGTGTTAACTCTGTAAAGAGAAGAGACTACCAAGGGGTCAGCCTTAAAAATTATTATATTTACTTACAAAAAGGAGGATGTATTCTTAATGCTCGTATATGCACATATACATCACAAGTACTCATACATACAAATATTACATAGGCTCATTCCACATAAGTTGCTTAATTCTTGCCCTTTTCTATAGAAAAAAAAAGGAACCAAGTATTTTTCTTTGAAAATTCCCATGCCATTGTTCTTCAAAAATAAACCAGTACAGTACAGTAACTAGCCAAGTTTTACAGAAGTCGCTGGTTTAGTTTTTTTTTAAAAAAAAAAAAAAAAAAAAAAACAAAAAGGAAAACAAAACAACAATAAAAACAGTTTCAATGCCGATTGCTTGCAAAATGCTTACGATATGTTAATAAGGATAGAAGCCTTGTTTCACGAGGCACCCCACGGAAACAGATGCTCACACTCCTGGCAATGCAAGAACTGTTGCCACATTGGTAAGTCACTTCATCTCTGACTCTCCTGAGCCATCAGTTCAGTCCGATTACATGTTCAAAAGCCTGTCTAGTCTCAGTGCCCGTTGATTTCAAATAAATGGAGGTGGAAATTTTTCTTGTCATAAAACTTCTAGCCCGGGTGTCTAGCTAGCCTGGTGATAAGCATCACGTAAACATAGGGGGATGGAATTCATGTTACCTTTATCTATGCCTCCTTTCATGTACAGTATGTGTGATAGACAGACACCAGTGTCTCATTACGTGACCACCCACAGAACATTACCCAATGTGACATTCTTCAGGGGAAATTAGCAGAAATGTTTCACCACATCAATGTCTTCCAAGAACAGTGATTCAATAACAGTACTTAAAAACTGACCAGATGCCCATGCAAGCTTCTCTCCTCTGGTGTTTTGACTGGGGGCATAATAAATACCTCACATTCTAAAGCTTCTTCAAGCAGGATCTGAATGCAAAAAAAGGGCACATTTACACAAAGAACTATGCACCAAACACACACATACACACACACATACATACACATACACAAAAACACACACACATACATACACATACACACACAAACATACACATACACACACACAAACATACACACACAAACACACACACATACGCAAACATACGCATATACACAGAAACATACACATACACACAAACATACATACACATAAACATACACACAAA
This sequence comes from Arvicanthis niloticus, assembly GCF_011762505.2. Classification (NCBI taxonomy): domain Eukaryota; kingdom Metazoa; phylum Chordata; class Mammalia; order Rodentia; family Muridae; genus Arvicanthis; species Arvicanthis niloticus. Next base: position 8,284,880 of record NC_047675.1, read on the forward strand.
CATACACACACATAAACATACACACAAACATACACACACACAAATACACATATACACACAATGCACTCACTCAAATGTTGCATAAGTCAAGTTAATGTGTAGTTGGAATTTCTCTTTTTTTAAAACTTTTTATTGATTCTTTGTGAGTCTCACATCATGCACCCCATCCCACTCCTCTCCCTGCCCCCTCATATCTGCCCTTTGACATTGCAACCTCTCTGGGAAAATAAAACACCCACACACATACACACACACACACACACAAACCACCAACAACAAGAAACCCAAAGCATAGGAAACATCTCAGTGGAAGCTGTAGTGTGTCATGTGTGTCCTACAGTGTACCCCTCTGTCCGTACATCTTCATTTGCAAATGCTCATTGACATGAGTCACTGGTCTTGTTCGAGATGACTGATGTCTGTGACACCATCAATTCTGGATCCTCATCAGGACTGCTCCCGGTTACCCTCTTGTCGGCCTGTGTCATGGAGATCCTGCAGCTTTGGATCAGCAGAACAGGACCTTTGCACACATGATATAGATTTGGGGGTGTGCTGATTCAGAGCCCTGGGTCTGGGCCTGGGTCTTAGCTGTGTTTCCAGATTCTCTCATTACAAGCAGATAGCCATGCTTTCTGTTAGATATGACTGAAGACCCTGTAGTCATTATTGTACACAATCATAGCCAATGTTTAAGACAATTTTTTCTTGTCCCTTAAAATCAATAAGAAAATAATTCCCCGGGGTCACTGGATTTCAATGAAAAAAAAAAATGAAGCTCTAGGCTAAAACTGGTCAAAAATAGAGTTAGTGTTAGGATTTATAGCTAATTTAGTTTTTAATAACTTGGTGTTTCTTGGACAGTTGCTATACAAATATGTCTTTATGTGCACTTCACTGTCATTGGATTTTCAGTGAAAACCTGGCATACACTGAGATGCATTTGCTTTTTCAGAAAAGCCAAACTGATCTGAGGGCTTGCATTAGCCTGTGGTGGCGGACATGAAAGACCACCTCTAACCCCATTTTGGTTTACTGTAGCATGAGAATAACTGCACCAACATGTTTTACCACCAGCATCTGTAGAATCTGACAGTTTTAAGGAACTAGATACAAATAAGGGATAGAAAATAACACTGTAAAAAGAGTGTAGCCCAGCAGAGATTCAAGAATCAGAATAAAGAGGTTTATGTAATGGATAGGGTACCAAGCATGGATATTTCACACGTGTATATATGTAAGGGATGTGTGTGTGTGTGTGTGTGTGAGAGAGAGAGAGAGAGAGAGAGAGAGAGAGAGAGAGAGAGAGACTGTGTGTATGTAAGTGGTGTATTGTGTGGTGTATGTTTGTGTGTGTGTGTGATATAAGTGTGTGTGTATGTGATATGTGTGTGTTAATGTATGTGTGTGGTGTATGTGTATATGGTATATATGTGTGTGTTAATGTCTGTGTACGATGCATGTGTATGTGAATGTATGTGTGTATATGGTATTTGTGTGTGTGGCATGTGTATATGGTATATATGTGTGTGTGGTGTATGTGTGTGTGTGTGTACACGAACATGGGTGTGCATATGGGTGTGTGTGAATGTGTCTGTGTGGTGCATGTGTATGTATGAGTGTATGTATGGTCATATGTATACGGTGTATCATGTGGGATATGTATATTCAGTGTGTGTGTGTGTGTGTGTGTGTGTGTGTGTGTGTTAGATGATGAGACTAACTGACATGGAGTCTTGCATTTCCACATTTCTCAGCTACTGTTGTTTGTAAAACTTGGCAGAGCAGGCTACGGGATTCAGCCACATTGATTGTGCCTGCATGCACTATGGGAAACTGGACAGTCTGTTGTGTCGGATGAAGAGTTGACACACACTCACCTGTCTGGATTAGCCTCGATGAACTCAATAGCCTATGACATCACCCATATGCTTTATCAATTAGTCTGACTGTGTTGTTGTTGTTTTCACTCAAAGTGGAAAAGCAAAGAGTGTACAGAAGCTATAAAAGACAGTTTTATTACCCTTTTGGACATTTATACTAAAAAGTGATTGGTAATCTCATGATATATTTTCTTGTAATTGTTGAATTCTTGTTTGAATCTTAAACTTCAATAGGGGTAGGAGGACGCCAGCAGGAAAGTATTTTGGCCATGTGTTCAGAGTTGCTTTCTCCATGTGAGCTAAGTCGTCCCTAGAACAGGAGGTGCTGATAGAATAATTGTATTTATTCTTCCCACTTCATGAATTCTCTCTTATAAACATTGTTGTGCGTTATTGGCCTCCATGTTCTTTTTTCTCATCTGATGTTTAACAAATATTTTTCTAATTGCCTGAAACAGTGTGGTCCAATAAAGTGAAATTGGCTTTGGCTTGAACTTGCCTGTCTGATCTCTTGCCAGGGTTAGAGTCACCCACTTGAACTGACTTTCACTTTGTTTCTAGCTCTGTCTCTCTCTCTATCCCTTTTATGTTCTTTTACACTCTTTCTCCTTTTATTTCTCTCTCTCTCTCTCTCTCTCTCTCTCTCTCTCTCTCTCTCTCTCTCTCTCCCTCCCTCCCTCCCTCCCTCCCCTAATGTGCAACCTACAAATCAATGCTTCAGCTTTCCATAAACAGAACACCACTTTAAGAGTCTCTGTGTGTCTATCATCCATTTAGCTATGTGCCTACCCATGTTCCATCTAAATTCTTTAGGCACCTAAATCAACAGACCAGAGTTTCAACCCAAGTCAAGGGAGGAGGGAGTGCACCCAATGCTTAGAAAACAAGAGTGCTCAGCGTAACCCAGTTGTTTGCAGTCTGGAAACACTTTACAAACAATTTCCAGGAAAATAACCAAGTGAACAGTGCTGGTCTACCGCAATGGAACAGAGATGCTGTGTGATCAGTTAGCTATGACCTGCAAATAAACACAGATTGGCAAGCTATTGAGGGGAAACCGAACCTTCTAACTGTCCATCACAAGCTAAAGCATTTAGAGGAAACGTAAAGCCTCAGTTGTGTGACTTCTCGACTCTGAAAAGAAGGTTAAAAGCTTCAAGAATCCTCTTGGTTTGGTGTAGTAAACTCCTGAGTTTCCCATAATCCAGAGCAGCAACATTTATTTTAGCATCTACCCACTTTGACCACAGCCTAAGTCTTGGGAGATCTCATTCCTGTAGTTGCTTGAACTGTGTAACATGCATACCTCAGCCTCCCAGGGGTGGGCTGGTGGTTCCTTTGTCATGTTTCAAGCAATTGTCCAAGGAAGGGCCTGCCAAAATGATTCCACTTCTATATGTTCAACCACAATTTGACATGAAGCTGAAATGTGTGTCTCTGGGCAGCAGCTTCCATTTCAACTGGGTTAATAAACATGGTTGATTTGGAAATTCTCAACAATTTTTCATCCTTTCAGGAATGGTACAAGATCTATCGTGCCTTCTTTATTCAGTCTCTAAGGACAGATAGCCATCCTCAACTTGCATCATAATCCAATCAGAAAGGGGAGTGGATTCAGAAAGGGGAATGGCTTCACTTCCTTTGCTTTTCCATAGGGAAACATTATTTTCTTTGAGGAGTTGGTCATCGTCAGGAACAGTGACAGACCTGTTTTGGTTTTGCCTAAAGCTATGATAACTATAGAATGTTCATTCTTCAAGTTCTTATTGATTAAAGCTTGAATCCCTCTGTTTTCCCCTGGGCACTACCTGTTTATTATTTTTCTGGTCTGGATTGGGATCACATTCCCAGATTAGGCTAATGCAGGTTGGATCAATGTTGGATTTAGACACTAAACAGAAAGGAAACGGAACTTATTTCGATGACAGCTTGAGATGAGCGGGGTCATGTGATTAAGACTAAAAACAGATGCAGAGCAACTCACACATTTTGTCCAATTGGAGTTAGAGTGTAGGAGGAGCTAAGGTGAGAGAAGTAAGAAGAGAAAGAGGAGGAGTAAGGAGAGAAAAAGGAGGAGTTAGGGGAGAGGTATGAGAGAAAGAGAGACAGAGAGAAACATGTAAGCAGATGTGTGAGTGTCTCCAGCAGTCAAAAGTAGTTGGTATATCTAGGTTGGGTATTGGGTTACACCTCTGATTGTACAGACATCTCGTTATTGAGCATTACCAAACATATAATGCCTTTGATTAATATTTAAGCATTAGAGTCTCATTTTCCTACCAGGCCCATGTGGATGGCTGGATGGTCTGGGCAATGTTCAGCCTTGCGGAAACAGCGTGCAAGACTGGCAGAGCCATCTCCCACGCTAGTGTTTCTGGGTGGCAGGGCCGGTGTTTCTGGCTGGCTGTTTCTAGCTGCAGCACATGTGGCCTCTGGCTGCTGAACATGGTGGCTAAGCTGGGCAGAACCACCACAGCTTAGATAGTGGGCTTTGACTAGTGGCCATTTTTAATAATTCCTTCAATATTAGGGGAGGACGTGGGGCTCAGCATCCGAAGCATCCATGTGTCTTGATGATGCTCTTAAACAAACAAACAAAAAAATTGGAAACTATGCGGTGGACAGAAGGACCATTGGGCAAAAATCACCCAGAGAGAATAAATTCTACATAAAATCCCCTTTGGCCACTCCTATTGTTGATTTAAAAGCAAATAGTATTTTATTTTTCCTGTGTCCATAAACTTACTAAAATATAGCAAAAGAATTCAATCACAGCTCATGTCATGCTTGCTCTAGCGAAGGAAAAAGACATTAAAAGCCAGTATAATTCTTGATTGATGCCACCAGTCTCCAGAGAGAGGAAGAAACAATCCAGTAATCATTAGATCAATTATAAAAATCCATGAAGTCTATTGAGAAGGGGCAGAGTTCTGTAAATAAAAGAACTCTTCCTTATTCAATATATTGTCGACTAAAGCAATACATAACACTTACCTCTGAAAGGCATGATTGTTAATTAGTTTCCATCAAAAGTCCAGGAGGTCCACCCCCTTTTATTGGTAGGAAGATTGAAACAGTAATGGGATCCCATACTCGGCATTGCACAACTGAAGCCTGGTACCCACTACTAATTGAATACTTTTATACAAAACTTTAAAAGTAAATCTGAGCAAATGTCAGCTCTCTTCCTGCTAATGGCTGGTATAATAATGTACTCTAAATGATTTTTACCAAGGAGTGAGAGAAACTTCTTCAAGGATAAAAGGATAATGGTATGGTAGGGCTGTATATTAAAGAGACCAGAATAATGAGCTTCCCATCAATTATGCTAAACCGCCTACCTCTTCAGTCATGTGGCATCTTAGTTTCACCATGCCCTCCTTCTCCTTCTTCATCTGTGTCCTGATGGTGATTTTCCTGGTCCCCATCTGACTTTCTCTCTTATCTTCTCTCTCTCTCTCTCTCTCTCTCTCTCTCTCTCTCTCTCTCTCTCTCTCTCTCCTCTCTCTCTCCCTCCTCAGAACTCCCACCTTTTCCTCTCCTACCCATCTACTGGGTGTTTAACTATTTAAGTAATCAGAAGGTGATGGAAAACAATGTTTTACAAAATATTGAGTCAGGAGATGCTTCATCATATTGACGATACCAAATTCTGGACTGCACCTAGATCTCTTGATATAGAAATCAGCATTTGAGTGCACAGTGCACAAAAACATCCTACTGTGTGTGTGTGTGTGTGTGTGTGAGAGAGAGAGAGAGAGAGAGAGAGAGAGAGAGAGAGAGAGAGGTAAACATGATAAGAAAAGAAGGGCATTGATTAAATGGTTTTCTATCATAAGCCAAAATCTAAGAAAAGCAAAAGCAAAAAAAAAAAAAAAAAAAAAAAAAAAAAAAAAAAAAAAGGAAAGACAGAAAGATTGTGAAGTTTCTGGTTGAATTATCCTAAGGATGCTTACCATTTCCATACAAACAACTATTTAAAAAAATCTGAACTTTTAACAAATCTTAATTCATTTTAAGTGTAAGTGTTTCATATCTAAGGAGGAGGGAGGCTTACCAATACAAGTGTTGCAGCTCTGAGAGGAATACCACCAAGTTACAGCACACAACAAACCTCACACAGATTTATTGGGCGAGACACAAGAGGGTGATCACCTCTGCTTCATGAGAAGCAGCAGAGGAATGAACAGGAGGCAGGCTTATATGGGGTTTCTTGAGTATGGAGTAGAGAATGGTGGGATTTCAAGCTCAAGGTTTGGTGGCCTTCAAACCCAGAAGCGGCCTTGGACATTGTGACCTACAGTAAGAGCATTATCGTGATGGGGTACTTGTCTATTACGTGTGAGGCAGTGCCTTCAATCTCTGGACCAGAAGGAGAAAGAGCACTATGCTACTGAAACTTTTTTCTTAAATCAGAGTAATTAATTTTTAAATTAGAGTGATTTCTTTCCCTTCCAATGTCTTTAGGCTAAATTCAAAAGTTAGACATAGGTTTCTGTCTTTTTGTGACCATAGTCATTAAAATGAATTAAAGCAATCCCACATCTTAGGTCAATAGTTGGAAAACTATGGCCTGTGAGGGAATACGACTCATTGCCTGTTTTTGTCTTTGTGAGCTCAGAATTGTTATCTTCATTTCAGAGTGATTAAAGTATGGAAAGAATTAGTATTTTGTGATGTGTGAAAGTTACATTAACTTTAAATCCCAGAGTCCATACTCAAGGCTTTGTGGACTTTCACTTGCCTAAGGTTGCTTCTGTTCTGTTTCAGAGTTGAGGTGTTAGAAAAGAGAATGTTTGGCCTACAAACCCTAGAAGACAGATTATCTGCCTCAAAATAAAGAGACCTTTAACCCTGGCCTTAATGAAGAGGTTGTAATGCACCTCTACAATATTACATAGAGTAGTTTCTTTAAAATAAAAATCCCTGTTACTTTATTTTATTATATGAATGTGTGTGTATACCACATGTGTTACACCGAGCACAGAAGAGAACACTGAATCCCCTGGAACTGGAGTTACAAGTGATTGTCAGCCACTTGTGGCTGGGAGTTGAACCCACAACCTCTGCAAGAAGAACATATGCCCTAAACTGCTGAGCCACCTCTATAGCTCATGCTCTATGAGCACCATGCATAAAGGGTGTTGGACTAAAAGGCTGTGCTCTGGGAGTAAGGAAGGGCATCCCTTTCTCTGGGTATAAGCGTGGAGGGATGCAGGTCACTCCCACTTTTGTCTGAACCCCTAAGATGAACTAGATGTGATACAGCATGAATTATTTCAGCATCACTGGCCCCATGGAAAGCTCTGTGCACTTACACATCTTTGCTTGTACTGAGAAAGAACATTTGTTCCCTGCTCCTTTGTTGTTTACAAATAGTAAGAATAAAAGGGCAACAGAATAAACAAAGTACCATGTTCATATAAACCCTGATTAGGGTAAAACTGTCTGACTGGGACTGCTTGTATCACCAAGCAATGGTTGCCAGCCCATGAGGAGGACCTGATTGGGTCCTGGGTCTTGGGTCATCAAAGTTGAGAAAAGCTAATTTGAAAGCTTTCACAAACGCAAGATGTACCTCCAGACAGTCAAGATTCAGTTCATGTGCTTTCACTGTGTTTTGATGAACTTGCCCTCTAAAATCCTGAGAGGCTTTAGAGGCTTTAGAGTGACCTGCATAGTTCATAGGGCATCTGTAGACAAATGATGCTTGAAGATCACAGAGCAGGGTTGCTCACCCTCAAGACTATTACTATTGTGGACCAGACCTTTCCTGTGTGGGCCTGCCAGAGAGCCTGGCAGATGCTTAGCAGCAGCCCCGGCCTCTTCCCAGGCTGTAGAACTGTCTTTTTGAAGGCACCTAAAAGGTAAACAGAGACATCAAATTAATCCTTGTTGGGAACCAGGATTACTGCATCTAGCATATATTCACTTTACAAGCATGAAGGCCTGAATTTGATCTCCAGATCATGTTAATATTACAAGGTATGCTGCTATGGTGCATGCTTGTAACCTCAGGTAGGCAGAGAGAGGCAAGCATAGCTAGCCAACCTAGGCTATTTGGTCCCAAGCCAGAGAGAGACTTTGTCTTATACAAAAAGGTGACTAGCTCCAGAGAATCAACCTGTGAGGTTGTCCTTTGACCTCCACACACCACACATGTACTTATATCTCTCCCATACATATATATCTGCATGCACATGTATACAGCACACATGCATACACACAGTTGCTTCAGTTCTGCAAAATGAACACAAGGAGCTCTGAGACGCATCAGTTTTGAAAGCACAACTTGAATAAAAGGACCCAGAAACTGATGTGGGTTTTTATTCATTTTTAAAAATCTTAATACATTCTTTATTAAAATATAATTACTTCCCCTTTCTCCTCCCAGTCCCTTCCAAGTTCTTCAATGTCACTTCTTCACTTTCAAGTTGATAGCTCCTTCTTTCCTGGTTATTATTGGGGTGTGTGTGTGTGTGTGTATGTGTGTGTGTGTGTGTGTATGTGTGTGTATGTGTGTGTATGTGTGTGTGTGTGTATGTGTGTGTGTGTGTGTATGTGTGTGTGTATGTGTGTGTGTGTGTGTGTGTGTGTGTGTGTGTGTGTGTGTGTGTGTGTGTGTGTAGCGTCTTCTTCCCTGATTATTATTGTTGGTGCATGTGTGCGTGTTAAGAATTGAAGCAAATATATAAAATAATGGCCCCTTCATCTGTTCCCAACAATTGGCTTGGAACCCTTTATTCTGTTGCAACGGGGCTTGATCTTGGGGTGCACCAGAATGATGCAGAGGGCTTGTTATAGGACATGATAGGAGTTCCTGCTAAGGTTCCTCTCTGGAGCTTTTGATGTAGTCATATGAAATAGAAGCAAAAATTCTGTTTGCATTTCTTACAAGTCCCCAAGTGATGAGGTGATATTGGGAAGCCAGTGTCCTAGACTGAACTAGTTCATACTTAATTGAGTCTGAGCCAAGAAAGAGAAGTTTCTGAAGCTTTCGTGTCAAGAGAGATGCACAAACTTAGCTTTCTTCCCTTAGTCTACTCCAGTTATTTCTTACTCTCTTTTGTACTCTCTTATTTATTTTTCCATCCTAATGAGAATGGAGCAATCAGAATATATAGCTTTTTGCCTCTTTTTTAAAGCATAGTTTAAAACACACATTCAGAAAAATTGTAATTTGTTTTGAAAAATGGTTTGAGTTAAAGGATGTTAATTTAATTTGAAGGTCCTCAAATTTGCCCTGGAAAAACTAATACTAATTGATTTATGATAGAATTAAGTCCTTTGTCTTTGTGTCACTTCACACAATAACTGTAGAGTTTTCAACTCAGAAAATGGTGAGTCCTTAGAAATGACGAGGAAGTATTTTAAATATGTGCCTAATGCAGCATTATTTTGTCTTGAAATTTGTTTTTTTTAAATATCATAAGATCAAAAATATTTAAATAATAAAGGTAGTTTAATCTGACAGAACCATTTCTGAAACTTTGATAAACTAATCACCTTATTTTTATTTCTAGAAGACACTGACTAAAATAATAAATGAGTTTTTATGGCACAAACAGTTATAATGGAAGGCTTTTAACTTGAGGGACTTACAGAGAGCCAAAACCTACAGGACACAGAAGGCAGAATGGCATAGCGTTCCTGACAGATAGAAATACAACCTGAAAATCTGACTTTTTCTCTGCAGAAGTGAGGTAATACCATCAATGAAATCACCAAGGATCAATCCAGTATCTTCCAATGGCCTTTAAAAGATGCCAATCACCCTACAAAGGAAGACATTGCAGAGCTACGTCCATATTGCAGGAGACATAGCCCTTCACTTTCTATAATGGAGTGACTCATAGTTTCTGTCATTGGGTGAAAAAACCCTGTAACTGTTGACTATGAGAGATGAGTCCAAAGAAGCCTCCATGGTAAAGTAAATTAAGTCAGCCATGTAACCAAGCAAGAGTAGAAGGGACAACTTAACTGCAGGTAAAAAGCAATCTGTGTTTCGTGTGTTTCGTGTGTGTGTGTGTGTGTGTGTGTGTGTGTGTGTTTGTGTTGTATGAAGAGTAGCACTTTAGTAGGTAATGGACTAGAACAGTTGCCCAAGTAATAGTGAGGGTTGAGAGCAGTTCTTTGAGGGCAAGTAATGAGATGAAGAATGTGAGGTAACCCAAATTTTCTTGCCAGAGAACACAGGTTTAAGGCCTATGGTGGCTTGAATAGGAATGGCCCCCATAGACTCATATGCTTGAATGCTTGGTTCATAGGGAGTGGCACTGTTAGGAGGTGTGACCTAGGAAGTATGTCAGTGTGGAAGTGGACTTCAGGATCTCCTATGCTCAACTCTGCTTAGTGTGGCACTCAGTCTTATTCTGCTGCTTTTGGATCAAGATGTAGAATTCTCCAGCACCATGTCTGCCTGTGTGCTGCTATGCTTCCTGTCATGATGATAATGGATTAAGCCTCTGAAACTGTAAAACTGCAAGGCAGGCTCAGTTAAATGTAGTCCTTTATAAGAGTTGCCATGGTTATGGTGTCTCATCACAGCAATAAAGTTCTAGCTAAGACAAGGCCCAAGCAGCATAGCTTGAATCCTAGGAAGGCAGATGCCAAAACAGCCTTGGAGAGTAGAATGATCAGTGTGATAGTTGATGTTGATTGAATTACTGGCTTGGAAATGCCTAGATGAGTAAAGTATATTTCTGGGTATGTATATAAAGCATATTCTGAGATGGTTAGATCATAAGGACTCTGACCTACTGAGTTCGATGAACCCTTCAAGGGATTTATAATGCGATATATTCCATGGGAAGTGGTTATGGTGGGAGATGGTGTCTAGCCAAAAGAATCAGGTCTCTTGGTGTATTCTGGTGGCTATCTTGCTTGGATCACCATGTAAACAGCTAGCTCTCTCTTAACCATGAACTACTATGTACTGCATGTCTCAGCACTGGGATTCTCTTCCAAACTACCAAGGAATGAACCCTCTGAAGCCATGAACCCAGCACATTTTCCCTCACTTTTAGTAGTTAGTAATTTGTTTAAAGCTATGCATAATTGGGCTAACACAGTCAGACATATCATCTAAAGTGGGACTCTTTGAACTGAGACAATACTACCAATACTCTACCAGGGATGATGGTACTAAGTGGGCCTGTCTCAAAGAACATCTAGGTACATGGCTTCCTGGATGAGAAGTTAGGGATAAGCCTGGATGTTCTTTAGGCCAAAAGATGACGGGAAAGAAAAATCCATAGTTCACCAGATTCCTAATCTTAAATCTAGGGATCATTCTTGTGAATTGCCTAGGCTAGTTCTTAATTGTTGTCCTCTTTTCTTTAAATCAGCATTATTATTTATTTCATATTGTAAACATCAATGGGTGTGTGGGAAGCTATTGTGCCTGGGGTGGGAGTCAGCCTGACCCTCTGTACTCATGCTAACCCCAGCAGGAAGTATGGCCTCCTCACTTTCTAGTTGGGACAACTGTCTCTAGCCATGCCCTCATTTGTGAAATAGGAACAATAAAAACTTTTTTCCAGGATATTTTAAAGGTAAAATGATGTCTTGCTGTGGCACCTGGCACAGACTCAACCCTACTTTCTGAAAACTCCCACAAGCATTTAAATGCAAAAAAATAAAAAAGTCATCCCTCAGCTCATCTGTCCTGGTCCATTTATTAGTTTCACAGCTATTTATTGAGTCCCTTAACATTCTTCAAGGTGACTAAAAGCTATGAAAACAGAAAACTCTCTCCGTCTTTAAGTCAAAGAGATTCTAGAATCATGGGAAACAAATGAGCAAACAAATGTAAGTAAAGTCTTAGCCACTAGGAGGCACAACTCAGCTACTCCACGACTCAGCTACTCCACGACTCAATTACTCAGCTACTTCACTACTCAGATACTCAACTATTGATACCTTGATACTCCACTACTGAACTACTCCACTGCTCAGCTACTCAGTTACTCAGCTACCCTATTACTCAGCTACTCAACCACTGATAACTCAATACTCCACTACTGAACTACTGCACTGCTCAGCTATTCAGATACTCAGCTACTCCACTATTTAGCCATTCTTCTACTCCAATACTCTATGGTCCCCTGCTGTAAGAACTAAACCATGTAGACCAAGAGAATTTACTGTTCCTAGGAGAAAAAAAAAAAGAGAAATAGCTTTCCTAGTTCCAGAGAAAGAGAGGGGGGGGCTGGAGGGATGAGAGAAAGAGAGAGAGAGAGAGAGAGAGAGAGAGAGAGAGAGAGAGAGAGAGAGAGAGAGAGATCATTCTCATGGCAGTTTCAGAACACAGTGGGGTGTCAAAATAATACTCCATTCAGCAATGTATTTCACAAGCTCTATAAAGAGATGTCTCTGTTTTCTACCAAGAAATTATTATACTACCAAACCCAGAGTTGTTTCAAGTTTATTGGGCACATTTTTAATGATCGTCTGTCAGGAAGAGGCTCGAGATGAGTCTATGACCAAAAGAAACTGCCAGTTAGGTTACCCCCCTTTATAATTGATGCTGACAATGCACGGGTATAAAACAGGGCACCAAGGGAAAAGTCAATGTATGGCTTTAAACTTGAGATTTGAGAGTGGAGAGGTGGCTCAGCAGTTAAGAGGTTCTCAGCACCCACATGGGGCAACTCACAATCACCTGTAACTCCAGTTCCAGGTGATCTGAGCTCTCTTCCAGCCTCTGTAGGCCTCTCCATGTGCACGGTACATCTAAAACACAAGCAGGAGCACGCTCGTAAACATAAATACATCTTTTTAAGGTAATGTTTTAACTCAGCGAATATCTCTGTATGCACAGGGTGTGAACATTGTGTAAGCAGAACACTCAGAGACCTTCCTATTTTGGACTCTTCAGAACAAGCTCTGCTGAAATTATTTGGAATGAAGACTCCCCAGTAAACTTCTACTAATTTTATAACTCTGATGATGCTTAATCTAAGTTCATATCCAGGAACAGAGTGTAGAGGATTATTTTGTTCAGTCTCATTTATGAGTTCTAGCACTCAGCATTGAAACACAAAAATAGAGCAAGCGTGTGTGGAGTGGCATGTGGAGGCTTCATGATGTGAAAATGAGGGTGGAACGGGCAGCCATTCCCAGAGGAAACCCCAAGTCATCAGAGAAGCATGATACTGGCACCTGCCCTGCCATAAAATCTGCTTATAGGGCACTCATGAGCAGACCAATAGTGAAATAACAGCAACAACGACGACGACAACAAAGAGCCCTTGTAGTAGCATGGAGTGTTCTGTGGGTATATGCCCAGGAGTGCTATAGCCGAGACTGAGTCCCAGTTTTCTGAGAAACCACCATATTGATTTCTAAAATGACTGTACAAGTTTGCACTCCCACCCGTGAAGTGGAAGTTTCTGGATATGGCAGGTGATGCAGACTCAAGTGTTGTTTTGCTGAGGCAAGACCATGGGAAGACATGAGAAATTTGGAGATAGTATAAATAGGACCCAATGATAGTGATGGCACTTGTATAGCTAGCTTTGCAATGCCTCATGGGTCTTCACTGATCTTCACTTTATTGAGAGAGGCATGGCAGAGAACTTCTCCTGGCTTCTTGGCTGATTCTGGTCACTCCTGCTGACTTGTTCCAATTCAATAGAAGCCTGGTTGTTTCTGCTGGATCGTGCCACTACTGTTGACTCTTGTTAGGTACTTCACACTACTGAACTGGACTGTAGTATCCTGACACAGGGAGACTGGAATCACCCCAAAGAACTCCCTCTAAGCAGGTTTACATCCCCTTGTCCTGTTTACCGTCTTTTCTCCCCTACCTTTGGACAGTGGGCTAGAATGGGAGCAGGGGTGAAGCATTTCTGAACCCTTATTAAAAGTAGATTTTGAAAAATCTAACCCTACACACCAACAATGTAAAAATGTTTTCTTTGATCCACTTTGTCACCAGAATGAACTGTCACTTGCATTTTTAATTAATTACTTTATGTATTTACTTTACATCTTGATCCCAGCTTCCTCCCTCCTCTCCTCCCAGTCCCTCCCTCTCACTTCCCCTTCCCCACCCCTCTCCCCAGTTCTTCCTTTCTTCTTAGAAAAGGAGAGGCCTTTCATGGATATTAATCCACCTTGGCATCTCAAGTTGGAGTAGGAGTAGAGCATCGTCTTTTATTATGGCTAGACAAAGCAGCATAGTTAGGGAAAAGAGATACAAAGGCCAGTATCCGAGTCAGAGACAGCTCCTGCTCCTGCTGTTAGATGTGCCTCATGAAGACTCAGCTACACAACTGTTACATATGTGCAGAGGGTCTAAGTCCATCCCATGCATGGTCTCTGGTTGGTAGTTCAATCTCTGTGGTTCTGTAGGACTTCTTGAGTTGTCCATGACCTCTCAGGCTCCTTCAATCCTTCCTCCCCTTCTGCAGGATTGCCCAAGCTCTGCCTAATTTGACTGTAGGTCAGTTCCTGGGTGAAGCCTCTCTGATAACAGTTATGCTAGGTTTCTGTCTCGGAGCATAGCTGAGTGTCATTAAATTTGTCAGGAGAGAGGATCTATCTCATGGCATGGGTCTCAAGCTGTGCCAGTCATTGGTTGGTCATTCCCTCAGTTTCTGCTCCGTCTTTACCCCAGCACCTCTTGCTGGCAGGACACATTGTGGGTCTAAGGTTCTGTGGCTGGGTTGGTGCCCCATCCCTCCATTGGAAGTCCTTTCTGGTTGTGTCACTTGTGGTTTTGTTCTTAGCCACTATTACAGGTATCAGATGGGATCTTGGGATCATTTTGATTTGCATTTCCCTGATGACAAAGGATGACATTTCTTTTAAGTGTTTCCTGGCCATTTGAGATTCCTCTGTTGAGAATTCTCTTTTTAGATCTATAACCCATTTTATTGGATTATTTGGTTTGTCGATGTCTGGCTTCTTGGGTGCTTTATATATTTTAGAATGTAACCCTCTGTTAGATTATGTTAGGGGTTGGTGAAGACCTCTTCCAGGTTTCGTCCTATTGACAGTGTGCTTTGCCTTATACAACCTTTTCAGTTTCATGAGGGAGGTCTCATTTACTATTGTTTACCTTAGGAGCTATGCTCCTGGTTTTTGGATTAGAAAGTGGTCTCCTATGTCAATGTATTCAAAGGTATTTCTCACTTTCTCTTCTATCAGGTTTATTGTATCCGGTTTTATGTTGGTTTTATCTTTGATCCACCTGGACTTGCATTTTGTAAAGGGTGATAGGTCTACGTCTGTTTGCTTCTTCTACATGCAGAAATCCTGTTAGACCAACACCATTTGTTGAAAATATGTTCTGTTTTTCATTTTATACTTTTGGTTTCTTTATCAAGAAGCACATATCTATAAAGATGTAAACTTACATCTTGGTCTTTGATTTTATTCTAATGATCTGGCATAAAAACCCTTGCTCAACTATGTTCATAGCAGCTTTATTCATAATAGCCAGAAACTGTAAAAAAAAAAAAAAAAAAACCCAAACAAACAAACAAACAAACATACCCTAGGTGCCCCTCAACCAAAAAATGGATAAAGAAAATGTGGTACATTTAAGCAAAGAAGTATTACATATCTATTGAAAAAAATCACATCATGAAATTTGCAAGCAAATGATGGAACAGAAAAAAAATCATCCTGAGTAAAGTAACCCAGAACCAGAAAGACAAAGATGCTGTACTTATGTATAAGTGGATATTATCTGCAAAATAAAGGATAACCATGCTACAATCACAGACCCAGAGAAGTTTAGAAACAATGAGGGATGAAGGAAGGATGTGTAAATATCCCTGGGGGAGGGAAACAGGAAAGATCAGGTATGGGGAGGATGGTGGGAGAGTGTACTGGAAGTGACAACAGGAATTGGGGAAGGCATCTCAAAGACAAGCTAGAAATCTAGTACAATGGAAACTCCCAGAAATCTGAGGGTGACCCTAGCTTAGACTCCTGGTAATATGGGATATTTAACCTGAACTGACCATCTTCTACTACCAGACAAGACTTCTAGTGGAGGGACTGGGACACCAACACAACCACAAAACCTTAGACCTACAATTTGTCCTACCTACAGATATGCTGAGATAAAAATGGCACAGAAAATATGGGAGAAGCCAATCAATGACTACTGCAGCTTGAGATTCTGCCACCTCTTATACTATCTAGAGGGCCAGGAGCCAAAGGTTGAATAGCCCAGAGACCTAGGTTAGAACCAAACCAAACAGGGGTGGGGATTTGGGAGGGGGGGTGGAAAGTCAATAAAATGATTCCTAATGATATTTTTCTATACTCATAGACAGGAGCCTAGCAAAACTATCATCAGAGAGACTTCAACCAGCAACTGATCTAAACAGATGCAGAGACCCACAGCCAAACATTAGGTGGAACTCAAGGAATCCTGCCAAAGAGGGGCAGAAGGATTCTAGGAACTAAGAGGGATCAAGAACACCAAAGAAAACCTGCCAGGGCTCATAGGGGCTCATGAGACTGAACAATCAAGGAGCCTGTATGGGTCTGTTCTAGGCCCTCTACCTATGTTATGGGTGTATACCTTGGTCTTCTTGTGGGAGTCCTGACAGTTGGAGCAGGTGGCTGTCTCAGACTCTTTTGCCCACTTTGGTATAGGCTTATATTTTTCAAAACCTATTTTAATAAGGGTTCTTAAATGCTTCAACCTCCCTTATAGCCCACTGACCAAAGGTCAGGTAGAAAGATGACTAATAGAACAAGAGGGATGTGGACCTATTTAGAAGTAGTTCTTTGGGGGAGATACCAATCTTCATTGTCAGCAGTCCAGTCCACTATCAAAACACCAAACATGAATGAACAGCAGCAGCCCAATCCAGAATAAACTGGGACACTCCACTGATTGGCAAGGGTTCACTGAAGCTGTAAGAAGAAGCAGGAACACCACCAGAGGTTCTTTGGTGCATTTCTCTCTATGAAGTCACAACAAGCAAAGATCAGAGAAGAAAGCAAGGCGAACAAATGCCAGAGCATTGTCCACTGTCTGTCGGGTTATATGTATACTCTTCCCAAACATCACGTGTCCTTTCAAGCATCTGCTCCAGCAAAACATCACATGCACTTTCACCAGGCAGCTTCCAGAAAGACACTTCCTGTCTGCTTCAGAAAAAGATCCTCTAATAAGACAGCTTCCAAGAAAAACATCACATGACACAACCAAGTCTCCAATGAAACTAGAAATTCCCACTGCACTATTGGGACCTTTTTTTTTTTTTTCCTCCTACTGGGATGCCTTGTCTAGTCTTAATATGAGAGGAGGTGCCTATAATTTAACATGCCATGTTTGTTTGATATCCCTGGGAGACCTGTCCTTTCTGAAGAGAAACAGAGGAGGAGTGGATGGGGGAGGGAAGGAGGAGTGACTGGAAAGAAGGAGGAGAGAAGAAAAACTATGTTCAGGGTGTAATATATAAGAAAGAAAAACAACAACAACAAAAACAACAATAAAGAGCAAAAAAACCCAAAGAAGTCAGTGTTTCTTTAAATGTTCAAGACCATGTATGCCTTGATTTGGGAATGAATCCTACTCTACTGCCAGATTCTCAACTGTCAGGAAAAAATGACAACTTTGGGTGGAAGAGTGATTTTTCTATTTTCTACACATCTTTCTTGTTGTGTCCCATGTTAAACAATGAGGTCCTATATACTAAGTGAACCAGATTGCAGTTTCATTGTAAGGAATGCCATAGACCAATACCTGTAGACATTGACCTGGGTGGGGAGAGGTTTGCACATTGATTATAAAATAATGATCTCAACTAGGAAACGTGTTTTAATGATGAACATGGAAAAAAACAGTAAGTGCATCCACCTAACAAGAAAACACTGAAGACATAGATTTGGTTTTTGTGTTTGGTCCACTGGACCTACAATAAGTTGCCATGTCACTAATTATTCAACCCTGGGTAAGAAAGTTTCATCTTCCACCTTTCAGCAGCTGCTGAGATTTTAAAAGCATTAAATGAGAGAATGTTTAAAAAACACAATATAAGTTAGTTGGAGAGCTGTCTCAGCTGTTAAGATTAGCACTTGATGCTCTTGTGGAGGACCCAAGCTCCCACACAGTACTTTACAGCCTTCTGTAACTCTAATTCCAGAGGACATGATACCATCTTCAGAATTCTGTTGGTAACAGACATGTACATAGCATGTGTGCACACATTCATACACACACACACACACACATACGTATAATAAAATAATAGGTCTAAAAAATTTTAAATGATATAAGAAATATTTTTTCACAATAACAGACACACATCAGTAAGAACAGAAATAAGAGTTTGAGCAAAGCACTAAGTCAGACGTGGTGGCTCATGCTGAGGCTGAGGCATGAGAACCTTCACTAGTTCAAGCACAACCTGGGCTAATAGTAAGCTCTGGGATAGCCTAGCCTACACAGTGACCTTGTTTCAAAAGAAGAATAGTGCTAGAAAAACATTTCTTATTGAAAATCTCTCTAGGTTAACATTTAATGAGGATATACTAAGTTTAACAGAAAAAAAAAAAAAAAAAACCTGTCTAGCATTTGCTTTGTTTAGCTTTGCGTTCCTAGGGACTAATAAAGTGCTCAGAACAAATTACATGCTCAAACAAGTGAATTCTGAATTAATGAATGAATGAATGAATGACCCCAGCTGCAAGAACCTCCTAATTTTATAGCAAACTGCATATATCCACTTAATACACAAATGATCCTAAGTCAAATCACAAAGCTTTGGAAAGCTAGTTTATTCACTGAAAACTAGATTATTTCCTTGAAGGATCTTGTGAGGACCCTTAGTGTTTAGAAATGGGGTCTGGAATGATCAATACCTCGCGGTTTTAAACCATTGCTCTAATGAGCATCATTCACACGTAGGTTAAATGTGACTAAAGATTTCTGAGACACCTTTCTATTTCCTCCTCAGCTGTTCAGTGCTAGATGGGGGGCATAAGAGAAAGAAAGCACTGGCCTTTCCAGTTACATCACATGCTGCTCGCTCCCCCACCCCTGCTTTGTGACTCCCACTTTGTGACTCCTGGGGTACTGTGTGTCAGCCTTTACCTGTGGGTTCTCAGCTCCCTGCTGAGCCTGTGTCTGGTCCTGCTACACAGGGTATCAGTTATCAGTGGTCCTGTGGTCAGACTCTGGGGTTCTCTTCCACTTTTAACCCCATCTTGCAGCAATGTGGAGGGCTCCAATTAACTTCAAAGACTGTCCAGTGTGTATAAAAATGCTGACGACTCAGAACGAAATCTCACTGCTTGTTTGGAGCTTGTCAGAACATTAATGAGACGAGATCATGATTAATACTACATAAAAATAGAAAGCTGGTGTCAAGCTCCAGTCATACGCACGCACGCACGCGCGTGCGCACGCACACACACACACACACACACACACACACACACACACACATACACACACACACACCATGTTTTTCCATTGTTTGTCACACACAAATTCACTCAAGGTATGCAAGGAAAAATAAATATGGCGTGGTGAGTTATCTCCTAGGTTTATTTACAGTGAACAACAACACATGTTTGATAACCATTCTTTAATTAGGGAAATAGTTTGTAACTTTTCTCCTTGTTTCACATTCAGAACAATTTGTTTTCCATTATGAAATAGTTTGTAAAAAGCTCTGAACCAGAAATCTCACTGTAAGCCAGTCATGGCTTTGCCTTCAGTCATCTCTGGTTGATAAAGTGTTTCATGGGCAACTTTACCTATTGTTTCCAGATAGTATGAAAAAAAATTTGCTCTCATTAGCCCACAAGAAAAGCCAACATTCTCTGGAGAGGAGGGTCAGAGTATTAGAAGACCTTTGACCCCAAGAGAAGTTGAGAATGTTAACAGCACCAAGCTCTGAGAATGACTTCCCTTAGACTAGTCCCTTCTTCAGACAAAAGAGGATGGGTGTGAATTAAATCATAGATAAAATAATTTCAAGGAGAAAAATCAATAGGCCAGCCTTGTCTTAGGTAGTCTACTGAGTATTGGCTTGATGGTGCCCAGGATGAGCCTGAGCCGCAGTCATCCCAGACCCTGAGACCTAGCTTGCCTAGCTTGCCTCTATAACCTTTTTGTTGGATATTAGACAAGGGGCTGAGGTGCTTATTTGGCAAACCTGGCCTCCAGACTCACTCTCCCAGCATCCCTCAGTCCCTGAACTCCAGACTCTCCCAGCATCCCTCAGTCCCTGGCCTCCAGACTCTCCCAGCATCCCTCAGTCCCTGGCCTCCAGACTCTCTCAGCATCCCTCAGTCCCTGGACTCCAGACTCTCTCAGCATCCCTAAGTCCCTGGCCTCCAGACTCTCCCAGCATCCCTCAGTCCCTGGACTCCAGACTCTCCCAGCATCCCTCAGTCCCTGGCCTCCAGACTCTCCCAGCATCCCTCAGTCCCTATTTAGCATACCCTGGCCCAGCCCTGAACTTTTCAGCTCAGGTGTCCGGCTGCCCTTCTCCCAGTGGGTTCTTCTTTATTTTGGCTCACCATTTTAATCATCCCAGGTTGTGCTCACTTGGCTCTTTTGTCATGTGTTTGTGGTAGCCTGGTACCCTGTGGTGGGAGGGCACGGTAGGGGAAGCTAGTCGATGTGGTATCTGGAAAGCAAAGAACTAGAAGAAAACACTTAAGTGACAGCCACAGTGACTGGACTTTCTCACAAGAACCCCCACCTCTTAAAGATATCTCTGCTTTATGCTGGCACCAGAATAGAGTGTCTAAGCTATCCATAAAGAGACCTGTGGAGAACATTTCAGAGTCAAGCTATACTACTGGAAATTCCTAATAATAATAATAATAATAATAATAATAATAATAATAATAATGTCTAATTTAAGTCATTCACTCCACAGGTTTAGTAGTGAGCACATACCATGTTCAAGGTTCTACAGACAGAAGTTTGGACTATTTCTCTGTCTTTAGTCTCCATAACTTTAGGCAGGTCCTTTGTATCTTCACAGGCTTAGCTCAGTCTCATGCACCAGAATTTTCAGAAAGTTTCATTACACCTAAGTTTCTTGCTACTCAATATACCTTAAATTTAAATTTTCTAGCATTTTCTTTTACAATATGTATGTGTGTTTTTTCTGAATGGATGTCTGTGCACACATGTGTGCCTGGTGCCTTCAGAAGGCAGAAGGAAAGGTTGGATCCCTTGGAGTTACAGTTACAGATGCTTGTCAGCAGCCATGTGTGTACTGACAACTGAAAGACGTCTACTGTAATGGGCCAGAGGTGCTCTTAACCCCTGGCTATCTCTACAGGCCCTCTAGCATTTTATTTTATAGACTTTATCCAACACATTTCTACCATTTGATTTCTAAAGTCTTTCCTGATCAGCTTGTTCTTATGGTGATAGCTCTGCTTAACGTTCTCTGTATGCAGATGATGTTATATCCCATTGATCTGTGGTCGGTAAGCACATATTGAGCACTTTATGCTTAACATCACAAGCTTAAGTAATAATGAGAGTCCTAAGAATAACATGTCTTCTTATTCATAGTTTTTTATGCAGTCGCCACTTGTCATGGATATTCTTGGTTGTCAATGTGACTTCTTCAACTAGAATTAACTAAAGCCCAAATGGCTGGGCATTTAGAGACTAGTCCTTAATTAAATCAAGATACACTTCTAATCTGGATCTTTGAGATGAGAAGATACACCTTTAATATGATCATTCGATACAGAAAGAACCACCTCTAATGTGGGCCATGCCTTTGGCAACCTATATAAAAGACATGGAAGAAGGAAGGAAGCTCGCTCTCTCTCTCTCTCTCTCTCTCTCTCTCTCTCTCTCTCTCTCTCTCCTCCCTCTTGTTCTGTCTAGGGAGTTAATTCCATCACTGGCATTAGATCCTACTTTTCCTGGATTCTGGCACATACTTAAGAGCAGCTGAGACATCCAGCCTCATGGACTGAACAACGACTGGATTCTTGCACCTTCTGTTCATAGGTAGCCAGTGTTGGATTAGCTAGACCACAGCCTGTAAGCCATTCTAGTAAATCATATCTCTCTATATAGTCATTCTAAAATTTCTGTTACTCTGGAGAATGCTGATCAAAAAACCACCACACAGAGTACTTTATACTCAAAATGGTCAAAATGACAGAATCCTCACTGGTATTTGAAACAGACCAATACATTTCCTTTGTGGAAATATATACTAAAATTTTTATCATTGCTAATATTAAACCCTTTAAACTCATAATTTTTATTTTAGAAAACAGCTTTATCATTACTCTTTGGAAACAAATGGTTAATTCATGTTTAGTAACATACTATTGTGCAATATTTATGTGACTATAACTAACTATAAGACAGTTATTATATTGAATGTTTATTATACTCTGATTTCTTCTTTGTGATGTGCTTAGATCAATTTATTGTTATAGCTTTAAAACTCCCTTTACCCAAAAGCATTACTTGTTAAAGGTTAAAAGTTTTTTTTTTCTGTCAAATATACAGATCTTTAAGGCTAATATCTGTCTCTTTTAGATAGCCTTTGGATAGAACAGGCTCAGTCTCGTGCAGGCCTTATGCAAATAGCAAGAGCGGCTGTGCATGATCACTTATAATATAACTGAAACAGACATATTAATATAAAAATATAGACCCCAGAATAGCAAATATAATAGCAGAAAAAGAGAAGCATTATGTGAGGATAATGGGTCAGGTCATCAAAATAACAAAGCAAACACAAATGTATCCTTATTTATGGAGTGTCATGAAAATCTTAAAAAGATTGACAAGGTCCCATGCTATGCCGGGCACTAGCAGGCCACATGGTATCAGTGTGGGGTTCTCATCTTGGCAGACTTTCTGGTCCAGAGCTCCCCAAAATCTTTCCATCCTGCTAGCTAAGTTCCCACTGATAGGTTGCTACTCACCAGCTCCATGCTTCAAAACCCCCAAGGTCGTTTGTGGTGCACATCAGGCAAATCCACGCTTTGCCTTTCTCTCTGGAATCCAATCGAGCAGCCTCGTGAAGAAAAACACCACACAAACTTAGTTCAGAAACGATGATAACTCAATCTCTGGGTGCAACAACTAGATTGCTAATCTTGTAAACCATATTTAATCTAAATCCTCTGGTGGTGAATCCTGGCAGATTTGCCATAAGCTAAGAGACACTAGTAGCTACATCTTGCCCTCTCACTATCCTGTCCAAAAAGGCCCTATCTCTCTCCTCTTTCTGTTTTCCCCTATCCAACCCGGAAGTCCCTCCTACTCACCCAGTGATTGGCTCCTTTATTTATTAGGGGATGGTTCACAAAAAGTCACTCACTCCTTATTCACAGCCCCTCCCAGGAAAGGAGAGTTAACACCAAAATACAAACAATACCAGGGCCAGCCACAACAATGGAGCTTCAAAATATGTAAAGGAGGAACTTGACTGAATGGGAAGGAGTCAGTGGTGAAGATGTTTTGAGAATTCAACACTTTTTTTCCAATAGTTAATAGTACAGATAAAAAAATAAAGGAAAAAATAAGAAAGAATAAGAGTATTAAAGATGTAGAAACAACAACCAGGCTTTAGGACACTTTCAAGGAGGACGGACTGACACTACAAGCCAGCACCCACGTATCCTACTGTGAAGAGCCTCTGTTCCGTCTTCATGCACTTCCTTCCAACGAGCCTACAGTGCCCTGCCCCAATTTTAGACACTTGGAATGTACATCTGGGAATGCCACATCTTTGGGAGTATGAGACAGAGGGGTAGAACTGGGTAGTGAGACACCCAAACCACTGTTGTTGGAGGAGAGGGACATGAAGAGAGGGACAAAAGGCAGTAGGCACCAGAATCGTTCAGTCTTCCTCTGGGAAAAGACATACACAAGCCATGCAGGAAACCAGTTAGGTTCCCTTCATGAACTCCATCCTTCCCTGAGGTCTAGCACCCTCCTCCTTCTATTGGTGTTGTATACCAAGGAAGCAAGGGAAGGAGAGCAGATGCTTAGAGCAAGGGAGGACAGTGCTGCCCAGCATCATCCCTGGAAGCATCTAGCTGAGGATGGACACAGGGTCCATGAATCACATGGTTCAAAGTCATGGTGAGCAGTGGTCTCAGTCTCGCAGGCAGCTGCGTGGTGACTGCTTCCAGTTCACGTGTGACACAGTTTCTAACATACACACACGAGAATTCCCAAAGGGACTATCTTCAAGTTTGAGGATTAATTGATTGACTGACTTTTTATTTATTACGGTGCTGATCACCAAACCCAGGACCTTGTATAGCCTAAACAAACTCCCCACTTATCTTCAGCCTATGAAGACTTACATTTTCAAGATTTATCTTTATATTTAAGTGTGTGTGTCTGTGTGTGTGTGTGTGTGTGCATGTGCACCTCTGTGAGAGTATGTGCACAGGTACAGTTTCCCAGTAAGAATGGGTGTGAGAGCATGGTGTCCTCTGGAGCTGGAGTTACAATGGTTGTAAGCTAAATTTAAATCCACTTCCAGATCAGGACTCACTCTTGAACTGCTGGTCCATTTTTCCAGACCTGGGGACTTACATTTTAAATGGAGATGCCTAGAATCTACTTGAGATATATTGAGTCAGACTACCTAAAGGTGAAACTCAGAAGTCTACATGTCACAATATAGATTCCAGACAGTTCCCACACAATATAAATTTGAAATTTTAGCCTCAAGGTGGTTCCTCAGTTTGCTGACAGCTAACTATCTGATCTCCTCCTCCTCCTGTTTCTCTTCTTTTTCCTCCTTTTTCTCTTCCTCTTCCTCTTCTTCCTCCTCCCCTCCCTTTCCCTCCTCTGATTTCTCCTCTTCTTCCTCCTCCCCTTCCTTTTCCTCCTCTGATTTCTCTTCTTCCTCTTCCTCCCTTCCTCCTTCTCCTCCCTTCCTTCTCCTCCCTCCTTTACTTTCTTTTCTTCCTCCTCCCCTTCCTTTTCCTCCTCCTCCCTTCCTTCTCCTCCTCTGCTTTCTTCTCCTCTTCCTCCCTTTCTTCTCCTCCTCCTCCCTTCCTTCTCTTCCCCCTTCCTTTTCCCCATCCCTTCAGCCTCCTTTTCTCCCAAATCTTTCATGTCTTCCCCCTCCTTCTTCCTCTTTCTTTCTCTCTTTTGCCCCACCCCCTTCTCATCAGCATCACAATCACCAACACTATCTCTCTCGCAGAGAAATAAGAGGAGTGGAGAGTTTTATACAACTGGTTAGTTTAGTCAAAGATTTTAAAAGAACTATAAAATAGGATATTACCCAGGCCCTCCCTCTGGCCTAATTAGGGATGAAGAATTACAGGATTGCATGCCCCCAAAGAAAACACCATCTCTATAATTAGGGATGCTGCCTCCAGCGCTGCCACCATGGGAGAACCTTTATACACAAAGGCACAGAGCAAACTTCTGTCCCAGTGAAGAAGGTCCACAGTCATTACATGAATCTGATAAAATGTGTCTGTTAACAGGAAGAGCAGAAATGATTCCATTTACATGTTTCGCTACTCATGTCCGACCAGCGGAATAAGGCAATGGCAACCGTGTTCTTCTTCAAGCAGTTTATTCAGCTATCCCTGTACAGTGCGCTTCCTCTCTCTCTCTCTTCTTCTCCTTCTCCTTCTCTCTCTCTTCCCCATGCATCCCCTTATAAGCATTGCCTTCATCCTATCAGCAACTGCCACGAAGTCACTGGTGATTGGCCATTCTCAATGACGGGAGGTGGGGTGATTGGGTAACCACACCTCTCAGCGCATACAACTCCATATATGGAGTTGTCTTTTCTCTCAAGCGATGCCTATGCCAAGTGCCACCTTGTAATGGCGAGAGTGGAGCCGCTTCCCACATACATGTATTTTTTTTTCATTTTTCCCCTTTTAACTTTATTTTTAACTAATCCAAAATCACCCATAAAATTTGCACATACTAATAGGGTATTATGTAAAGTCTTTTTTTTTTTAATGTTAATCATAGGCTTTATAAGTTTGGTATTGTTCAATCAGAGGTGTAACCCACTACCCAACCTAGATATAACCACTATCTTTGACTGGTGGAGATACATGAACATCTGCCTCCCTGTCTCCCCCCTCTTTCTCTCTTTCATCACCTAGCTTCTACTCTCCTTCTCCTCCTCTTCTTACTCCATCTCTTCCTCTCAGTACTCCTCCCACCTTAGCTCCTCCTACATATCACCCTTCCTGTTAAAATGAAACTTTTCTCTCAAAATACAATTAGAGCATAATTATACCAGTTCGTACCAGTGAGGTACAAGATAGTCCTAATACCCAGTCCATCCTTTTGTTGACTAACCAGCACCTCTGTCGTCTATCCTAACTGAAACATTTAGTTCTGAACCTGGCTTTAGAATGAATGTCAGCTGACGACCATCCATACATGTATTTTTATGTAAAGTCATTTTATAAATTAAAATTCATTCTCAGAGAGCATTCTTTTGACATGTACGTGTCTCCTAATCTGAAACTTCTTCCTGATATTTTGGATTGGATGGGTGGTAATGGTAATGCTACTTTTTAATTTTATTTTTAGAAAACACTGTAAAATGTTCTGTTGTGACTCAGATTATAAACTTTGACAATATTCATGGCAGTTTTAGTACATCTTTTACTTTGTGCTTCACACTTTTTAATGGTTAATATTATCCTCAGTCCTGTTAGGAAAAAAGCAATAAAGAAAAATGTTCAGCAATTGAAATCAGAAAGGGGGAAGGCAGAATTATTCTTCTAGATGTAAAGCTTTCTGAGGTCAGGTTCAGGTTCACCATTATTCTGTGGCCCATCTCCTAAAACTATCCAATAGTTCCTGTGTTCAGCTGCTTCAGAGATCCAGTTCAATGGAGAAAGCTTATCCACATCTCTTCATGTAAAAGGTAGGTCCAGTTTTTCCTCCTGGCCCCATGCTCCCAGAAATAACACTCAGACTCCCCAAGTATAGTTACAAATACCTTGGCCATATTAGCTTGGCTCTTCTCTGACTAGATCCTAACCTAAAATAGCCCATTTATTTTAATCTACATTCTGCCACGTGGCTGGTTACCTGTGCTCATATACCACGTACCTGTCTCCTCACATCTTCCTGAGTGGATCTTCTCACTGGATCTATCCAAGAATTTCTTTTTTCTTCCAGATGTTCCACCTTCTATTTTCTGCCTAAGCCATAGACCATAGGCTTTTAAATTGGCAGATGATGCATCCATAAGATATTCAGATATTCTGTCTACATCTTCAGAATTTTTTTAGTTTAAAACATTATTTTTACTCATTGTGGAGAGATGGCTCCACGATTAAGGGCACATACTATGCTTACAGAGGACCTGAGCTCCGCTCCCAGCACTTATATCAGCTCATGACCACCTGCAACTCCAGCTCCTGGGCATCTGATGTAGCTGGCCTCTATGGACAACCTCAGTCACATTCACATACCCTGAAACGTATACACAATTAAAATTGAAAGCCAAATCCTCAAAGTATTCTTTACATATAAGAAAATGATTGTATAGAGAATGTTGGAGATACCCGTTTTACACTAATATTGCATCCTTATGATTGTAACTGATGTATGTATTAATTCTCTTTTATATATTTCACAAGATAAACAATCAATAAAAGACTTTGAAACAATTTTAAGACCTGTGCATATTGAGTGACAGGTAAATTGACCCTTTACAACACATTCTAATGTTCTATGTACCCTCATTTCACCTGTAACGATGTTAGAGTTAACAGTTATACTAACCCCTATATGTAGTTCGTAAAGCAGATGGAAGTGAGGACCTAAAGCCCAAGCCTTTAGACTTTCCAGAGTGTTCTTAGCTCCTCAGTTGGTGAGAGAAAAATGCTAACATGAATAAAGCTGTTCCACTGTCGATTCTTGGATAGCTCATTTTAAAAGAAATTCTAACTTTCCTAAATAACTTTCAATCTTCAGAGATTCTCATTGTTGAATATATATATGTATATATATATATATGTGTGTGTATACATTTAATACTAATATATAATATATATTATATATAAATATATAATATAATAATATATATTTAATACTTCTGTTTAAAACAAAGAATATGAAAGCAGAAATGAACTTTCCCCCATTCTTTATTAGTTTTTTTTTAAAACAAAAACGTTTTTTAAAATGTGAAAAAATTTTTTATATAAAATTTTAAATTTTTAATTGCATTCAATTCTTTTCTTCTCTCTGTCTATTCCATCACCACCGGCCCACTACATATATGTGTGTGGAGGGGCTGGGGATATTCACTTCTGTAGGTCAAGAGAACAACTTGCAGGAGATGGTTCTTGTCTCTACCATGTGGGTCCTGGGATCAAACTCATCTTTGTTGGCTTCAGCAGCCTTTATCCACTGAGCCATTTCTCTAGCCCTATTTCAGAGATAGATGTGCTAGATCAGAACCACGGCTGTCTAAGACAAAATGGAACAGAGTTGACATACCACCAATAAGATGCTAAACAAATTCTGAATGGTGGCCAGCTAGCTAGGAGCTCCTGGGGTCAGCCATTTAAAATTTCTTTTATACTCGGAAAGCCCAATAATCCCAAACAATATGTCTCAGTGGGTTGTTGAATAGCACCAGTTTCATGGTGTACTGTGTGTGTGTGTGTGTGTGTGTGTGTGCGCACTTGTGTGTGTGTGTTTACACAATGTGCTCCGGTGTTCAATTCTCTTTAACTATGTGCATTGGTGTCTCAGTGGGTCATCCAGGAAATCTGCCCTTTGTTTATATTACTTTGCCTAGTAAAAAGACAAAGAGACAACATTCTTTTCCTCAAACAATTTCATATTTTTCGGACTCTTTTTATAACTTCCAAAAATTTATCTTTGCAAAGACTTTTAAGATTTCTGTCACTTCAAAGGAGTGGTCCCTTAGCCAATTTGACTCTTAACAAAAGTGTAATTGGAAGAAGCAAAGTCACGCTGTGCAGTCCCATTTAATCTGGGGATGCTTTGACCACATTCAACCATTTTACTCTGGAGGAAAACCACAGCAGAACTCCAGTAGAAGGAAAGGAAAGGAAAGAACATGACATTGTTTTATTAATCAAATCTTCATTAAAGCATGTTTTAGCCAGGAAGTTGCCCTCAGCTTCTATACCAGGAACATCTCTTTTTGCAATCCTCCTGGAAGAACTAGGTCCTGTTAGCTCCTTGATTCTTTTCTCATTTTTGTCTATCACCCAGATGAATAAGCAACCACATTTGCCGTATTTCCATGTATTCGTGCATTTATATCTTTAAATTTTTTTCTTTGTTTACTTTTGCAGCTCTCTCCTTTATCTTTTCTTGACCTTAAAAACTTGAGCTTAAAATTTTATCTATATATGGTATTCTCTTGAACCATTACAGATTACATTTTTTAAAAAGATAGAAAAAATGCATCTTACTCTTCAAAACAACAGAAAATCAGTCAAGGAGAAAGCTACCCAGCTCCCTGCAAGAGGCTTTATTACCTTTAATCATTGGATTGCATTTTTATTCTAATCTCATTAGATAAATGTTAGGATAGAGTCTTCTAAACAAGAAGTCACATAGGGGCAAGTCAGTTGAAGCAAATATAACACGGTAAGACAGAATTGTAATGGCATTCCATAAGAATTCTAATTACACACACACACACACACTGTAGTCAGTTGTGGGAGTTTATATAATATAAATCCTGCCAGGTTTGTTCTTTTCAAGATGGATAATGTGTTAGCAACGTAGCTGAGGGAATCTGCACCATGTAAACCAAAGACTCAGAATGCAAACTGTTGGACCCACAGGATAGGTTTGTTTTATCTGCGCTTGGAAGAGAAGACCAAGGAAAACAAACCAATTTGCATCCAATCCAAATTATCAACTGGAGAGATTCTTCAACAGAATACTAGAAACAGATGTGGATGCCTTTGCTCTGTGACTAGAAGCCAGTACATGAGTCTTTGCCATTTATCCCTTTATGATAAAACCTCAAGTTCCTATCCCCACCAGGAGAGAGGAAACCCCAGAGAAACGTGATAGCAGTTAGCTTCACACTGTTCTCTGTAGATACTTTAAGAGTTAGCCAGCTCTTGAAGGTGTGTTTTACACTAACAGTGTTGTTAGGATGTCATCTCATTAAGGAATGCTTTGTCTGAGTGCAGAAGGAGCTTGCTCTCTGAGTTTTGGAGAATTGATAAACCAGACTCCTTTTAGAAGAAAAGGAAGCTCTTGTGACATAGTGATTCTATGCATAAAAAGCAATTGTGTTTTCAGGTGAGGACTGCCTCCCACATGCTCTATTTTCTAGATTCTAACATGCTAAGTTTTGTGTCTTAGAAACATGAGTTCAAATTTGGCTCCTTGGAAGCAATAAGAAACAATGTTTGGCCTGCTCTCAAACTATGCTCTGGTTTTCTGCATCATTTTACCCCACACAAAACTCAACACCATTTACACAACTGGAAACATCTGCTCTACAGCGAACTCAGGTTTGAGTAGAGAAGACCACCAAACACTCTCAGTCCCTCACTGATAGAAAACCAAAAATTCTCACTGATGTTCAAATGCAGACAGGAAACCGTCGGAGACTCGCAGAAATTGTGGGGAGCTAGCCAACAGGTTCTAGGATTCTTGATAAAAAGCCTCTTTGTTTTTTAACAGCTATTTGCCTACTTGGGTGGGCCTCTCTCTGAAGATAAATTCATAGAGATACAATTGTTCCAAAAAGCACATAGGTTGAAGGTTTCAAATTGGTGCAAAATGTCCTAGATCCTTATTAACTAAAATACAACCGCAGATGGTCTGGTATGCGTGACAGGGCTGTGCCTCAAAACACTACAGGGTAGAATGGTCACAGTTTCAGACTGTATGGAATCACTTTCAATGAGGTTCTTGGCATGCTTTTAGCAGAGAGAAACAGAGGATAGAGGGAGAGAAGGAATAAAGCAGAGAGGGAGGGAGAGAGGAAGAGAGAGAAAGAAAGAGAGAGATCATCTTTAAATAATAGGTCTATGGGATATTAAACTTAAGAAGAGGCACATGCACATGTGCATGGATTTGCTTTAGGACCAAGAAGAGGCACATGCTCACATGCATGGATGTGCATTAGGACCAAATAAGGGGGAAATGAGATTCTGATTTTACCAACCCATTTTACCCCAAGCATCTTCAATAAGATAGCAGAGAGACCAACTCAGTATTTGAAGGAGAAAGAGTTGAAGAAAGGAGAGAGAGAACAGTAGAAAGATGGCTCCCACCATGGCTGACATGTCACGTTCCCTTGCTGAGGTCCAGTCTTGAGACCAGCTGCCACAGTTCCAGCAGGGAAATGCAAAACCATACTACTTCTCCTCCTGCCATTGGTTTGAACCACACAGAGGTAACAGAGATGCAGAGTAGCTGAGACCCCTTCATCCAGCAAGGGCTTCATATCAGATTCTCACTGTTCCACAGTATGCCCAAGGTTGCCTTAAATTGCTGCTAAGGCTGAGTATTAAGCTGAGCAAATGGATTAAAACTGAATATGGGGAACATGGTTCCTGCAGTCCTGACAAAGTGCTGCAAAACCCAATAAAGAGAATGCTATTTATTTAGTAAATCTTATAGGGAAGTTAGGTACGTGTTTGTGTGTGAGTGCGCACATTTGTATATATGTCAGTGTGTGTACATGTTCACGTGTGTATCAGTGTGTGTGTGTGTGTGTGTGTGTGTGTGTGTGCATGCAGGCCAGATGAAAACTTTGGGTGTCATCCTTCCCTGGGTATTGTCCACCTTGTTTTTGAGGCAGAGTTTCTCAATAGGACAGACAATTGCTGATTCCTTCACACTAGCCAACCCTGAGTTTTATCTGTGTTTGTCTCCTCACGCAACCTGACCCTTATGGGTCCTGAAGATTGGACTCAGATCATCATGATTGTGGGACAAGCGCTTTTCTAGACGAGCCATCTCTCAGTCCTCTTTTGAAGTCTCTGCTCTGGATTTTCCACTCAAAGCTAGAAAACAGAGGAGAGACAGCTAACTCCAGAAAGAGAGTTCACCCTTTCTCAACTTAAGACTATTCCTGCAAGTGCACAATCAATGCCCATGGCTCTGCTTCTCAAAGTTTCAAGTAAATAGTGTTGTGTCTGGAATCCTAAATATCATACCACTCATTTTTCTTTCTTTCCTGTATGTATTTTCTTCGGTATGTCTGATTTCCCTAACCTTAGGATGCTGAAGAAGAAAAAGGAGGGCTGGAGAGATGGTTCAGTGGTTAACAGCACTTGTTGCTCTTGCAGAAGACCTGAGTTCAGATCCCAGTACCCACATAATGACTTACAGCCTTCAGATCTAGGGGTTTGGACAGCATCTTCTGACCTCTGTGGGAAATTCATGCACAATGTGCATAGAATACATGTAGGCAGAATGCTCATGAATGTGCAATAAAAATCAATTTTTAAATAGGAAGGAAGAGTTAATACTGAAGAAATGCTTCTTCCAAAAATATTCTGTGCCAGGTATGTTAACTCAGGCCTGTAATCCCATTTCTTGGAAGGCGACATTAGGAGTTCAGTGCCAGCCGGAGCTATATAAGATTCTGTTTCAAAAAATAATTTACTAATTATGAGTTTGCTGAATATTCTTTACTAAAGTTGGCCTTGTAGTCAGGACAGGCAGTTTGCAAAAAGAACAAAGTAAAGTAACAGTCCATCCTTGAAACATTGCAGATCCCAGCAGTTACCGTGACGACATGTCTGCTGTAGTTTAGAGAAGTCTCCTAAAAGGTGCATAGGAAACCTCATCTCTGGTGTATCCATGTTGGACAATCAGCTCTAATGAGAGCAGCCATGAATGTTCTGCTCTCATGAGTGAGGTGATGCCATCAACCAGGAGTGGGTTTGTCATCACAACAGCGGGCTGATGTGACAGGGAGAGTTCAGATCTCTTTTTGCTTTCTCTCTCTCTCTCTCTCTCTCTCTCTCTCTCTCTCTCTCTCCCTCTCCCTCTCCCTCTCCCTCTCCCTCTCCCTCTCCCTCTCCCTCTCCCTCTCCCTCTCCCTCTCCCTCTCCATAACCCTAACCCTGTCCTTCCCTTCACCTCTCCTCCTGTAATGAAGCCTACCTACATGGGTGACAGGAACAGCTTGCTCTTTGGTAGCCAAGTGTGCATACGCATACACTAGAGAGGAAAGTAAGAATATCAAACCACATGACCCTTTAACTGGATGTTAAAGCACACCAACGCTGTAACCATGCTCACTGCAAGAAAGCACCTTTGAAGGCTCACTAAGGTGAAGCTAGCTCAGGAGTCCCTTGTCCCAAATATCTTACCCTTAGGGAGCAATGAAATATATATATTTTTTTAGAAAACAGGAAAATAAATTATTGTAGGCTTTACTTATTAGAGTTAGCAAGAAAAAAAATATTAATCTTTCACTCCATAATTTTTCTTTGCCTTCAATTTCTTTCTCCATATATAAATGTGATAGCAATTTCATGATCATCCTCATAGATATGAATCAAATTAATGAAATGTTATCACTATAAATACATACAAATATTTAAGATACAGTGGTGATTATCATTTGTAGCATGTGTGTTGGAGTTCAGCTGTGGCTTCATGTCTTTCATTTCCTCCCTCTCTGGGTGTCCAGATGCCACTGCATACTGGGCTTTATTTGAGGTGCGTTTGTACACATACAGTGTTTTTCAGGGTAAACCAGGGCTACCTATATGAAGCTTGGAGAGTGGGAAGGGGTTCTTCTTAGGGTGAACTTTCATTGGCTGAGGCTTAAGGTACTGGGATTACTTCATTTGCATGGAGAGGCCTTCCAGGAAGTTGAACCTGTAATTTCCCCAGGGATTGTGTTACATCCCTCAGAGTGTATGTCTGGATCTCCAGATCAGGTGGAGAAGAAGAAGCCCTGATTAAAAAAAAAAAAAAAAAAAAAAAGCGGGGGGTGGGGGGAGTCCTAAATTTTTCACCAAGCTCAGGAAAACTGTCAGACATGGCCGACTACACCCTTAGTAGTGAGGTGCCGCTGTCATCTGCATTGTGGAAACCAATGAGCTGAGCGCACTTGTGTTCAGTAGTGAAGGAAAGGGTGAGTGCTGGGGAAACAACGCAGGGTGCATGTTGCAGCCAAGGAATGGGTGTGTGCTGTAGCCAGGGAGGAGGCTGTGGCCTATAAACAAGGAAGAGAGTTGCTGAGGCAAAAAGGAGAATTTACATTGTAGCCAGAAGAAGAATGATATCGTGTATCTATGGGTATTTTATTTATTGTAAGCAAGGAGAAGTAGGTGCTCTGTAGGCGAAAAGTAGAGTGTATGGTGCA
This sequence comes from Arvicanthis niloticus, assembly GCF_011762505.2. Taxonomy (NCBI): domain Eukaryota; kingdom Metazoa; phylum Chordata; class Mammalia; order Rodentia; family Muridae; genus Arvicanthis; species Arvicanthis niloticus. The sequence continues at coordinate 8,319,036 of NC_047675.1, forward strand.
GGTGAGGAGAAAGGTGTGTGCTGTAGGTAAGGTGATGGCTACGTTATGTAGGCAAGGAGAAGGGTGTGTGCTCTGATACGGAGCAGGTTCTGTGCTGTCTGCAAGGGTAAGAGGGCATGCTTTGCTCAAGGAAAAGCATTTTGCACTGTAAGCAAGGAGACGTGTATGTGATCTAGACAAATAGAGTGTGTGCTGTAGGCAAGAAGGCTGTGTGCTGTAGGCAAGGAGAAAGATGTGTGGTGTAGGCAAGATGAAGTGTTTGTACTCCAGGCAGGGGAATGTGTGCTGTAGTCAACCGCAAGTGTGTGTTACAGGAAAAGTACAGGCTGTGGATCTGAGGCAAAGAGAAGGGCATGCGCTGTGGCAAGCCCATTGTAGGTGATGCTTCTAAGACCCAGTCGTCTCCACCAGTAGTGGGAGCGAGGTTAGAATTCTTAGTGTGGCAGCATTTTTTTAGTTCCATTTCAATCTCAACAACCTCAAGGAAATCTATGCAGCCTGGGAATGTTTGGGGGTATTTACAGTCACGGAAGGAGGTAGAGTCTTCCACTGGCAGAAACTCAAATGTGAAGACAAAGAATAGAACTAAGAAAACCTTCAGTGGAGGATAGAGACAGGCTCAATCTCAGGAATTACGATTCCTGAAGCTCGTAAAGAAGTAGAAGCTTCAACCCAGCCTCAAACTTTAGACTTGCCTCGAAAAGCAAGCAGCTGTGACAATTCTCGTGTTGGAGGAGAAAGGAGCGGCATGTCGGAGGTGATATATAGGCTGGTACATGAGACATGGGGCTCCTAAAATAGATGCTTGAGCTAGGAACCTATGGAGATCTTGCTCAGGTTTCATTTTTAGATAATGGGGTGAGACCTGGAAACCATATACAGGGGATCGAAGAGTCAGATGATCCAAGAATGCAGAAAGGATTTCAGAAGGAGCTTAGACTGTGCTTGAAATCACTTGGGAATCCTTTTAAAGGTCAAGAGAAGTCCCAGAGTTTTTGTTTTGAGAGACAAACTCCACTTCTAAGGCTTGTGAGATGGCTGAGCAGGTAGAAGCTCTTGCCTCCAAACCTGTTGACCAGAGTGAAATCTCCTAAAATCCATGCTGTCAAAGGAGAAACCAACCTCACTCAGCAAGTTGTCCTGTGGTCACATGGACACCATGATATGTCATGCCTGCATCCACAAAATAAATTAATACATTAATATTTAAGTTAAAACCCTCTTGTCTGTATCTCTCAACTAAACTAACAAGGTATTGGTTTTGGAATTCTTTGATGTGCTTTTGAAATAAATATATTTTCTAAAATACTATTTATTTATTCTGATAAAATTATAAAGGTGTTTTGAATATCTCTCCCACTCGATAATTATTTAGGATGCAGTGGATGAAGTCAAGGCTGGCGGATCATTTTCCTAAGTCATTGCACTGAATTTAATCCATTTTTCTTTCAGTTGAGGAGGACTAGCAGCCAGACCAGCAAAAGCTGGGATGAAGAACGCCAAGTCCCTGTCCTAGGTCTGTCCACTAGCTGAAAAGTCACGAGTCTTCCTGCTAGTTTCTTTGTCTTAAAAGTGATGCTGTGAACCAAACTTCTTACTAAGGTTTCTCCTTACAATGCAGGATTAACCAGGAGAATCAAAGGGTTGGTTGTCTTCAGCTTTCCTTTTCTCTGAGTACCACTTCTAAGCTCTGTGGTGTTGTGTGAACTCTCTGCTCTAGGCAGTCATAGATAAACGTCTTCTGATGTTTCTGTTATAAACTTTCTGTTTATAAGATTCTTGGAATCAGGCTTTGATTTTTCACTTTTGTATGAGACTGTTTTTCAGGCGTTGGCGTCAACATTAGTCAGGAAATTTGAAAGCCCACGGAATTGACATCTCTGTATCAACTCAGTATGAAATTCACTTGAATTTACAGCAACTAGAGCAGGCAAAGAATGATATTGAGAGGCAGTACAGTTTGTAAAGTCTTAATCCTGTGGAGTATGTGTGGCCAGAGTCCTTGATTCCATAAATTCTGCTCAGAAAGTACTTTTCCATCAAGGAATCTCATGTACATGTGAGTTAAATGCCCAGACAAGTATATACAAATGTGCAGAAACTGAACACATTCTGTGTGAGAAAGAAAAGCAGGGAGGGAGGGGGAAGGAAGAGAGGGAGGGAAAGAGAGAGTACCAGGAGTCTTCTCTAGTACTTCATTCTTGGAGATCACAGACAGGTTAAAGTGCTAAATAGAGAGGAGCCTAGAGAGATGGCTTAGCCATTAAGAATACTTACTGCTCTTGCAGAGGACCTGGGTTCATCCCCACACCCACATTAGGAGGTTCACAACTACATGTTACTCAGCTCCAAGGGATTTGATGCCTCTGACCTCCACAGGCACCTGCACACACACACACACACACACACACACACACACACACACACACACACACATTTAAAATAATAAAATAAATATTTAGTAAAAGAGAGTGAATGTGGTCAAAATAGGTTTTCTTCTAATTGGAAAATATGATTGTTTCTTGCACATTAAAATTATACCATATTTGGGAGTCAGATACTTAATCAATGACTTACCTTATTACTATAGAGAGGTTCATATAGTCCCCTCATCAGATTCTTAGAAACATATCTAATGGGTTGTTTTGCTCTGTTTTGTTTGGTTGATTTTGATCCTGGAAAATTATTAACCAACAATTGTGCAGTTATTATTTATATCAGGCGGATTTAAAATCTTTTCTTCTGTTGCTGTTTGATGCTTTCTTGTGAATACTGTTTAATGAAATGTGGCACTAAGTGCCTAAGCTAGAGAGACAGTTTATAGGAACTCAAGGGGAAATATCAAACAGATTTACCACATTGCTCTCATCATGTTGGATGCTGTTCTGAGCTGTCTCATTTAAGCTGATAAGATCGATTTAATCAAATTCAGAAGAAAGAACTGCAGAGGTTTGTAGGAGACTGGAGAGCAGATTGTATTGACACAGTGAGCGACTTGTGGCAGTAGGCACAACTCAGGTGTAGTCCCAAGAATCTGAATGTGGGAAATATATAAAACTCTCTATAGGGATAGGGTAAGCCATTGATTAGGTATCTGACCCCTGAACGTGGTATAACTTTAATATTCTGAACCACTGACTGCCCATCCTCTTGGTAGCTGAGTGTGCCCAGATGCTCTAAGAAACCACCTCAACCTCAGGAAACCTGCACCAACACCAACACACCTCCCACTGTAACCAGCACGTGCTCATTTCAAAGAAAGGAGGGAGTGTCTAACAACTCCATATTTGGAAGATAACTATAAACTATCAGCTAAACAGGCATTTGTCCCATCTCTTTCCAAACTCCTGGAAGCTCTGAATATGTATTGGTGTCGAGTAAATGTAAATTTGAGGTAAATCCTAGGAACCTAGAGATACCAAATGCCATATGGGGGAAGCAGCTGTGTTCATCCCTCTACGTGGTAGAGACAGTGAGCACAAATCCCAAATGCTTTTGGAAAAATCCATACAAATATCAAATTAAGCAAAACTTAATAAAATCTAGCCTATGATGCCATACGAAATAGACACCATCGAGGAGGGAATCTGTGGAAAGAATTGAGGGTTGTTCCCTCCCCCCAAACACCTCCCTCCAGTAGACACTTGCTACTGAGGAACTGTGGTCTAAAATCCACCAGGCTTGCTCCATGGGAGGCAGGCGTGCCTCATCAGCGCATAACTGGAGCTCTGATAGGAACTTGTCAGCGTAGCTGCTGGGAGGGTGACTCTGTCCAAAGCGGTTTCTTGAGCCTGTAGAGCACCTCTTAATAACTATTGCATTACAAGGGCTCGCCTCCCACATCTTGCATCAGAAAGATTTATGAAGCTGTGTGGTCATGCTTTGAAACTGATGTTTCTAATGAAGAATAATTTAATTTCCCAGGGAAAAAAAAATCACACTGTGTGACCTAAAGACATTTCTGTTTTGTCACAACAGCATTTAATTTGAGCTGAAATTATCCAGGATTACACCATGTTCCTGGCAAACTCTAGGATACAAAAATATCACCATAGTAACATGTGTGTTCTATCAACAACCCTCCTGTCATATTTTTAACTTCTAATTCTATCAATGGTTCTGAGATGGATGGAAAAATCATTTTGGAACACCAACTTATTGCTGTTAGGCACTGGTTCTCAACTTTCTTAATGCTGCGACCCTTTGATACAGTTCCTTATGTTGTGATGACCCCAACTATACAATTATTTTTGTTGCTACTTCATAACTGTAATTCTGCCACTGTTATGAATCATAGGTAAATATTTCTGGAGATAGAGGTTTGCCAAAAGGGTCATAGCCCACAGGTTGAGAATCCCTGTTATAAGACATTTCTACTTCAATTCAAATGACACATAGGGTTGGGCTTTCTTTTTTAATGTTTCCATTTACTCAAGGAAATAGTCACTTGCTCATGGGGCCAGATCAACTTGACAGATACAGTGAGAGTCACAAGATCTGTTTTGTATGAACAAGCACTAAAATTCATTCTCTTCTACTATGACTTTCACCACCTTCTAAGAACATAAATGTTCATTCCAAGGAATTAGGTTTCAACTGAACATGGACAGGTAATTTTTCAAAGCTTGTTTCTTTCAGCTAAGAGTGACAGAAGCCCCACAAGTCAACATTCTTAAAGAAGCTTCAGTTCTTACTGCCGCAGTTGAAGCAGAAATTGCTCTTGATTGTACAGATGTCACTGTGCAGCTGGCCCTTCAAGGCTTGAAGCAGTGCACTTCCGTCATTCACCAGCTGCGTTTGTTAAATACTCATAGAAATAGCACTGTGTATAGGAATGGACTTGAAAACTGTAATCAAATTTAATAGAACTCCCCAGGTTGATGTATGGATGGTTACAGGGCCAAAAGGAAGAGAAAAAAGTTGGAAGAATGCATTAATATTTTTGTGTCACTGGTTCTTAGACATTGTGTACTGGATAGACTGAGTTGTGAAGGGAAAAAAAAAATTTGTTGGCTTCCCTGGAAAAAGACTCAAAGTTATACAATGTTAAATACAAGTGTTCGTATACTGAGGGTAAAAGATGATAATAGAAGATGAGAAATTATTTTTAAATCTGCAACTTCAGGTCTCCATCAGTCAAGTATTTGTCTTTCACGCACAAGAACCTGAGTTCCAGCCATAGAATCCACATACGAAAGCTAGGCATGCTGATATACACCCGTAATTCGACACTGACACAGGTGATCCTGGGACTCCCTGGCCAACCAGCTCAGCCTACATGACAAGATCCTAGCCAGAGAGAGGCACTGCCTTAAGAAACCAAGATGGACAGCTCCCTAGGAAGGAGGTCCTAGGTTGCATTTTGACCTTCAACACATGGCCACACATGTGCACCAACACACATGTATACTCCCTCATACGCATACACACTCAACTTCAACCTAAAACTTGGCTAAGTATTAAAGCACACTCATCCAAACACATGACCTACTCTGTAATGAGCATGTGCAAATGCTTTGGTTTTCCTGTATCGAGTCAGCTTCAGCTTGATGCCATTAGGAATGAAAAAAGCTTGTTTTGTATAAAACAATCACATTTGATTAATCACGTTCAGAGCAGATGAGCGATGAGCTCTTCAAAGCTGTTAGCCGTATCTTTATGTCCTTGTCACTGTTGGTAGATTAATGACTCTGAAAGCAAAGCAGTATGTGGAAAGTCGTTTGTTCTTCAGTTTGACTTGAACTCCTGAACCATGTTGGGACTCCACGCCGGTGTTTTCCTTGTAGCAACATGCTTTATGTGTTTTGCTGGCCTCGTTTGAAATCATTTTTTGTTTGTTGCTCTGTTTGTTATCTTTCTTGTTACTTGTATCTCATTCCACTAAGTTTATAACAATGCAGGCAGTGACCCATATTTTATTTCCTTTAGTAGAATTATTCGTTATTCTTTGCTAAACAGTCATTCGGAACTTGTGGGAATCATTGATATGGATACAGTATTTTTTTTTCCTTTATTTAAAACTGTGATAATAGAAAGACTTCCTTAGGTATAGCTTTCATTACTTCATCAACTGTCTAATTAATAGATTTGCTGTGATAAGTGTTGTGTGTGTCAGGGGATATACACACTTACCCTTGTGTGTGTGTGTGTGTGTGTGTGTGTGTGTGTGTGTGTGTCTGTTATCAACAGTTGTGACTGGATGGCGTAGATGGGCAGAGTATAACGAAGTATATAAAACAGCCAGAGCACTAGAGAAAGCACATGGACATAGTTTAGTTTGGAGATCTAGGAAAAATTTCTCAGAAATTTCATGTGGTATTTAAAAAGTAGTCAAAGTTGCAACAAAGAGAGTGTTTGTGATAACTGGTAAATAGAACAAGTGTGTGTCTATGTGACGTGTGCTGTGTAAGGTGTGGAGCACATGTTATATGTATCTATGTGATATGTGTGATATGTGTCTATAGTATGTACAGTGTAGTGGTTGGGTATGTGTGTCTATGTGGTGTGTATAGTGGTGTATGTATAGAATGTGTAGTGTGGTGTATATATGTGTTCATGTATTGTGTATATTGTAATGTACCTATTTATACACACAACAGGGAGTAGTAGTGTGTATAGTGCCATCAGTGTTTGTGTGTTATGTATGTGCATGTTGCACACATAGGGTATGTGTATCTGTGTGTATGTACTGCAAATAGTATTATTTATGTGTCTGTTATATGTGTGTATATGTGTGTGTGTGTGTGTGTCTACATTTAAGTAAATGACCCAATTAACTCTATACCATAGGAGTTAGGAAAAAACAATGAGATCAAGGAGATAAACAACTATCAGAGACACAGGGGCCCACAAGCTTTACTAAGAGGTTTGAGTTTCATTCTGAGGGTGACAAGGCATGGCGGGGAATCTCCAGAGTGGTGTATGCATAACATTTCCAACACATACTTCTTCTGGTAACTTCATTAACAATGAGTGAGAGGAAAGCAAGAGTAGACACAAGAAATATCTGCAAAGAGAGCAGTTCAAGAAGGCTGTGGTGGAGGTTTCATTGGGACCATGCAGAAGAAGACAGAGAAAAATGGGCAAAGTTGAGACTATGTTTTAGAAATAAGTCAACAGGATGTTGGGAATCAATGAATCCACAAGACTACTTCTAGATTTGTTTTGATGTTTATCTCTGCTTTCTGGTGTTCACTGCCTTCTGTAATTCCTCCCCTAGTGTAACAGACATAGTTGATGCAATCAATGGAATATGGCAGAAGAGATGGTACTTAACTCCTGAAGCAGGATTCTAGAAGACATGCAGCATACTGCTGCTCTTCCTGCAGAAAAAGCATCACAATGAAGAACCTCACAAGTCAGGTCACTGAAAACTTCTACTAACAGCTCTACCCAGGGACTGAGGGTCTGGAAAGTTTTGTGAGACTGACCAATTTGGAAGCCACATCTTCCAATTCTTTGAATCCTTTAAACACAGTGCCCCAAGAAATTCAGCTACAGCCTTGTAAGAGAGGGGCTAAGCTCTGCTGGGTTCTTTATGCACCCAACAGTGTGATCAGAAACTGTTCTTTCAGGTCACTAAGTTTTGCAGTAATTGCAACAGATAAGCAATGAAATTGCTTCAATGGTTGAGTAACCAGTCATCAACCTTTTTAAAAACTGAGGAGAGAATAGATTTGTAGGAAATGGTCAAAGGGTTAAGATTTTTTTAATTGATATAAAATAAAGTTTTACAGTGTTGGCTATTGACCCAAGGGCCTATCATTACAGCCCCAGTCTCATATTAAATTAATCTGTAACTGAAAATTAAGAGAGTAAACATTGTTCATATAATTAGTATATCAGAATCCCTCCACACAAGTACACAATCTGTAATGCTTCTGTCCAGATAAGTATATCTATTCAAATAATTATTATTTCATTCTGATGAAACTTTCAAATTTTTTCTTAGCTTGTTGAAACATACAGGAGATAATTTTTAACCTATAGTCTTTCTAGTTTGCTGTAGCAAACCAAAACTTCTTGGACCTATAAACTTAGGTGTACACATACGGAACTATATGTATGTTCCCTGAAGAACGCTAAGGTTGATAGCATGCAGAGCACAGAATAAGTGAGTGTGTGATCCAGAAATGTGAACTAAGCTAGTGGTGTGGGGTTTACAAACTCAGGGGTCCGTAATTTCTATCATATGAGTATGTAGGAGAAAATGAAACATTCTAAGAGAAAGGATCTCATGTCTGTCTGCATCTCCTTCTGTGTCACCTCCATCCCCTGGAACTAGTTACAGATAGTTATAAGCTGCCCTGTGGGAGCTGGGAAATCAACTCAAGTTCTCTGAATAACAGCAAGTGCCCCTAACCCCTGTCCCATCTTCCTAACCCCCAATATAAGTGGTTTAAATTCCAGAAGTTTCTTGGGAAATGTTTTAGATAAACTTAGGAAATATCTTTAAAGGAGTTATTCTGACTTAATAAGAAGAAACGATAAACTAAAACTGTTTTTTAGTCACTAAAACATCATCTAATAAAAATTACAGAAATTCCCAGAGAAGTACTTCATTCTCACTGAAAGTTGTAAGACTAAACCCATGTCATTTGGAGATTTAACTTCAGCACAATCCTAAAACTTCTAGGCTGAATCAATGAGACACCTTGGACAGCAGGGTTATAATTAATGTTGGGATTTGAAATTATCAGAGAATAACTATTGTTCCCTGTCTGTGTTCTGATTATTTGAAAAGTTAAGGTTGAAAATGTCAACTTTATATATGAGCTGGATCAGACCTGAGTAAAGGCAGCCAAAGGGTTTTTCACCCTGAAGCACGTCTACCACGGCAGAGCTTGGGCTTACCATAGCACAAGTCACCATCCTACAGTGGCTGCACTGAGCTATTTGGATAGAAAAGAACAGGAAAGGCATCTCAGTTGGTAGAATACTTGTGTCGTATAAACCTTTTGTCCTTGTGAGCTATCTTGGGTATTTGTTAAGTGACAGAAAACTAACATTCATATATGATATTTCATCCTCATACCAATCATCTGAGCTATATTTTAGGATTCCTACTTTATAAATAAAAATCTACCATATAGAAGCACATATACTTGATGCTATGATAAATGTGAACTAAGACCAAAACACAGGTCTTTTTGACACTGTCTGATTTATACCTTTAGCCACCTGGGCACAAAGCTTTGCAGTAAAAATAAAAAAATAAAGATACTGGAGTCCTAAGGAATCAAAATTATCAAAATGATCTGTCTAGAACTCCAGACTAAAACCCAGTCTATGGGTGTGTTGGAGAGGCCAGCAATGGGCAGGAATGAACTGACATACTGTGAGTTCTGAATTAACAATACCTAATCTTGAGCTAGAGGGGCCAGTTGATCACAAATGTGTGGAAATGGGAAAGAGGGAGAGACTAGGGGCAGACTCTAGGATCACACTGAACTCCCTCTCAGGATCCCAGAGCTATGGTAGAGAACAGGCTACGTCCATCAATTACTTCTTAATGACCAAGTGACTAAGTATCCACTTAGTGAAAGAAGAGAACTGTCTACATCTTGGGCGATGACCGTTTGAGGCCATGACTATTTCACACTCAAAAAAGCATCAGTCATAAAAATGAATTCTATGTAACAGAGGGCCATGAATGTTTTCCATGCATGAATGTGCCCCTAATGGGACTATAAGTTTTCAGGGTAAGATAAGCTTCTGCAGACCCAGGTGAGCAAACCATCCTTATACATGTACCTTGAGAAACCTGCCCTGGAAATCCAAGGCCAGAAGTCAGTTTCTTCTTTCCATGTTGTGGCCGACATGGGTACCTCAACCTTTAAGAGCATCCCCAAAGCCAAAGGACCCAATGCCATTTTTGACAGTTTCCTTTGTAAAACATCCCCATCTTTTCAAAAGCATGTCACACCAAAGCTTCTGCTTTCTGTACAGAGAAAACTAGTAAGATCAGCTGGAGTGATGCATGTTAGCCACTGATACAAGCCTCACTCCTCTGAGCATGCTCAGGGTTCATTGCCAGGATTATTATTTTCATTCCAGGTTTACTTGCTGTACTGGCTGGTTTTGTGTCAGCTTGACACAAGCTGGAGTTATCACAGAGAAAGGAGCTTCAGTTGAGAAAATGCCTCATTGAGATTCAGCTGTAAGGCATTTTCTCAATTAGTGATCAAGAGGGGAGGGCTCCTTGTGAGTGGTACCATTCCCGGGCTAGTAGTTTTGGGTTCTATAAGAAAGCAAGCTGAACAAGCCAGGGGAAGCAAGCCAGTAGGTAGCATCCCTCCATGGCCTCTGCATCAGCTCCTGCTTCCTGACCTGCTTGAATTCCACTCCTGACTTCCTTTGGTGATGAACAGCAATGTAGAAAGTGTAAACTGAATAAATCTTTTCGTCCCCAACTTGCTTCTTGGTCATGATATTTGTGCAGGATTAGAAATCCTGACTGAGACACTTGCAGACAGTGCTTCAGAGATGCCAAGACAGGCAGGGTTTGTGGACTAAGCCTACCTGAGCATAAGCAACACCTGCAGTGGGCTTCAGGGTCACAGGTACTTGGTTGTGGGTGACACTGGCAGCAGGAGCCCTTTCAGTCCACAAGCTAGGTTTATCACTGTGGTGGAGCGAGCGCTAGAGCAGAGAGAGGGAGTACCAGCTTAAAGGACGAGGAGGGTGAAGTGTAGTCCCAGCCTCCTGGCAGTATTTATCTGAGAATGAACGGCTTAACCATACTGAGACACCTCACTCCTACAGTTTAATGAGACTAGCAATTAGCATGTTGGAGCGTCTCAGTCTTTTGCTGCCTGAGGAACAGGGTGACAGAGGTCTCGTCCTGGAGCACAGAGCTCCATTTGCTGTACTGTTAACCTAGATCAGCTGCCAGACGTGTTGGAAAAAGGAATCTGAAGCAGCCATTTGCCTCTGCTGAGTATTCAAGTCAGTGTTTGATGAAAGCATAGCCCAGTGTTTCTTTCAAAGGCATTTTAAAATGTATAAATAAGCTGCATTTGGTTTGCAAGAAATCTTTGTGAACTTGAATTTCATTCGTGCCTAGAGGCTGACTTGGACTGGATTTTATTCAGACTTCTGTTGCGGTTTAAAAAAAAAAAAAAAAAAAAAAAAAAAAAAACGGATCCCAACCAGTCGTCTCTCCACACTGGGGCTTGACATCCACAGGAGGAACTGGAGTTGCAAAAGTCTATTTGGCTCTAAGGCAAACAACACTACCCCCAATACACAAAAGTTCATGTTACGTGCACGGAGACCACTTTTCCGTTAGTTGATCGGTGTTTTGTAACTTTAAATTGTCTAAAAGGTTTAGACATGAACTATCAGTATATTTCTGCTAGATGGGAATCTAAATTTATCTCTAAAGCCAGCTCTACTTTGCTTGGCTGTTATAGGATCAAACAGGCATCATTTTTCCAGGATCTGACAAACAGTTAGGGACCTTGCTTCATCCCCTTGGTCAGTCCTATAAGCATGGTGATCCACTCCTTGGTCCCTTGGGCATCAGTACTGTTTGCCAGGCCTTGCCCTGTGTTTTGTATGGTATACAGGGAATAGTATGATCACTGTGCTTGGTCCTTCAGACCTCCAGCCATCTCTGGTCATCTATGGAATTAATTTCAGGCTCTTGCTATTTGTTCTAGTTGTCTACCAGACATTGTGAATTTCCAGGTTGTCTTTGCAGCCAGTGGTCCACCTGGCTACATCTTTACTCTTCCTCTTCCACTGAAGCATGCTGTGTCCACTGCTGTGCAGCACTCAGCCTCCCAGAAAGTTAATGCTTCCCTTCATCTCTGACATCTGATTTTCAAGAATGGGCCTGCTTGATAAAATTCAAGCTATTCCACTGTCATAGCAGATTCAGAAATAGACAAGTAAGTAAAACCCAAAACATGCATGAAGAAACAAAACAACTGTTACAGGTCAAATAACAACTCAAAAAATCAGAATTAAACATGTGGGGACAGATGGCTCAGCAGGTTAAAGCCCTTGCCAAGCAAACCTGACAATGCAAGTTTGATCCCCGGAACCCACCTAAAAAGCCAGGTGAGGTGGTATCCACAAGAATCCCAGCACTTCTGTGATGAAATGCAAAGTGGAGACAGGAAACATGCAGAAATCTGGATGCAGTGGCACATATCTGTAGTCCTGGCACACAAGCTAGTATTGAGATGTAGAAACAGAAAAGTTACTCAGAGAGTTGAAGGCCGGGGAGCCTGTGGTGTGCAGCACAGTGGCAGAAACAAGGAGAGAAACATTGCTTCAACAGCATGGAAGAAGGGAACTGACTTCTGAAAGTTGTCCCCCAGACTGTACGGATACACACACACACACACAAACACACATACACACACACACACACACACAAACACACATACACACACACACAAACACACATACACACACAAACACACATACACACACACATACACACAAACACACACACAAACACACACACCATGCATACACTCATACACTCGCATGCACACATGCACACAAACTAAATAAACATCTGATTAACTCATAATAACATCTATAAAGGTCAATACCAATCTGAGATGTGTTCGTTGCCAATTGCAAAGATAACAAGAAGACTCCACTGTGTATTTTCCTAGCCTGTCCATAATTAAAGTTTTATGGGGAATTCCAAAGGCATGTATATCTACATAACTTAACTAGCCCTTGGTAATATGGTACTTTTTACTTGTAGTGCTGAGGAGAAAACTTTGAACTGTTTGCCCAGCCTGAGAAAGCATGAGAAGCTGAACTATAGCTTCAAGTGCCATCCTGTAGAGCTGCCGCTCTAATCCCAAGCCTCTAAGCAGAGAAGTCAAAGATTCAACTGAGAAAAAATAGTAAATAAGAAGAAAGAAGGCAATGCAGTAGAAGAAGTGGAGGGATGGGGGGGGGCAGCAAAGACAGAACATACCATTATAAACAAATTGTTTGCTGGAATTGTCAAAGCAGAACGATGGTTTTTATCTTTTGGTTTGTTGAAGATTTGATGGAATAATGTTTGAATGTTAAATATATACAAAATGTATACAAACTTTCTTTTAATAATATGGTTACAACCCAACACAAACAGTACGTCCTTTACCCACTGCTTCCCCACCCTTCAGCAGGGATACACTATTAGAGCTTTCAAGCCTGGGAGAAGGCACCAGGCAGTCAAAGGCACCTTGCTTTGCCACTGCCTGACTTCTGAGTTTCCAAATACTTCAGCTCTCGGTAAATGGAAAGGTCTATGACATAGATAAAATATTTTGGAGAAGATGGGTTGAGTCAGAGAAAATAATGTTTGCCCCTAACTTCTCACTTCACTCTGGGCTCAGACAAAGGACAAACAAAATCCCCAGGTGGAAAGAGAAAACAAACAGAGAAAACACAGATAAGTTGTGAGATGGAAAGTTTGGTGGTCTGAATTAGGGCTCCCAAATTCTCTGCCGTCTCCCATGGATGGAGGGAACACCTGTGCCCTCTCAGCCTGCATTTGTGCGTGCTTTGGAGTTGTTTTCATATCCTAACTAGCCAAGCCTCACAGAAAGTCCATAATGCACATCCTGCCAGTAGGCTTCCTCTCCAGGTCATCCCCAGCCCAGGCTCCAGACAGAAGAGTGGATGAATCCTCACAAGATTCTAGCTACACCCCCTCTAGAACTCCCAGTGGTGGGGACCCAACTACAGCTACAGCACCCAACACCATAGGACAGCCACAAGTCTTTCTGTGCCAAATTCTCGGCTCGACAATTCTGAGGATTTCTGTGGATTCAAAAACACACTTCCACATCTAAAAGAAGGTAGAAAGGGAAAAAGGTTCAACCTAGCATGAGTAACAATGGCCTGGGAACACAGATTTAGGTTAGCCCACACTCCATGGTCCACAGTAGAAGCAAGGTTTATGAGGCTTCTGCAGTAACCAAACAAAGCAAGTCACGGGGCATTATAATCCTATAATATATAATAAAGACCCAATTCATTGATGGAAACAGTAGGGAGGCGGGTTAGAGCAGAGTGGGAGATCTCCCCCACCGGCCTGGTATCTGACAGAACTTTCAGCTTTCTGCTTGGTTGGACACTAGTATAATGTTTGGACATTTCAAATGATTCACTAAATAGCTATGGAGATATTTGGTCAAATATAGAAATGGGTGATAAAAATAGAAACTCGGGGTGCTGAGGATACCCCTAAAATAATTTGTCTCTGGCCTTGCAGCATTCAAACACCCCACAATTGTTTGGGCTCTCATCAAATAATCATTCTAGCAAAAAGGTCGCTGAAAGCATGCTTCTTTCTGGGAACTTCTGTTCACATAGGTCGAGTACAGTCCTAGGGCCAGAGTTAGCTTAGAGTCACCTGTTATCTGTGATCCAGATTCCTCTAGCAGATACCTAAGGCCACAGTTAGCATCAAATAAAGAGAGGCTGTACAGCTTTCAGAGCCTGTGTGCCTGCACCAGAGAGTGGCAAAGGTGTTTTTGCCCAGAAGGAGAAAAGTAGCCTTCAAACAATAGATTGATTTTTCTCCTACACCTATGAAAATACCATTGGACTGTTGGAAAATTAATAAAACAACCTCGCTGGCACAGCCAGGTGTGTGTCCTGAGATTCATTCTCACTCGTTTGCCAGCAAGTACTGTCTTACTGCCAAATTTCTTCAACGATCTACCAAATTTCCGTCTCCTTGACCTAGACTTTGCCTACAACTTGGCCTTACCTAAGTGTGCAACCCATCTCTGAAATTTCTCAATTAAAATCTCAACTTTCACCCAGGTCATCCATGTTTTTCCCATGCTATGGCCTCTTTTGAGAACTTCCTACCTCTTGTCTCCCAGCTGTCCTGTGTATTCCTGGAGCCCCCGACAGACTACTATTCCTCTATAGAGACCCAGTGTCCAGCAAAGCAAAGTTAGCTCTTTCTTTTTTACTACAACCACTGTATAATACACTTCCTCAAAGTCATTTTCTAACTTTTCTCATAACGTGTCATAACTGCTTTTTGGTGTGCTCATCACTCTTAGAACCCTGAGCTCCTCAAGGTTAAATTTGCTCATTGAGCCTGGTGAGGTGGTTGCCAGAATACAGGTCCTGGTGTATCCTGAAGCTTTGCATGTGTTTCCTAACATGGTCTTCTCCCATATTGACACAAAACCTAAAGGTAGATCGATCCGTCTGAGGCAATAGGACGTGGCAAAGAGCTTTAAAAATGCATAACCTTAGGTAGAGATACTCTTTCCACTGAAAGAAGCCTAGGCTAGCCCCCTGGGGAGACAAATGCTCTGCAAACACGCAGCATCACTTCCCAGGTTTCTAAGAAGTTATCTGAGACTGCCTAAGTTCCACTTGATTTGCAACTGAACACAAAGCCAAGTGAGAGCCCTGCCAGCAATACCTTGAGAAGCAAAGGCTGGAATTCCAGATGAGTCCTATCCAAATTGCTAATACAGCATCATTCTCATCTTAAGCCACTCAATTTGTGGAGTTTGTTATACATGATGGATAGTATTCTAACAGGCCTAACAAACTATCAGAATAAATAACTGTTCTAACAAACATAGATGTTGATGACTTAACACAGTGAGATTAATTCCCCATCCCTGATCTGTTGCAAGCTGATGGAATTTGAAGAGAGTCTCTGTTCCACACAGCCTCTCAGGAACTCCCTTACTTTTGGGGGTCCTCTCTTTCCTAGCTTAGTAGAGTCCTGTTCATTTATGTCAAAGACTAGATGGGAACAGCCTTGTACACAGAATACACCTGTAGAATAAGTCTGAACTGTCATGAAGCGTATGCTTTCTTCTGGCTGGGATACGGTAAAGGAGATTGGAAAATACACTCCACCTCTGTGCCCCAAAAGAGAAGTGTGGGGGCGATTCATGTTGGTTGAGACTAATGGGTCACTCACTGGTCCAGGCAGAATTTCATTGAGTGTGTACTCCATGCCAGACACAATGCTTGAATTATGAGAAATCTTCCATACACTTCAAAGCACAGAAGAATGAATCAACTAGTGAGCTGTCGCACCATTGGAGATAAGACTTAAACTGTCTGTCTGTCTGTCTGTCTGTCTGTCTGTCTGTCTGAGACAGAGTATAATATACCCCAGACTGACCACAAATGCACGTTACAGTTGAGGCTGAACTTGTACCCTGGTCCTCCTGCCTCAGCCTCTTAATTATAAGCTGGTGGCACCATGCCTGCTTTAAGATGCTTTAAGAAGGATGTTTGTGTCCTTGACCTCAACTCTGAGTCTTTGAAGCACTGATTTGACAAGACAGCATTCACAAACACGAAAACAAGAAATGGCTCCCGCCTTGCTGCTCTGGGTTCCCTAATACCTAGGGTCAAATAACAACTTTCATTAGCTTGGAATTTGTAAGACTATCAAATTTAGAGGGACAAGTTGGAAACTTATTTAGTGTTAAATGTCTGTTTCTTCCAAATAGGCTCCTCTCTTGTTCTACCTAGAGCTCACTGACTAAGCAGGCTGGCTGGCTAGTCCTGCTGTCTCCACAGAATGTGTACTATGTGCTTGTATTTATTATCACACTATTGGTAACTTGAGTAGCTTTTATATCAAAAGGTTGCAAGTTCTACAATTAAGAAATCTAAACAATCTACTCTGTCTCACTCTGTGTGATATATAAGCACAGGGAACTAAAATGCTAAGAGACTTGGTTTCTAGCCCTTATTCTGTTATTTATCGTGTGTATTTATTTAATTTAGTTTCCTATCAGCTACAAAAATCTGGAATGCTGAATTCCTTACCATGTGTGTAATATAGAAATTCCTCATTTTCTCTACCTGTTTGTCAAACCAAATAACTATAGATAAGGTTTTTATTTGAACTTCAGAGGCTGGTTCCCCTCATGGTTTCTTTGCATGCAAAAGAGAAGTGTAAGAAAGCAGGCTTCTGGTTTCCTCTCTGGTTAACCATCATCCAGGGAGCAGGGAGCTGATAAACTCTAGGCAGCAGTTTATGGTTAATAGCACAGGCTAGACCACGAGAGGACATCTGACACCTGGAAGCCTTCTGCTGCTGCTTGACACCATCTTCACTGTCCTCAATCCTAACTCATTAGCATGATTTAGATGTGTTCTTTTTGCACAGACTGTGGCTTAATGTACACAAGAAAACTTGAGTTCATGATTAGCTCTTGGTAGATAAAATCTTATTGTTATTTTTCCCATTTTTAAAATATATGTGTGGTATACATGTGATTCTGTGTATGGTTTTGCTTGTGTGCAGATGCCCATGTGTGAGTGCATGTGTGTGTCTATGTATACATGTAGAAGCCCAAGGATGACAAGGTTAATGTTAAAACTCACGCTCCATTGTTCTTCTGCCTTGTTTATTGAGGCTGAGTCTTTCAATCAACCCCTGAGCTCACTGTTACAGCTGGCCTTACTAATCAGCAAGCTATGGAGATCCCTGTCTCTGCCTTCCAAGGTGGGGATTGCAGGCAGGCTGCTCCACCAGCAGTTATGTGGGTTTCTGTGGATCTGAACCTCAGTCCTCACACTTGCGAATCGAGTGTCCTAACCATTGAACCATCTCCCCAGACACTATAGTTTTATCTTTAGATTATTGATTCGACCTTTTAGGACTTTGGAGAAATAAATGGCTAGGGAGTCTGTTTCGGTGGAAAAGAGAAGGTGAGCCGCAGTCTGATCACTGCATGTCACGGGCATAAAGGACCACCAGTGAGCAGGAAAAGAAAGGACACCAGGACCCACAGGCTTCTGTACCATTTCTAGAGAAACTAGCACACCTAGGACCCCGGTGGCAGAGTGCTTATCGGCCCAGATAAGATGAAAGGAAGGTGAGGCTCTTGACTGGGAAGATGGCATGTGCAGAAAAGAAATGGAAAGAGAAGCAGAGTGTGACAAAGTGTGAGTGGGGCCAATCCATCCTCCTGTCCATACATCATTCTCTGGCATTGATCTTGGGCTTTCTTCATTCAATCATCTATCTCGGACAATCCTTTCTCAGCTTAAGGTACAGTATACCTATGACATTAATTTCATCCAACAGAGGAGAACTATCTGCATGCTATGGTGTGGTTGGTGTGAAGTCTTTGCTGTCACCTGGCCACTCTGATGATTCTCTTCACACATTTGCTATTCAGAGCTGTTTGGAGGCTAGTAGTATTGCCCCTCATTTCCTCCCAGCTCAGTGCATTTTACAAAAAAAGGACTACAGGCAGATTAACGATCCACTCTGCTTCTGTTAGTTCTCTCCTCTCTGGTTACTCTAACAGGGCCTGGGCAAATTTGAAAAGAAGAAATACGAACCAGCTTGAGGCAGCACTGCCCAATTTGATCAAAACTAAATGCAACCATCGTGGGTTCGAGTTTGGTGGTCCAAAACCCTGGAATGTTTCACAGACATCTAACTTGCAATGCCAGGGCTGTTTTATTTGGTTTGGGGTTTACTATCCCTTTATGTTAAACAGGAGTTAGGAAAATCTGCACAAAACACTCGCTGTCTATGTTCACAGATGCCTACGTGCTAAGCAGCCGGGATTACTGATGAATGAAAACACCACACAGCCATCAACACGGTCTCCAGGCACTACCTCATGACCTCAGATGAAGCTAAGGGTGAATCGCATCTGATCTTTATTTAGCATCCTACTGAGAACAAATTCTCCAAGGAACTGGATGTGGAATCTGAGTTGCACAGGAAACAGATACCCACCCATGGAATTCCATGGAGTACCTGTGTCCAGATCTTTTTGGCATCAAGATATTTCTCTTTGAAACTGGACTAGCAGTTAAATTTAACACCACCCAGATCTTCTTAAGAAAGAGAGAAGAACTATGTGCTCTCTTTGACCTCTGGAGGAATATGACTATCATCCAAAAAGAGAGGACATTTCATTCCAAGTTCAGATCTGCAAATTATATCTTTGTAATTCATTGTGACATATTCTTCTAATAAACCATGTTAAATATTTTGTTTGTTTAGTTCATACAGCAAAATACAGTCTCATCAGTTAAGACAGACTTCAAACTGCCTGGGCTGGTTAGAAACATTTCATTAATAACATGTGTTTACCATTGAGAGGAATGGGCTTCGTGTGCTAAGATTTTGTTTGTCAGTCAATCGTTGGAACCCTGCTGTTAATAGCATACAATGGTTTGTGGTTATGCCACAATTTAACCCAGGTTTAAAAATACAAACTAGAGCCCTGGTGGTCTAGGAGGACAAGGGAGTAAGAGAAGGAATCGCCTCAACCTGCTCTGTGGGCTGCTGGCTTGGAAAGCTTTACAAACTAATCAAATTTATTGAGTATGATCCTGAGGGGAAACCCATGCCAGGACTCTGGTCTTGGTGGGACTGCAGTTTGGTGAGGTTCTGAGTGTCTGAAGGGAAAACACAGCAACCATTTGGCATTTCTTTCTCCCAAAGACAAATTAGAAACAGATATCACAGAAGGGAAGGGTTTTTTTTCCTGCAACAGTCTAATAAGAAAAACAGACTTTTCTCCATAGTTTTAATTCTACTGTACATTAAGGATAAGTAAACAGAATTGATATTGCGCCACACAGAAGAGGCAGTGATAATTCTATTAGCACAACAGTTTGAATACCAAGAGTTCTGGATGAGGCAGGAACAGAATTGGTTTTGCCTATAATATCATTTTCCCTTCATACACCTGTATAAACGGCAGCTGGGACTAAACACTTAGCTGTCAACCTACACTCTTAGCCCTGGATACAGTTATAACTGGAGGAAAACAAATTTTAAAAGATTTATATATAAAACGCTCTAACAATACAATAAAATGTAGCATCTACAGGGATGGGTAGAAAACGTGTTTGTGTTTAATGAATGCCTCAGTTTTACAGAAACATACCAAACCACAAAGAGTTACTGGAGGATATGTTTATGAAATCTCAGTCATGGAAATAACACCACGATTCTAAACATTTTTGAAATCATATATTGCATGTACTTAAAACCAATTTTCCAGTTGCTTACAACTTATGCTTTTAAAAATATTTATACCTTAAAATAAAACAGACCATGTTTAGAGAAAATTTAAGCCATAAAAAATTACATTGGGCCGTCGTGAGCTTATCGCTTTATACATTTCTTGGGGGAGATTTGTATTTTACATCATTGTCATGAGTCGAGTGTGATGCACATGCTTGTAATACCAACACTTGGAAGGTAGAGACAGGAGAGTGAGTTCAAGACCAGCCTCTGTTACAGAGCAAGTTTGAGACCAGACTGGTCTATATGAGACCTTGTCTCAAAGAAAATAAAACAAACACCAAAATTTGTAGACGATTGATCACATTTTCCATAGGGAAAAATAAAACCATACCTAGTTAGAAGAATTTGCTACTAAATGATTTATTTACCAAATTCTGAATACTTGAAGATGTACCATTATAACGAACAGTAGCAGCCAGGAATGGTGGCTCGTGCCTTTAATCCCAGGACTCCGAAGGCAGAGGCAATAGCAGTGACAGTAATCGCTGTTAAATTCATGTCTTAAAACTTCAAAATGAAGAGCTGACATTCACTTACACCCAGAAGTACATTTATATTTTACTTCATTCGTAACAAAATACTAAAGACAACGGAGGCAAGAAAGGGAGAAGTAGAGCCATCCCACTTCTAAGATGTTTTTCAAAATACACAGACACAGTGGCATTTCAATGGAATTTTGATAGCCAACAATACAACACTTTGACGTTTTATTTTTACTCCTATATGAGTTTTACAGGTACTTCCTATGGCATTTTTGTTTGTTGCCAATAGGACTTTGTGTTAATTGGTAATCCCTTATGTTGGAAACACAAAAAAGGGGGTTCAAAGAGTCTTTAAGTAATCTTACCTATCTCCAGGAGGCAGAGGAAACAGCAAATCTGCAGGGAGAAAGGATGCATCAAGCAGTTGGCTGATCCTTGGCATCCAGGCTGAAGAAATAACTTCTAGAAACCATGTCCTCTGCCTCAACCCTCACCAGACCACAGTCCAGTCAGCCCTAATCCCAGCTCTTAGTTGGTCTACTGTAAAACAACATTTTGAGGTTATAAAATATTTAATTATATGACAAGAATATATTTTGTCTTATGAGGAAAATAATCATTTCAACAAATCAGTTCTGAGCCAAGATGTTAAAAATACCCCTTATTTACAAGACTTCACATAGTAAATTCCAGCTCTCTAGAGAATGCATCCATTCGTTTATGCTACTAGACAGAGAGCTCCAACTTACTTTGTTGTTTTTTATTTAAGATCTTATGTTAGACTGAGTCCTAGTGTCAAATTCTAGTTGTATTAATGATATCTCTTCATTTTTTTTAGGATAAAAATATCATTAATTAAACTAGAAGGCCTAAGATTTTGGAAGTAAATTTAAACCTGAAAGCACTGACTGCTTTTGCTGCCTCCTGTATGTGCTACTGGAAATTGGGCTTTGCTTTCTGAGTTTCGTGTTCTCACAATGCTGGCAATTTGCTGAAGCCCGTGGCTGCATTGACTTGACACTGAAAGCTCTAAAGGGCTTTGTTGTTGTGACCATCTTTGCTGAGAAATATGATAATTTAAATATTCACATGGGACTGTCTTGGTAGTAGTAATTTTTAATGACTCCTACTAAGGCTGATGGGGTGGGTCAGCTGGCAAAGGTCTCTGCTGACAAACATGATAACTTGACTTCAATCCGTGGTACCCACGTGGTGAAAGGAGAACAACAACTGTGGCAGGTTGTTTTCTGATGCCGCGTGTGCATGTCTCACACACACACACACACACACACACACAAGCTCAGGATAAATGTAAAAGTTCTTACTTGCTTCTACCATTTTATGATGCTGGGGTATTATTGTTTTTCAAATATTATTATTAGAAAGACAAAGCTGAAAAGCACCTATGTGGTTCTATGTAGTTCCATGCAGTTCTGTGCAGTTCTATGTAGTTCTGTGCAGTTCTGTGCAGTTCTGTGCAGTCCTATGCAGTTATGTAGGTTTAGGAACCCCAAAATTTCTTCCACTCATTAGGTTAAATTGCTTTTGCCCTTTAACACTGTATTATCCTTGTCTTGTGGCTTTGTCTAAATTTTTAAAAAGGTATATGTTCATGAAAATATGTTAAGTGAGTAAAACAGCAACCCACTAAAAGGGAAGATATTATGTATGTGTGAATATGTATATGTGTATATTCATATATACACCCACATCTTAAAGGATTATTATCTAAAGAGTAGAAAGAACTACCAATAAACAAGAAAAAAGTACAGACACTCAAGAGAGAAATGACTAAAGCGAGCTAAAAAGAGACTTTACTTCTTGTTTCTGTTATAAATACCATGATCAAAAGTGACTTATGGATGAAAGAGTTTGATCGATGGTTCCCAGAGAGGGAGTCACAGTGACAGGCAAGATGTGGCAGAGGAGACTAGAGATGACATCTCAACCACACGAAGCAAGTAGAGAGCATGAGCTACAAGTGAAGCCAGCCTTTAAGTTTTCAACATCCACCTCAATCCTCCAGCAAGGCTCCAGCTGCCTGGAGAGGTTTTGGAGCCGTTAGGAGGTGTCTAATATTCTTCTGATCTAGCTACTGGCACATATATTCTATAAAAATACAGATTTGCCTTCACTCAAAGGCAACTAGAACGTGCTTAACAGAAAGAGCCATTTAGAATCATCTCAAGCCACACTGTCTACAATCCAAATGTCTATGGGGTAGAGTGTCTAAACAAAGTGTGGGTGTATTTATTTAATGGAAACAGTAAGAATGGATGGTGTACAAGTGTGTAGAAGGACAGGGTAGATCTCGCCAGCTAAATATTCAGAGTTAAGAGGCCAGATACAAACAATTATCCACTACATGATGCCATTCAGACACATTATAAAAAGAGGAGAACTAGGTTAGTGTGTTAGACGTTGCTCTAGACATTAATCTCATTAGAATGGAGTATGGAATGGTTTCAGTGGTGTATGATGGGTTGCTACTTTGCAGGAATACTATAGGTCTGTTTAGCTTGTGAAAAATCCAACAAGGTTTGTACAAGATAGGTACATCAACATGTGTTTCATATCAACAGTTTTAAAGACACTTTTCTCTCTTCAGCTTGTATCATTTAGAAAAATAACTATTATATATCTTCTGTACCCCAAAACAATAATTGAGAAGGATGAGTTTAATCACTGACTTTAGTTTGGAGTGAAAATGTTCTCCATAGGCTTGCGTATTTAAACACTTAGTCTCTAGCTGGTGGCACTGTTCTGGGAAACTCTGGACCCTTTGGGCAGTGTAGCCCTACATACTGGTGGCAGGACTGGAGGTTATGTCCGTTTCTGATTTTGGCATGAGCACTCTGCTTCCTGGTCAGCAAGGATATGAAAAGCAGAAGTCACGTGTTACCACTGCAGTATGTGGCAATGCATAAGTGCCCTGTTGTCTGAAGACATTTCTGTAGCCACACATTTCCCTCTGACCAGGCCAACTCTTCCTTGACACCATGAGTCAAACTGAATCTTGTTCTTTAAAAAAAAAAAAAAAAAAAAAAAAAAAAAAAAAAAAAAAGCCTTTAATTGAACTCTGCCAACTTGATGTGTCTTTCTCAAAAGCCCTGCTCCATCTGAGCAAAGATAGGTAATAAATCAGAGTGAGCTAAGGCAGAGCTCTAGTAGCTGCAAAGTCAATTGTTACTTAGCCTGACTGGTAGGCCCATGGGGGCGTCTGGGCAGCTCAGCTGTATTTCAGAGAGGTCCACCACATGACCTTTGTTACTGGTAATGCACCAAATATTAACATGGAGACATAAGTTGCCTTGTCATGCTCAGTACTTTTTTTAATACACACCTTTCAAGAGTCCATAGTCACAAGCTCCCCTCCCTTGGCACTTTGGAGTCAGTAAGCAGATATCCACACCTACACTCCCCCCCCACACCAATAAAAAGCAACATTGTAATGATTTAATTTTTGAAGAATATATTAAACCTGAAAAATTAGAAAAAAATATATCTTTGATATGTCTTCTACTTCAAAAAGGCTGTAAACCTGGCCCAAGATTTCCACCAAATCTTCTAGAATTTCTACCAAATCTTCTATTATACAAATGTAAGTGAAGTAGACATTAGAATAAATAAATCCTGAAGGTGGGTGGCTTATATTTTATTTGTTTAAAGTGCTGGTATTACACCTAAAAAAAAAAAAAAGCAAGTGATTTTCCTTCCTAGATTGACACAGATCTAGATTGAATTCTTGGATAGTCTACCACTAAGACTTCATCATGCTGGTTGTAGTTAGCCAGAGAAAACTGTGGGAAGCTCATCTGATGCTTAAAAGTCATCTCTGAAGCTATCCACCTGGCTAATCATTGTCAAGAGTAGTGTCATGATTGTCCTTTCATACATAAAGACCCTGGGAGACACCACTGAAGGCTGGGCTGTCACCTCCGAGTATTACATAACAGGAATGGTGGGGTTAGGTGAAC
The DNA here is from genome assembly GCF_011762505.2 of Arvicanthis niloticus. Lineage (NCBI taxonomy): Eukaryota > Metazoa > Chordata > Mammalia > Rodentia > Muridae > Arvicanthis > Arvicanthis niloticus. Next base: position 8,343,521 of record NC_047675.1, read on the forward strand.
CCATGTCTTCCTTTACACTGTAGTGAGTTTGAACACTGGACACAAGATGAACAAACTGAAGTTCGACATTTCATAAATACAGTGACAGAGTACCATGGGCAAAGGTACAGGGTGGAAACAAAGATGGGGCTTGTTTTGATATTTCTCCTTTACTTCAAGCCAAGTAAAACACTCATAACAACATATTTATGTATATGAACCAATTAAGAATTTATAGATTATCTCTTGTCTGTCAGGCACTGAATTCATCTGAGTTCTACAAAGAAGGGAGAGGAGGAGGAGGAGTAAGAGGAGGTATACCAAGTAAAATGAGGGTCAAAAAATAAGCTAATACAAATAATTCTAAATTATCTTATAGAAATGAGCACAATAAATAAAATCAAAGACATCAAGGGAACTATGGTATATGATATGATATGGAATGATATGATATGGTATGGCACACATTTAATGGAGACTTAGTGAGATGGCTTGTTACAATGGCTAGAACAGGAGATGAGAAAGACCCTTAAAACATGTTGGACTTTCCAAGAAATAACACAAAGTGACTGGCCCCTTTAACAGTGCTGTGTGAACCACTTTATGCTAGACTGTTAAAGAAAGAAACATTGGCCGGTGGGAAAAGAATGGTCTCTGAGATTAAGGACGTGTGTCAAAGAGAGTCTTTCACTTATTATTTTTGGTAAATCATGAGTGAATTTGGCCTCTAATTTTTCATTAAAAGGTGAACACATCAACCTCGTTGGGTCCTTATGAGGCTTATACAAGGTAATGCATACAAGTTACTAGTTCTACTTGCATTGTAAATATTAATGAAACATTATCATTACTCCCACCACACATGGTCCTGGAAATGAAAATGTAAATGGAAGAAATTTATGTTTCTCTCTTTTCATTCATCTTCTAGGTGGACAACTTTCATGTCTTGTTAATCTTATCTTTGTCTATCTCAGAGAGCCTGCCCTACTTCCCAGTAAGGAAGCTGATGAGGCAGTAAAACCAGTCAAAACCAATCTTCTAAAAGAAGATTGTACCAAGCCAGGTCTCATCTGATTCAGCCCACCTTGGATGCTGTGTTCAAGCACGAAAGGATTTGATTGGCAAAGGAGTTCTTGGCTGTGAACAGTCCCAAAGCTGAACCTGTAACTTAGTATCTCTCTGTACCTCTGCCTTATTCTGTCTTGCCATTACACATCCATTTCATTTAAGCTCTAACATGGTTGTCACCATCTGTGCCAGCGTGGGGGAAATGAAGTCGGGGGAATTCTTTTTACTTCTCAGGCTAATCGTTATGAACTCTCTGCCTAATATGTGGTTTGAATGTGACCGAGATGTTCCTGCATTTCACAGTGCAGATATTTGGTCTGCTTTGGTGCAAACATATGTTCAAAAGCCTGACTATGCTTTTGAATCTTGGCTTAGCCCACACCCTGGTTTCTGACTTCCTCCTGTGTATTCCTTTAGATGTGATTGAGAGTACCCCCCTTGTGGAACGTGTTTATAACCATAGTACATGAATGAGCTAGATATATCCTCTCAACGTAGCCTCTTAAGAGCCACAGATTGTTCAACATGTTATTGGAGTCTATATCACAATCTCTTCACAGGGTGCAGTAGTCTTAACGTTTGAGTGATATTCTGATAGAGATGTCTAGAGCTTTTGGACTTCATAATAGCTCATCCATCCCTATTTGCAGTTACATTACATCTCCCATGATCTTTGGACCCACCTTTCCCCTATCCAGGTCTCTGTACCACAGACTTCAAGAAACATCTTAGTGACATTTCATGGAAATAGATTCTCCAAGAGCATCCTTGTCATGGTAACATTTGAATCTCAAAACTTTAAAAGAGCAGCAGAACATTTTGTTCTCTGATCCAGCAGAAACAAAAGTGAATCAGTTTCCTGGAGAACAGCTCAGTTTCAGTAGCTGCAAAGTCGGACGGATCCTGCTGCCTCCCCCTGGCTGGCCCTGACAGCTCCTCTTAAGCTCTGCCCCTTCTCTCTCAGCATCTTGCTTCAAGTCAATCCACCACAAGAAGTTTTCAGGAACATCTGCACTCTCTCATGCGGGAATACAAGCAGAGCGGACATCCTGCAGAAGGAAATACCAGTAAATAATAAAATACCAGGATCGACGTTGGGTGTCAACAGACTCTGCTCAGGGTTAAATGCGCAGAATCACAGATATGGCCCCATCCATGGAGCAAGCAATTGAAGTTGTTAATGCTGCAGGAAACTTCTGTATTGCTTTTCATGTTTCCAAATGCCAAGCTCTGGTGTGCTGTGGCAGGATCTGGATTTCACGGAGCAAGTGAAACATAAACATTTGCAGCAACTTTTCTTTCCAAAAACACCTAGAAATTCCTTGTGAATCTTGGACTGTGGTGCAGTTGGATAAAAAGCATTATGTTTTCAATACCTATTAAGCATTTAATAAATATCTGCAGAAAATCAATGGAGTTTGATGTTAGATACTTACCTGAGAAGCCACCTCACCTAGGCACAAAGTATCTTTCTAGAAGGTGGAAGTAAAAATTAGCTTCACAGTCAACATCCAGAAGTTTAGTTATTGTCTTTGAATCCATACAAAGATACCTGTGCTCTGAGGCGTGTGGATCCTTTCAAATCTTGGCATTCTGAGTCTACCTAATCGGATGGAGTTATTGGAACACTTCACCCTTTGGTTTGTATTGTTCGTGTTCATACTAAATGTAAGACTAATTAATATTGACTGGTCAATAATTGTTCTGGGTTTTTTTTTTTTTTTAGCATTTACAAAGAATGTAATGAACAAATTTATGCTAGTTATAAAATTCTTTTTTAAAAGATTTAATTTTGGGCTGGCGAGATGACTCAGTGGTTAAGAGCACCATTCGCTCTTCCAGAGATCCTGAGTTCAATTCCCAGCACCCACATGGTGGCTCACAACCGTCTGTAATGAGATCTGATGCCCTCTTCTGGTGTGTCTGAGGACAGCGGCAGTGTACTCACATACATAAAATAGATCTTTATAAAAAAGATTTAGTTTTTATTACTTTTATTTATATGTATGTATCTTTATGGGCATATGTCATGTAAAGGCATCCACAGACGTCAGAAGAGGACATCAGATCCCTTGCAACTAGAGTGACAGAGTGCTTGCTGCTAGACCACACAGATATGGGGGACTGGTCCTCTGGAAGGACAGCAAATGCTCTTAATTGCTGAGCCATCTTTCCAGTCCACTCTAAAATTCCTATATGTCAAAATCTATGCAGAACAAAAAAAGAAACAAACCATTGTTAGTAATATAGACAAATGGGGGCTCAGGGGTTAAGAGCACTAACTGCTCTTCCAGAGGTACTGAGTTCAATTCCCAGCAACCATCTATAAAGGGGTCTAATGTCCTCTTGTATGCAGATGTACATGCAGACAGAATACTCATACAATTAAAAAAAACCCTAAATTAAAAATTATTTTAAAAAATAATAATATAGACAAACAATACCTGTAATCTATATTGTCCTTTTCCTATAATAATTAAGGTTTTTTATTTTTTATTTTACTCAGTTGACCTTTTCTTTGTAAATTATGACAGAAGGATAGGTATAATGGCCTATTACAGAAATGACAGGTGTCACTCTCAGGAATAATAGAGAAACAACTGTGGCTTCCATATTGTGTTCTGCGAGTCATCACTCATTCTGGGGTTACTGAGCTGTTGATGTGAGGATCTCTGTGACAGGCTCCACATGCCACCATACAGGCTTCCAGCCTGCATCCAGAACCAGAAAACAGGCTCTCCAGGCCCAGGTGAGAAGCCTTGAGAAGTTGTTGCCAACTGGGACAAATGGCAGAAGAAGTCACTCCTGGGCCTCTAAGCTGAGGAGTCCAGGGAGATGACATGTGGTTTTTATTTCATGCCTCTGCTTTGTTCTGATGATTTGTTCGGTGAGGAAAATAAACTAAAGATTTCACATTTTTTAAGAGTTGACAAGAAAAATAATTTTCAAGCCTGAGTATTTGTGTGTTGCTGTATGTGAGTGGTTGTTTTCGGCCTTCTTGTTGGCTGTCCAGTTTGACTTCATGTCTTGATCCCTTTGCTGTTACTCTATACATCTTTTGCGCATTACATACACCAGTGCTTAGTGTCCTAGCTCCCTCATAGTGAAATTATTAAATAAAATACTAACCTTGGGAATCCTTTTTATACTCATTACCATATTTTCTCAAGTTTTATTATAATGAATAAGTCATATTTAGTTAAAATCTATTGAGTCATGAAAGACAGGTCGGAGCTATGATGGAAATATTTCCATGTCGTAACCAAAGTCCTTGATGCCTCTGATTTTGATACCCTATTATTTTAGGTACTAGTCTAGAAAATGCTTATTTCTCTGTATCCCATTGCTTTTTTTATACTATGTGATATTTGAGCCTGCCTGTTGTCTATTCACTCTCTGTCTCTCTCTATGTGATTTTTTTCTATCTTGGGGAATAATTCTAACACACTCCCAGACTCCCAATCTATAAGTGTGGGAGTCACCTAGCCATGTGCTATCCCATCTCTCCCCTGCTGATGCTCTACCCCTTCTCTACACCTGCCATCCTTCCCAGGCTCTCTGTTAGTGCACCAGGGTCAGCAATCCCTACTCTGCCTTGGTCTGTCTTCTTTTTCATGTCTTATGCATGGCTCTGTTTTGCCATAATGAATCTGTCCTTGGAAGGCCTTGCAATAATTTAATTTTGTCCCATTATAACTACTTACTGATATCTAATGTTTCTGTGATTGCTCTACTGAACACTTCACTGAGTACTTTATGAACAAAAGACTGTAATCTACTCGTGATAAATGACTACAAATTATCACTGATGACAGTGCAGCCTGGCCTTCGGTGAAGTGTCAGTGGACAATGCCAGTGAATCATCCTAGATGGAAGTCAGAACAAACTGTCAGAGTGTCAGGAGAAATTCAGTCTGTGTCTTCTTTGACTTTTCTCAGACATCTCCTGTATCTGGGGTTTGGAAATCTCCCCTTCCTCTGATGGCTTTCACTGTGGATGTGGACAGGCTGCAGAATTGGCAATGAGCGTGCTTTCACAAGCCAACAAGGAGACATAGTCCATTGAAGATGAGGCATCCTCCCACTTCGTCAATCATTGCATACACTGGACCTTCAGCTGTCCAGAGGAGAAGGATGCCAGTCACTAAACAAACATCAATGCTAATTGGTTTTTGGCCATTATACATATTTTTCATGGAGAAAAAATGTATGCTGACTTAAAATTAGCTTTTCAGCATCTGATAGAATTATATCAATTCCGAGCCATCAATTTTGTTGGCTAAATTTCCCTCAGAAAGAACTAAATGCAGATAAGTACAAGAATGTATATTTTGTCGACATTTATTGGAGTTTAATGTTTCCGATAAAGAAGCCTTAACCAACAAACTGATTTTTAATAAAATTAAGTATATTTTAAAATAATGTCTTCTGCTTGGTGTGGTGGCACACTCCTGAAATCACAGACTTGTGAGATGAAGAAAGGAGGATCTGAATTGCAAAGGCTGGTCATCCTTGAATACATAGTGAGTTTAGGGCCAACCTGAACCCTGTGAGGCCCTTCTTTCTCCCAAACTGAAAAACAAACAGTGTGGGCAAAGTCTCTGGGCACAAAGACAATTTTCAGAGTTCAAAAGAATAAATCCTTACATTGGAGGTTGTTTCTGTTTGGTCCAATGAGACTTTTACTTGAACAGACATTCAAAGAGCGTATTAGAGTATGATTCCCATTTTGTTTGGCTCTTGTTATCTGAGCCCTCATTTTTCACCCTCCATGTTAGCATAGAACATTCTTCGGGACAGCTCCGACATTCCTAGCATACTCCCACAGAGAGCCTTTGGTTGAAGCCCCTAACCACATGACTGAGCATTTTGTGAGCATTTTATTAAAAATATGATCCATTATTCTAGCTGCACATTATGTCACAGCACTCAAGTCTTTACATACATTTTGCATGTAAGCCACTAACGCCTCATTCCACATAAAGATAATGGAGTTCAGAAGATGTGGGGTTTTTTTGTTTTTGTTTGTTTGGTTGGTTGGTTGGTTTTTTGTTTTGGTTTGTTTGGGGTTTTTTTTTGTTTTTGTTTTTGTTTTTTTTTTTTTATAATTTGAACAAACTCACAGCCAGAGGCAGAAATGGGCTGGTTTTCTGGCAAGTTCTTAAGTTTCAGTGCTGTTTCTTCTCGTGGCTCTTTGATATCAGATTGATTGGCAGCTGAGCTTGAGTCTTTGGTGGTGGCACACGCCTTTAATCCCAGCACTTGGGAGGCAGAGGCAGGTGGATTTCTGAGTTTGAGGCCAGCCTGGTCTACAGAGTGAGCTCCAGGACAGCCAGGACTACACGGAGAAACCCTGTCTCGAAAAACCAAAACCAAAAAAAAAAAAAAAAAAAAAAGACTTTGAACAAAGCTATTGTCCATTAGGAACCTAGTTTAATGAAGAAACACCTACACAAAGTATCAAATGTGCTTGGTAAGCCCGGGTTACACGAGCTCGAGCTCTAAATTGGGCCTCTACTTTTAGTGTCCCTGAAGGGATTCCCAGAAATGTTTGCCCCAGGGCATTTAAGTCTCTGGATCTCATTCTGTGGAGTGGGCTTTTTCTATGACAGACCTATGATTTATCTGCATGGTTTGAACATTTTCAGCCCATACAAGTAACCTTAAGAATATTCTACCATTCCTTGGAGGTGAACCTTTAGCCCCCAAACATCAACTCTTTCTAGGCCTACTTAGTGGTATGTGTTTAGTTACAGATGTTTACCCTTCAAAGGAAACTACATGTTAAAATGGTTTTTCCATTCTTTAATCTTTTATTGAAAATAGATTTTTCTTTCATAAAATACCACAATATATTCCAACCACACTTTCTCCTTCCTCCACTCCTCCTAGCTCCCCGCACCTCCAGATCCACTCCCTTTCAATTTCCTTTTCAGAAAAGATCAGACCTCCAAGAAATCTCAGCCAAATCGGACAAAAGAAGATAAAGTAAGACAAGGAAAATGCCCTCAGATCAAGGCTGCCCACGACAACCCAGTGTGAAGGAAGGAGTCCCAAGAGCAGGCCAAAGAGTCAGAGACAATGTTTTCATTCTTGACAATAATTAGGATTACAGTCTGTATTCAGGCATTATTTCTCTTCCACATCAATTTCTAACTCCATGTCCCTTCTTCCCTGGGGGCACCTTAGTGTCCAAAGGAAGAAAAGTGGGAGCTTTCCAAAGTCTGAGTTAAGTTCCTTGTTAACCACACTCTCCCCTGGGAAGACGGTAAATGGTTACTCCCCTAAATCTGCCTTTACATTAACAAGTAGATTTCCTACATCAATTCTAGACCATATTCTGTTCGCTAAAGTTTTTTCAATAGTAGAAATAAGTGCATCCAAAATATAGATTAAGAATAACACTAATAAAGACTCAATAGTTGACTAACACCTTGTAGTTTACAAGTAATGTCTCCACTTAATCTTACAGCCAATATCCATAAAAGGGAACACACGAGTAGCTCACAGTAAAATTCTTCCTTCATTCTTACTGGCTCCTAGCTCCACTTTAGAAATGATGAAACTGAGATTCAAGACTATCTTGCACATGGCTTTATGATTTCAGTGAAGAATACAGAGACTCAAAAATCCCAGGGTGGACCAGGACAAACAGCCCACTAACACACTCTCAGTTTTATCCCATAGCACACAGTGAAAGCCATTCAACTTGTCGCCTGGACACTGTCTCATTTTACCAGGGACAGTTGTCACTGAGAAGCATGAGTGTAGAGGCTCGTGTGGGTTTTTTCTTTTTCCTATCACCTCTTTGTCTCTGAAGCCTCATCTTTAAAGATCCTCGCCTATGTTTTTCCAGTACGAATAGTAAATATATCTCATTCTGGCTTTTTTTCCCATATGTCAATCAGAAAGGATCAGAAGGGAATCAGAAAGCTAGTGCAGGAATGAGTGCTTCAGTACCCAGGGAGAGGAATAGCTTGCTTCCTACTCAAAAGTACTTCCAAGTACCACAGTTAAGGAGTGTGCCAATGTCTTTACTGTATTACCAGTCAGACAAAATGCCCAATCACTCTGCTGGGTTTGAAAGTTGACAGGCTCTGACATACCCAAAAGAGAACAGAGTCCTTCTTCATGACCCGAAAGGTAACACACATTTCTGCTTCTTCCTGCATTAGGCTGAAGTGTCTTCAAGCACAGACCCTAGGGCAGTCTGCACAGCTCTTCGTGTGACAGAAATCTGTACTTACCTTTCCTGGTCTCCTTCTCACACTTAGAGAGGAGGGTGAGGTGAAGTGTCATGGACGAAATAAATAGTGCTGAGGTGGGCCAAGTTTTGTAATTACTCTTTTTAGATGAAAATTTCATATATGCATATGTATATATTTGTATATGGCCTCCATCATTCAATGCAACTGTCTTCAGAACAGTAAAAAAAAAAATTTCTCTCATGCACCAGGAGCATAATGAGTAAAAATCAAAGAGTGTCTGAGATGTGAGCATCAATCACTTTATAAATACAAGTGCAAATCTCAAATTCTATGAACTTGCAGAAAAGACCCAGCTTTCACATATATAGTCTCAAATATTAGAATTCTCATATGTGTCTCTATATTTTTTTTATCCAATCTTGTTTGTAGTGATAGTTTTAGTTACACCATTAACTACAATCTGTAGTCTTGCAATTAATGCACTTTTCAGATGAATCATAAAACAGGTTCTCAACATTGCATTCTCCCACAATGCAATGTAAAATGCACCTATTTACAATTTAATGAATAACTTGCTGACATGGGTGCTTTAACTACAGCACTGCGCGACAAGAAATGAAATACTGGAAACACATACCTGACTTCGCCTAGTTGTTTTCGCCTCTTTCAGGTTTAGATTTTTCTTTGCCCGCCTGTCTGATTTAACTTCAGGGAAGGGTGGAGAAAACCTTACGGAAAGTAGGGACCTTGGCTACTTCAAAGTTAACAGAGATCAAAGTCCAATCAAATCCATTGCATAAGGGGTAAGCTCAGCTGCAGAACCTGCCAGGTTGATGTTGGCTTGAAGGCTCTTTTAGTTTATGGCTTGTCAGAAAGGCTCAACCTTGAATCTGTCAGCTATCTGAACACTGGGGGGTTCTTACTGAGAAGACCTTCGGAAACCGTGCAAACAAAGGCTCCTTCTCACAACCAGATAAGCAGTGTAGCTGTTAGTAACTGAAGCGCTGACCACGGGAGAGGCTCACCACCTATCACATCTTTGCCATTTTAGCTTCTGATGAATCCACACATTCTGCATGCTGCATCTTGCCTAAGCATGACAACTTCAATCTGGGGCATGAATTATCTTTCTCTGGGATGTCAATATGTTAAGAACATTGACATTAACAACTGTGGTTTTTCTAGCTCTGTTTGAGTGACCCTGTGAAGGAAGACAGTCTCTTGGAATGTTTTCAGGACCTAGTTTAGTTTTGTGATAATTTCTGCTTCACCCTAACTTTGGGTTAGTGTGAAGTTTAAGAGAAAGAGGAGGACAAAGAGGAGAAGGACAAGAAGGAGGAAGAAAAGGAGGAAGAGAAGAAGAAGAAGAAAGAGGAGAAGGCGAAGGAGAAGGAGAAGGAAAAGGAGAGGAAGAGGAAGAAGAAGCAGCAGACAGAAAGGGTGTGCAGTCTGCTATTCAAAAGATGTATTGGGTGTTCTCAAAGGTTCTGCTTCACTGAAACCCTCCTACCCCACACATGTTGCCAGTAAAGGCAGGACATTTTTTCCTTGAAATGGCCCATGCTGTTTCGTTTGAACAGTGTGTGCTGCCGCTGGACAAGCTGTGGTTCTGTCTCAACAACATTACTCAGAACTCACATTGAGCTGGTATCAGCCAACAAGCCCTTTGGTATCAGAGGAGGGAATAAATCACTTTTCCAAAAACACCCATCTGTTTTGAATAGTCCCGTGGATAGATGGCTGTCTGTTTCGGGGAATATTAATATTAGAAGGGAAAAAAACCTAATCCAAATAGTTTACTCTGCTTTAAGTCTAAGCAGAAAGAGATGTTCCAGTAAATGCCTGAAACTGAAGCAGGAGAAGCCCAAAAACAGCCCTTGACTAAAAAAATTTTTAAAAGATTAGAAATTTTAAAAAATAATAAAAATATAAAAAACAGGGAACGAGAACATTGATAATCTCTGTGACTTTAGTGACCTCTAGCGATCAAAACTGAGGATAAACTTACTGCATGCATTTTAATGCTTTGCTTGCTTTGTATCTCTGTCCTTTATTCCTTCCTTTTAGTGTGTGTTTGTGTGTGTGTGTGTGTGTGTGTGTGTGTGTGTGTGGTGTGTATTTGTGAGTAGTATCTGTGTGTATGTGTATGTGTGTGTGAGTGTGTATGGGAAAGTATATGTCTGTTTGAATGTATGTGTGTATGTGTGTGTGTTGTGTGTAAGAGTGTATGTCTTTCTTTGAGTATATGCATATGTGTGGGTATTGTATGTGAGAGTGTATGTTTTATGTTTTGTGTGTATGTATGTGTGTGGATGTGTATGTTCCTTATACTAGTGTGTATACAAGGACACTTTCTGTATTTGCATGTGCAAAGAACAGAGGAAGACTTGGGGGTCCACTCTACCCTTCTTCACCTTATTCACTTGACATAGAATTGCTCCCTGAACCTGGAATTAGGGTTGCTGCCAGTCAGTCTCCATGATCCTCCTGCCTCTGTTTCCCCACGTTGTCCCCCAAGTGCTGGGGTTACAAATGCACTGAGTCATGCCTGGCTTTTTCCACTGGTTCTGGGGATTAGAACTCAGGTCCTCACTCTAATACATCAAGCATTCCCATCCACAGAGCCATTTCCCAATCTCTACCGTTCTTTCTCCTAACAAACCAGCATTACTGAAATTTCTCTCCAGCGATAAAATCATAAACAAAAGGAGAACACGGCCTTCCCAGCCAAGTCTCCATCACTTTCAGCACCGTTTCTGTGCATTTACATTCAGGCTTGCGACGTACAGAACAACAGGGAGCCCGCAACAGCAGGCTCGCTCCCAAATCACACTGCTTAGCGGTTGATTGTCTGTATCTTTCCATATCATTGTCCAGCCTTCACAAATTATTCATATCTATCAATTATTTAGGTTCTAAGTTTTTCCATTATTTTGGGAGCTAAATGTCTTCCAGCATTGTGGCTTCAAGGTACTTTTTGGAAGTAAAATTTCCTCATCGTGTATGTATATGTCAAAACATCACTGTGCAGTTCTTCTGCTTTTATATATTCATTTAAGTTTAAATTTAATAAACAGAAAGGAAACTAGGAACATATGTCACTACATTAATCTGCTTCAGATGATTAAAAGTGGACTACCTCTGTAATTGAAAAAAATTTTAAAATAAAATTTCTTGTTAAAATTATGAGCCACGTGGAATAGTACACACCTGTAACTCCGGCACTCAGGTGGCTGAGCTGGAGGATCACAAGTTTAAGACCAACCGTTACTATCCAGAGGGGCCCTGTCTCAAAAAAATAAATGAAAATTTAAAAAGCACATACATGAAGAATACAGACATTTGCAGTACATATTGTCAAGCTTCCGAATAACTGAGAGAGAAATGTTTACACGGATGCGACTACAGTGTCCTTACCAAAGGAATGTGTGGTACTCTGCCGTCTATAGCAGCCCATAAACAGAGCCCAGCTACAACCAGATATTCTTTGCCAGAAATCGAAGAAAACAAATATAGCCGCCACTAAGGATGGAACTAGAACTCCAATCATGGTATGCCTGACATATGTGAACGTCTGGGTTCAACTCCAGCACGTCACATCACAAATGATGATGATGATGGCGATGATGGTGATGACGATGATGGTGATGATGATGATGATGGTGGTGGTGGTGATGATGATGGTGGTGGTAATGATGATGCTGAAACAGAGGCTGTTGAGAGTCTCATTGGGTAAAGGCACCTGTTACAAAGCCTAATGATGTAAATTTGATCCCCAAGATCCACATGGCAGAAAGAGAGAACTGAATTCTGTACGTTGTCCTCTGACCTGCCAACATACTTTGTGGCACATGCAAGTGCACACACTTATGTATACATATACATGTACCCTCATTCATGTACATAACTCACACATACATGTGAATGTGTGCACATGTTCTCTCTCTCTCTCTCTCTCTCTCTCTCTCTCTCTCTCTCTCTCTCACACACACACACACACACACACGCACAAAATAAAAATGTAAAAAAGTAAATAAAGGTGACTGGAGACCTGGCTCAACATTTAAGAGCTCCTGCCGCTCTTTCAGAGGACTGGAGCTTAGTTTCCAGCACCCATGTCCAGCCAGGGGCGGAAAGGCTCCCAGCTGCTGGTAACGTCAGCTATGGGGGAGCCAAGGCCTCTGACCTCCAAGAGCATCTGCATTATCTGCACACACTGAGATATAAACACATATGTAAAAATAAAATAAATATATTTTTAAAATATGGAAATAGGTGAACTACACAGTCTGTTAATTCAGAGTTATACTGCTTGGCGGGAGGAGAATCAGTACAGAGTTATCAGACCCCAAGCCATCTCTAACATATGAAATGCAGTTTCTACGTCAGAAAAAGAGAGAAAGAAAAGAGATGTTTGATGTGTTGTTTCAGAAGATAGGATTTCACTATGTAGCCCAGGCTGAGTTCAAGCTCACCACTCTACCTCTTGTTCCTTTTAAGTGTCATGACTACAGACATACATAACCATCCTACCTAAATCTTCTACTGCTACATTAAGTCCCCACGAAATAGCTATCAATTGAAGGTTGCATGATGAGGGTGTTTCCTGAAGGCTTAGTTTTTCATTGTTTTGGAATTTATAGGATAAATACAGTGGTCTTTTTCCTGCATTATAAGACAAATAATCCCTGGTAAAGCTTGCAAAGCTGGTGGGTGGAAGGGTGGCAGGGTAGAAACTTTGCATTTACTAGATTAAGGTAACACACTCTGAAGTTCTGTGTGAGTATCAATCAGTGTATACTCCAATGAATTAGATTGCTTTGTTGTATTGGCTTGTATTCAAGGACACGCTGCACTGCATCTTCCCAGGACCATCTATAGATGGGACTGAGTGGTTTTTAAGAAACATACTTACATGTGCTTTGTTTCTTTAATGCCAATTGCAGAAAGTGGAAAACAAGCCAGATATTCTGGTTTAAACATGTAGAAAGGGCTAAAGAGCTTGAGAGGCAGTGCCTTGGAGGAGTTCACAAGGCTCATGTCTTCAGTGCAAACCCATTTGGTGAAAGGGAAGAACATGGGTCAGGCCAACCTGCCCTTTCCATTAAGGTACTCCTGGCCTCCCAAAAGCTACTAACAGTCACTTCCTGGATGTTTTCCCAAGATAGAATAGCAACAGTATGAACAAGACCTTCACACAGAGAGAGGAACTACTTAATCTGTCTCTTCAGCCTCCTCCCCACAGCCTAAAGATGATCCAGATGCCACAGAGATGCTTCATCCTGGCCAAGACCTGGGCCATGTCTGTACCACCTACAGCCAGGCATGTCTTACCTCAAAGATGCTCAGGAGAGATGCAGGGTACCTTTGGTCATGTTTGGTTAGTACTTCATGAAACATGCAAAATAAATCAGTGTTGGCTAAGAGACATCAAAAACAAGAAAGTGAACAGCAAGAGGAGTTTGGAGAATCCAAGAAGACAGACAGTTAGAGTCATCTGCCCAGGGCTACAGATTTCCCTTTCAACACTGATTACTCAAGAAAGACTACCAACCAAGGTAGACTTTATTTGCTGAATGGTACACAATGCCAGTGGGAGATATTAATTTTGTGGTTGAAGCAGGGTATTTTGTAGAGTTGTTAAACAAATAAACAAAATATAAACATGAATATGACACTGATATCATATTACTGAGACTTTTTAATGGTGTAGTGTCTTAGTTAAAACTTCACACTGATAAGGAGAAGAAGAAGAAGAAGAAGAAGAAGAAGAAGAAGAAGAAGAAGAAGAAGAAGAAGAAGAAGAAGAAGAACAACAACAACAACAACAACAACAACAACAACAACAAGGACAAGAAGAAGAAAAGGAGGAGGGGGAGGGGAAGGGAAAGGGGAAAAGAGGAAGAAAGGGAAGGAGAAGGGGAAGGAGATGGGGAAGAGGAAGAGGAAGGGGTAGAAGAGAAGGAAGGAGGAGGAGGAGGAGAAGAGAAGGAGAGAAGGAGAGAGAAGGTGAGGAGAGAAAAGAAGAAAAGGAGAAGGAAGAAAAGGAAAAGGAGAAAGAGAAGGAGAAGGAAGGAGGAGAAGAAGGAGCAAAGAGGAGAAGGAGAAAAAGAGGAGGAGGAGGAGGAAGAAGAATAATAAGAAGAAAAGAACAAGAAGAAGAAGAACAAGAAGAGGAGGAGGGGGAGAGAAAGAGGAAGCAGAAAAGGAAGGAGGAGGAGGAGGAGGAGGAGGAGGAGGAGGAGGAGGAGGAGGAGGAGGAGGAGAAGGAGGAGAAAGAGGAGGAGGAGGAAGAGGAGGAGGAGGAGGAGGAGGAGGAGGAGGAGGAGGAGGAGGAGGAGGAGGAGGAGGAGGAGGAGATAAGATCAACCTTACATTAGAAACTTTGTATAGTTTAATTCTGGGAGGCCTATTTGTAGCCCAGGCTAACCTTAGACCTGCAGCATTCCTCATGATTGTTATAGAACTCCTTTTATTAAATTATATTATCTAATGAGATATGAGACTAGTAAGAAGTAAATCGGTTATTTGAAAATGACTTCCTTTAGTATTTCTCATTCTGACATCTTTGTCTTCTAAAGAAAAGCAGAAACTCACTTTAATCTCTTCTCTTTGCTCACTATATCCAGGTCGTCGGCTTTCTGAATTGTCATTTTCTATGAGGGAAAAAATCCAACAGCCCTGGTGCCCTTGCTGAGCCACGCATTTCTGTACTGAGACTGCATCAAGCCACAGAAGAACAAGTCACCCCTTAATATATCTTTAAGAATGATAATTGAAACCCTTGTACATGCAACAATAGGAGAAAAACGAACGTAAATAAACAAAAAATGGAGTGTACCATACAGAAACAGCACAGCCTTGCAGCTGGCTTTCTGGCATGTGTGACAAGCCCAAGGGGTGCATTTAGGATTTTGCTCAACATCTCCACATGATAGCCACAAGCAAAAATCTCCCTTTGTCATTTGAAGCCAAATTATCTTCTGTGGCTTCAGCCAGTGCCATCTCTACAGTCTTCATGTGTGTCCTGGAGTCTGACACTGCCAATTTTCTTGGTCCCAAGCTAGTTGACCCCAGAATCACTGTTAATGATTCTCTAAATAGACACAAGCTTGTCCTAATGAAGATACTTTTGGTTTCAAGCATCCCAAACAAACTTCACAGAAGCTTCTAAGGACACCAGGCTACTCACTGGCAGAAGGAAGGCCAGAGGTTGCAGGTTTATTGCTGGAGGTTTCACCATGTACCTGAGAACACCTTTGTTGTGGTACATCTCCAACCCAAATTAGCCCATGCAAGGAAAACACAACTCAATTAATATGAATGCAAGCTGCGTGCCTAGCTTGGGCCGATCTATCACTACACTACTATATTCCCCAGCTATGAAGTCCCTCGCAACTTGAGGCTTCTTTAGGCCAAGTGCTTCTGCTCCATTTTCCTTCTGCCTCCTCTTCTTCTGCCCTCCTCTCTCCTCCCCCTCATCTCCCCACCACCACCACCCCCCACCCCACCTCCCTGCCTCTCTTTCTAAAACTTTTCAGCTCCACCTTCCCTTCCACTGCCCAACTACAGGCTCTAGCCTTTATTTGACCAGTTAAAATGGGGAGAAGGTTCACATGAAGTCATCTGATTCACTCCTGTCCAGGCAGCCCCTCTTGGGGAAGCAGAATTTGCATCAAAACACAAACAGCACCAGGGCTATGCACAACACACCATCCTCATTATAGTGTGGCTTCTGACTTCCACTCCTCTGTCTCTTCAGAGAAAAAGAGACAGGCTCCGGTTGTATGGGATGCCTGCGTATGTTCTGAGCAGCCAAACCCAGAAGCATTGGTCACATGATAAAGTATGTAACTCCTTGGGATCCATCACTAAGCCTGAGGAAAATACTCCCAAATAGGAGATAGATGCTGGCTACGAAACATCTTTTGGAAGGCTGCAGCTGGAAGCTAGAGAAACAAGGACTTCTTTGTTGCTGTTGCCAAGGCCATCCCATGCCTTCAGTTCCTATGGTGACACATAGAGATCTACAAAGCCTTGTTCATCAGTGAGAAGACAACTTGCTCATGTGAGTAGCAGGCACCCTTGTTCATGCCACATGCTGGTGATGGTTGATGCTCACATGTCTACCCCAGTCTAGATTAGTCTTCTAAGTACCCAGTCCACTAATCCATCTTCCTCCTCCACTAATGTGCTTCAAAGAAACTTCAAATTCAACATGTCTGAAGGAAACTCATGGTCTTTCTCTACAAGTGTGATTGCTTCCTGAATCCCTAACTTTATAGTCAAGGCCAATAATGCAACCTGGAAAAACTGAGTTTAACCTTTAACCACACTCTCCCCCCCCCCCCCGCCCTGCCCTTATCCAACTAAACACAAGGTCATCTGATATGAAATCTAAAGTTGTTTGATAAGTGCAGTCATCTCTACAATGGCTCTTTCAATTGAAACACAACTCCACTCTTGCCTCTCTTCCCACTAAGGTCTTCTTATACTTTTCTCATCAAGTGTCACCTCTAATAATATGTCTCCTCCCTTCTGTGTGGCTCTAGCCTGCCCCACAGTTTTAGTGGCTCACCAACTGCTGTGAGCTGGAACCCACATCCTCACATGGCATAAGGTGGCATAGGTCACAGCCTTCAGCCATGTCTCTCATCACTACCCACATCTTCATCTGTCCCAGCCACAGTAAGTCACTGTCACTCCTCTGAATGATACACAGTTGCCTTGGGCTCCAAGAAAGGCATCTACACAAAGGCCCCTGTTCTGTGCTTTCATGAACAAAGGTCCAGTTCTCATCGGTTTGTCCTTTTCCTGCAGCTACAGAGAATTTGAAAGAATTTTTTGTTGTTGTTTATGTGGTGTAATGGCCCGACTAACAGGCTGCCTGGGTTCAGATCTTAGCTCTATCAATATGCTGTGGTAACAGTACATGAAATCACTATGAGGAATGAATATTAACCCACAAGAATAAATAATCCTGGTAGGAATCAATGTCTGTTCACTAATGTAATGTCCTTGTCAGAAATAAGAGTGAGTCTACAGAAAACAAGATAATGAGTACACACACACACACACACATACACACACACACATACATACACACACATACACACACACACAAATACACACAGAGAGAGAGAGAGAGAGAGAGAGAGAGAGAGAGAGAGAGAGAGAGAGAGAGAGAGATGTCACAGGCTGTAATTAAGGAGTGAATCCATTTTCTTGAGTTCATTTGATCTCAGGGCCTTAGGATGGGTTTATATTTATCACTATAGTAAGCCAGCAGTTTCTGCCCCTTCCCCCTGCCTCCCCACCCCACACAAACTACAGTAAGAAAGGTAAATCAGAAAGCGTTAGTATCTATCGTTTGAGTATTTAATAAAATGTGTCTGACCCTTTTGGTCTAAGTTTTTAAAAAAAAAAAAAAAAAAAAATGTCATTCCAAATGACTGCCAGCTATTTGCCATTGATTTTGACACATAATAAAACTACTCCTCTGAAATTGGAAAATTGTAAAACTGGAGGCCATAAGTATCTTCTGGAAGAGTCTCACACTGACACCGTATCCTCTGTGTGTGTGTGTGTGTGTGTGTGTGTGTGTGTGTGTGTGTGTGAGTTTAAAAGTCCAGTATTAGAATCAAACAACTCATTCTATAGGTTTCTAGCAGTCTTGTCACAGAAAGTATGCTTACTTTCTGTGGTCATTAACAGTCAATAAAATATAATAACAAGGAAAGACATGTGGAAGACACCTCATATTCCCTTTGAGGTGAGAGATGTGTCTTTGACTTCACCAAAGAATACACTTTTAAAGTAACAAAAGAAAATCATAAACACTTACAAATCTGTACAAAATTATAGTGCCCTTCAAAACTAAAGAGAAATAAAAATCGTTTAAATCCAGAAACTGTATGAATTCTTCACTGGGATATTATCACAAAATCTTTTTAAGAATATAATGTTGGAACTCTGGACAAAAAAGGAGGTAGATTTTTACCTCTCCCCCACTCTCTCAAATCCAACCCTCCAGTCTTATCCTAATTTCTACAGGAGACCACCAGCTGAGGCCCCCTTTCATCTCTGGCCCCTTCTCTAATGGATTCCATAGATCATCCCCTCCAGCTTCCTTCTCCCCAGTCATTACTTTATCCCAACCCCCAACTCCAACAGGAAACTCTGACCAGGGAAACAAGTAGATTCATTGCAGACTTTCATCTAGCCAACCTCTCTCCTAAGTCTAATCCCCAGTTTCATCTCTAACACTACAGAGACCACCTGTCATGGTGCCGCACCTCCCCCCAATTGGGTCGCACAGATCTTCCCATCCAAAATTCTTTCCCTGGACTCATTCATTGCATTATCTGACCTCCTAGCTCTAGCAGTCATTTCCTGGGAACCCACAGGGCACTTAAGCCAAGAAATCAAGTAGGCTGACTGTGAATCTGACCTCTCCCTCCATTCTTCCAAACCCACCCTCCATTTTCATCCCTAACTCAATAGCAGACCTTCTTCTGTGGCCTCATCTCACTCTTGGCCCCCATTCCCAGAGGCTTATGGATTGGTAGGATTAATATAGTAAAAAAAAATGACCAACACACTAAAAGCAATCTCTGGATTCAATGGAGTCTTTGTTAAAATCCCAACACAATTTTTAACAGAGCTTGAAAGGATAATTCTCAATTTCATATGGAAACAAACAAACAAACAAAAAAACACAAATGAACAACAATAAGAACAACAACAACCAAAAAAAAAAAAAAAAAAAAAAAAAAAAAAAAAAAAAAAAAAAAAAAAAAAAAAACCAGATAGGTAAAACAATACTGAACAATACAAGAACTGCAGTAAATATCACTATCACTGTTTTAAACATATACTACAAAACTATAGTAATAAAAACAGCATGGTATTAGCACAGAAACAAACACATTGACCAATGGAATCAAACTGAAAACCCAGACTCAATTTACACACCTATGGATACTTGATTTGTGATAAAGAAGTCAGAAATATCAGAAATACACAGAAAAGACAGCATTTACAACACATGAAGCTGATCATATTGGATGTTTATATATTCTAGAATCCAAATAGATCCATACTTATCCCCCTGAATAAAATTTAACTCCATTTGGATAAAAGACCTCAATATAAAGCCAAATACACCAATAGAAGAGAAAGTTGGGGACAACCTTAAATTCATTGCCACAGGAAAGGTCTTTCTGAACAGAGCATCAATAGCACAGGCACTAACATCAACTATTAATAAATAGGACCTCATCAAACTAAAAAGCTTCTAGCCAACAGAATGGGGAAAGATTTTAATCAATTACACATTCAGTAGAGGGCTAATATCCAAAATAAAGAACTCAGGAAAAATGGATATCAAGAAAACAAATAAACCAATTAAAAATGAGGAACAGATCTATCTAAACAGAGAATTCTCAAAAAGGAAACTCAAATGGCTGAGAAACCCTTTAAAAATGCTCAACCATCTTAGTCATCAGAAAAATGCAAATCAAGACTACATTGAGATCTCTCCTTATTTGTATAAGGTGTCAGAATGACTAAGATTAACAAAACAAGTGACAGCTTTTGCTGATGTCCTATCGGGGGACCTCTCTTCCATTGCAGGCGGGAGCACAGATGTGCACACTATAGAAATCACTATGCTGTTTCTTGGAAATATGAGAGTCAATTTACCTAAAGATTGAGCTGTACCATTCTTCAGCATATACCCAAAGATCACTTCATCCGACCATAGATAAGCTTGCTCAACCAAGTTCATTGCTGCTCTATTCATTATAGCCTGAAATGGAAACAAACTTGATATCCCCCAAAAGAAGAATGGATTAAAAAAAATGTGGTATATTTATACAATGAAGTATCTCAGACCTAGAAAGAAAAATATGGTGTGTATTCAGTCATATGTAGATATTAACTGTTAAGTCAATCATAACTATATTTAAATCCTGGCACAGTGTTCCTTTTCCTTGACTATTTATGTTCCCAGATGAAACTCTCTCTCTCTCTCTCTCTCTCTCTCTCTCTTTCTCTCTCTCTCTCACACACAGCCTTTATATTTGAATGTCTTGAACAACACAATAGCTGGGAAACTGCCTATCCTCCGTGCTGTTAGAATCTATCTCCTACCAATAACTCTGAATTACTACTTACTAATTTCTATGTTTCATCTTGGCTGCTCTCAACTGCAATTAATCAGTCCTCTGGGCCATGTTCTCTTGGCCCAGAGCCCAGGGTGCTCTCCTTGCTTCTCTATCCAATGCCGGCTCTTGTATCTCTCCTGCACACTCTTCTAAAATATGGTGGCTCTCTCCCCCCTGCTCCTTCCCCATGGTACCATGCCTGGGAAACCTAAACCCTGCCTATCTCTCTTCTCTCCAGATGTTAGTTGGTGGCATCTTTATTTACCAATCAGAATTAACTGGGGGCAGGGTCCCTCTGTGTCTTATATGTAGACTCTCTTATGAAAACAGTTTGGGGGGACCCAAATTAACATTAAAATACAATCAGCATTAGGCTAAACTCACTACAGATAACCAAGCTCTAACCCATAGAAACACAATGGTTAGGTACAGAGCAAAGGACTTGTTGGGTGGAGGTTGAGGGGATGGCAGGTAGATCTTATTAGAAAAGGGAAATAGAATAGATAGTTATAGAAGGATGTGAGGGATTGAAATAGGAAGATCAAGAGAAAGACAGAGCATAGAGGTGGATGAAGGAAAGTGGGAAGAGACATCTAAAATTAATGGCCATTTGAGAGGAAATATGAATACCTAACACAGTAGAAGCTTCCTAAAACTTATACACATAAGAAGGCAATCTAACTGAAAGCCCCTAATAATGAGAGAGATATAATCCCAGCAGGCCATCTTTTGTTACTAAAGGAAGCTTCCAGTTCGGGGACTGGGTTACATCTAATTGAGTTGTTGGCCAAAGGGGTCCCATATGAATTCTCAAACAACCCAGGCTGTTGCCAAGAATATAATTTGTTTTCCATGAAGTGATGGCAAGAACCCATTGATAAAGACAACAGCTATACAACTCATTGACCCTGAAGAAGTCAAGCTGGTGACCATCCAGAGGCCTCACCCCTACACACTAGCATCTTAGTATTGGACGGTATATTGTGTACTATCAAAGGAGAAATGCAAACACCAACAGAGCCATAAACACTCTGTTTACTATACTATCTTGGCTGCAAGATACAGTAGGGCAATGGTGACTCAAAGCCTATGTGAGTAACCAATCAATATCTGACCTGACTTAAACTGAGTCTATAAGTTGAAACTCATACCCAACACTGCTTGGGTGACCAGAAAACTGAGACTAGATAACCCAGGGATCTACTGTTCTGTAAAGAAAACCAACTAAATAGCTCCTAATGACATTCTGCTACACTCGTAGATCAGTATCTTGCTCAGTCACCATTAAATGATCACATGGGACCAGCAGGGACCCACAGCCAGACCTTATGTAGTCTGAGATATCTTAGAACACTCATCCCTAAATGGGATCTCTCCATCAAATTCTTTCCCACAAGGCTTAGGGAACCAGGCAAAAGAGAAGGCAAAAAGAGTGTAAGAGCCAGAGGGGATAGAAGACACCAAGAAAACAAAGATCTCTAAATCAATATTCTCAAAGCTCATATAAACTCACGGAGACACAGGAAGCATGCAGAAGTGTATGCATGAGTCTGCATCAGATGATTTGTGTCTTCCAGTTTAGTGTTTTGATGGGATTCCTGACCATGGGTACAAGTGGATCTCTGATCTTGTATCTTTTCTTGGGCTCTTTTTCTTCTTTTTCTTTGTCTTGCCCAACTACAATGTGTTAAATTTTATTATATTATATTATATTATATTATATTATATTATATCATATTATATCAATTATTCCTTAGAAGCCTGTTTGTTTTCAAATGAAGGACAAGAAGGGACTGTTTTCCCGAACTAACCAAGCATTCCTCTTGAAGTGACTTTTAGTCCACCATCTTACCCGGAAGTTGCTAAAATCTTTGTTGATGTTGATAAAACATCAATCCAGGGTGACTAAAAAGACTAATAAAATCCTGATTTTCTAAATAGAAAATAGGAAAAGCTTCCTAGTTGGAATCTTGTATGGAAAGATTAAAGAAATATGAAGATTGAAATGATAGCCTGTGAAAACAGTCTCTTTTCTTTATAAGGAAAAAGGCAAGTTGAGGAGTGTGCTGGATTTAACGTATTCAAATGTTTGTTCGGCCAAATATACTAAACATCCTTTGGCTAGCCAAGGAAGACTGATTTTATGTTTAGAATACACTGTTACAGAGATCCCACCAGAGATGACCACTCAGACACAATTTATAGCCAATTGAAAGTCTTTATTCCAGCTTAGTGTGACCACACTGAGGTATTTGGGGCCTAAATGTAGCCAAAAGCATTTAGAGAAAATGGCTTTTCAAAGCAAAAAGCACATCCTAGTATCTTGTACTGCAGTTGCAGGGGCAGGTTTTGTACAGAGAAGCAGTTTAGCAGAAGCTAAGATAAGCAGTTAGCTGAAGGGAAAGGTTTAAAGAAGCAGAGAGGTTAACAGAAGCTAACTTGGCTGGGGCATCTTGACCTCAGGTTCCTTAGAAGAGAGTTTGGTAATTTTCCCTAGGATTCTCCATCAAGGAGATCAAGTTAAATTTTAGTTAAACCTGAAATGGCCTCCACAAGAATACAAGATGGCGGAACCTCTGCACTGCCTTGCCTTGTCACAATATGAGTTTATGCAAACCAAAAGAAAAATACAAAAATCATCAGTAGCAAGTAAGTCAGAATAAAACTTTAGAACCAAAAAATTAAAAACATTATTCTATTAAACTGCACATGGAATACTTATCAACTAAAACCAGATGCTGAAGTATAAGTTGTACATCAAACAACCACGATGCACTTTAACTCATTAAATATAGAGCACATTCATGGGCACCCATGAAATATGATTAGAAATAGCAATAGCAAGATAAGTAGGAAAACCTCAAATGTTTGACAGTGTGCTGCTAAATAATCCAGGTATCAAGGATGAAATGTGAAAATGATTAATATATTGAATTGAGTTGAGTTATAATGAAAGTATAATAGTATAAAATGTGTCAGCATAAAGTATTACTCAGTAAAATTATGGACTTAAATTTGTATTTTAAAAGGGTACGTAAATCAAGGATTAATCTTTTTTTTCTTCATTCTCTAAGAAAAGGAAATATCAAATTACAGGTAAAGAATGTAGGGAAAATGATAAATGGGAAAAATTCAAATGGAGAAAGGCAAGTCAGCAGAAAAACACAATGAAGCCCGGTGTTGATTCCCCCAAGTTATTGAGAATTATTAGGGAAACTTGAGAGAAAATACCAATAATCAACACCAGGAATGGAAAACACAATGCAGGAGGGATTTTGCAGAAATGAAATGAATCTAACAACTTAGATAAAAATAGAAAGTGACTCAAAACTCACATTAAAAAAAAAACAGAAATTAAGATGTATTTTGGTAAAGAAAATTTAATCTGTAGATTACAAGATCATCCATACTTTAAAAAAAAAATCAAAACTTTTCTACAAACCAAACACTACATCTAAATTTTTTAAACAAAATAAAATATAAGATAAACCAGAAACTATCATAAAATTTAGACAAAACAAGCCAACAGGGAAATAACAGCCCTAAAGAAGTCACAAGAATCAGAGACCCATTTGTTCACAATCGAGAGTCTCATAAAAACACTAAGCTGAAAGCTACAGTATATGCGCAGGGGACCTGGTGTAGGTCTGTGCAGGCCCTGTGCTTGCTGCCTTGGTCGCTGCGAGCTTTGCTTAGACGATTACAGGGTCTTGTTCTCCTGGTGTCCTCCATATTATCTGTCTCCCCCAGTCCTGCTCCCTCCTCCTCTGCAGGGTGCTGAGCTCTGAAGGGAAGGATTTGATGGAGTCATCTCATTCAGAGCTTATGTTCCAAGATATATCTCTCTCTCTCTCTCTCTCTCTCTCTCTCTCTCTCTCTCTCTCTCTCTCTCTCTCTCTCTCTCGGTGAGGTGTCTTGCTGTAGGTCTCTGTATTTGTTCCCATCTGTTGTAAAAGAAAGTCTCTCTGATAGTGGCTGAGTAAGGCACTTCTCTATGTATATAGCAGAATATTATTAGGAATCATTTTATTATTAAAATTTTTTCATGCAAGTAGCATTTTGTTTTATCCTGGTCTCTGGTGTCAGGTATGAGTTCCATCCCATGGAATGGGCCTTAATCACATCAGTCATTAGTTGCTTACTCTAAGATTTGCACCACCATTGCCCTAGAGAGTTTTGTGGTTGGGTTCCTCTTTTGGCAGCCTTCAGAGTACCTTCCCATATCATAGGAATTAAAACAATGGTTCTCAACCTGTGGGTGGCAACCTCCACAGCAGTTGCATATCTGATATCCTGCATATCAGATATTATTACAATTCATAACAGTAGCAAAATAATGGTTATTAAGGGTAGATAAAATGATTTTGTGGTTGGGGGTCACCACAACTTGAGGAACTGGGTTAAAGGGTCACAGCGTTAGGAAGACTGGAGCCACTGCTCTACAGCACAGGAGTCAAGGTTCTACGTAAGCACCTGCTCAATCCTCTTTATGTCAAAAAAAAAAAAAAAAAAAGCAGAAGCAGAAAGGGAACCTGCTTGTAGCTCCCCAATACAGCTTCTTCTTAGCAGGCTTCAGACTGAGTTTATCCCAGCACCAAACAAAAACAAAATTAAAGGAGATAATGATATTTTATACCATGCAGGGAAGCACATGCCCATAATCAACACACTTGGAAGGTGGAAGAGGAGGAAAGATCATCCCTTAAAGTCAGCTATATAACAGTTTTGAGCTTGTCTGAGCTACAGCCTGTTAAAACCACAAAGAAACAAAGACTAATCTGGTTTTTTCCATTTACTATCCTGTCAAAACCACAAAGAAGCAAAGAATAATCTTGTTTTTTCCACTTAATATCCTTGTTTTTAATTGAAATATACCTCCCTTTGAACAAAGACAAGTCAATTAATCTTTAAAGTAGTCACACAGCTTCCTGTGGGGATAAACAAGGACTGTGTTGCAAACGTGTTCATTCCTGGTTCTCGTGTCTAAAGAGTGTCATCTGCACCCATGCAACAGGGTCATTTTGAGTGTATATGTGTATGACTTTGTGTTTCCTTAAGTTTAAAAAAGCATTTGGATGAAGAAAACAAAACCAGGAAGTAGTTCGAATATTCTGTCCAAGTAGGCTGGACATGTGATAGGAACACAGAGACAAGGTGCAAACTCTCAACTTGCCTGCCCCTTTCGTAGGCCCTCCATGAAAAAAAACAAAAACAAAAACAAAAACAAACAAACAAAAAAAAACAACAACAACAAAAAAAAACATGCAAGTTTCACCCTGCTGGTGACATTTCTTTTCTATTATGCATATCAGCCACTAGAGGTCGCCACGTGGCTCCATTTCCACACACTCCAATTTCCAACCTGAGAAGCCCCCAGTTTTTGCATTTCTTTAACCTGGGGGACAGGACTGCAGAAAGAACCGCAACTCTTTATTAGCTGGTGGTCAGTTCCGGCCCCGCAGCTTAATGAGGGCTGATTTCCAAAGACTTTTGAATCAAAGGTGCTCTCCTGTGGCCTGAGCCCACGGTGTCCGCCTGGGGTTTGTGTCTGCCCTGGTCCCGCTTCCTGCTTCTCCTCAGTGCTGCACACCTTCCCCTCGTGTGCTTCACAAAGTGGTTGGGGTTTGCCTGGTTTTGTTTTCTAGCGTTTACTTTTGTTATCTGGGGATTGACTCACGCTCACTTGAGTAACAGAACATTTTAAAAAGAAACCCACTAGCTGCTTTTGCAGCCACACGGACACTACAGTCCAGTTCGAATTCCACTTTCCTGGAAGATAGCTCCCGGCTCACGTTTCTTTCGTTACTGTTTGAGCTGTCACGAACTTGACAGCTTTTCAAACCTGAGAGTACGCAAGCGATGAGTAAAGCTCTCAATGCATTCAATTTGTACACAAGAAGTCACTTTCTTAACAGATCATAGGGACCTCCACAATAGAAACGTTCCTATTCTCCAAGTCTAACACCTGCCCTGACCTCGGAAGTCCATTTCTGTGTCCAGTCGAGTGGCCTCCGCTGCTCCTTGTGGGGTTCTTTTCATTCACATGAAGTAAATGTAACACAGCAGGCAATTCTTTGAAACAAAGATTTTAATTACACTCTGGTCCTCGCAGTTATGCAGACCTCTAGTTATCTTTATTAACAGACACTAAATAATGTTGTATCATTTAACTCTAGCCAATGTGTGCCAACGGATAGAGGCCCTGGGAAGGTGGGCCTGAGAGATACCAGCAAGTTGGCAAGGGGGTGGGGTAAGGCTGCCAGGCACTCCCAGTGTGAGTGAGAGCACAGTCCAGTCGCAGGGACAACATCGGGTGAGTAAATATTTCCAACTTGATGATATTTTATTGTCTACTCTTTTATTTAAACTATGAATTGCCTCAATGCTGGTTTTCTTACTTAACTGAACCAATGACTAAATAGTATATTAATTTCAGCCTGGTGGGTGTATTTTATTAGGGTTCAGCTAGGGACAGGAGTGTCACAGAGCAGCCCACCACCTGTGCCTGAATAGCAGTTCCCCAGGCTGAGAAATGCCTTTGATTCTAAGCCTAGAAAGCATTAAAAGAATTGTTTCAAGTGTAAATAATATCTTTATATAAAGAAACATGTCACTTTGCTTGGGCTATGAAGAGACTTATTTCTAAGCTAAGGTTAGCAGTGTAAGGTCCATTTATGGCCTTTCTTTTTCAAAACTAGTATAACCAGTGTCTCCTGCTGAGAGGAGACAAGCAGTGAAACTTGGAGGGTTTCCTCTCTGTGGAAGTGTTACTACTGTTACTAAGAAAACAACAACAACCCCTAAGCAAACAAAAACCTTTCTAATTGATTTAGGTGCTCTATGTCTGGGCTGAATCCAAAGTAGTATTTTATTAAAATAAATTCCATGTATTTTTAAGTAGCCTTATTTTTGGCCTTCTTCTGATGATATTTTAAGCATTGTTCTGTCAAACACAGTGAGTAGTTCTGTGTTAGAAACACACGTGCCCGGGTGAAGTGTATTTCACCCATGGGCACAGCTATGACCTGAGTCAGAGTGAGCCACAGAGAACTGCTGAGCTTTCTGTGGGATGCAGGGGTGAGATCCAGACTCCCTGGCAGAGGGGATGTCGTTAAGAACAGGGGTACAAGGAACAGCAGAAGTGAGTTCATCTCTAAAAGTCTGGCACACCTGAGGCAAATCATTGGCCGTTTCATCTGTAAAAAGCAGGCAATGCTGCTACTGACCCTGTAGTATCTGCATAAGGGTTGAGCAAAGTATTAACACAACACAATGTACTCGTCCCAGCACCTTATATAAGGCACGCCTGTTTACTGTATATTAAGTATAAGAGTTATTGCATATGAAATATGACTTATCTTCATATAAAGTATTGATAAGTACCAATTAAAATAGGTGCTCAATATGGTAGCCATGACAGAAGAAACAAAGCAGGGCACGTGGCTAAATAACACTCCATGGCGTCTCTGTGTCATGTGGGGATCGTACCAGGCCGCCTCCGTATTTCAGTCCACATGACCAGAGCTTCGATCAGCAGGACGGGTGGATATCAGGTATCTTTGGGGTGCTGACTTCACTCCCTTTCAATATATAGCCACTGATAGAATGTTTGTGTAACATCTGGGGGCTCCGAGATGTCGGCACAGTGACTGGTGTAGTTCACGCTCCTACCACCTCTTTATAATCATAGTTATTCCACATCCTCAGAACTTTATTTATTTTTTTTTTTTTAAGAATACCTATCCCAGCTGGGGAGCATGCTCTGATTTCTCAGGAGTTTGTGTTTAGACAGAATCATGTTATAACTAAGATGAATCCGGTATCTCCAATACGGTTATATAGGATTGCTTGGACGGCTGCATGTTTGCATCTGCACGGCCATATCATTATATGATAAGAAGAAAGGATATAATTCCTATGCCTTCTCATCCAATGAATAGTTGAAATAAATTACTGGTTGTGGTTAGGATAAGTATAGTAATTAAAAAAAAAATAAAAGGTATTTGATGAATCGGTTAATATATATGTCTGAGTGCATATATCATGAAGAAAATTGTATAATAGATTATGTTACAAATAAGGCCAGCACTCAGAGGCAGAGGCAAGTGGAAGTCTATGTGTCTGGTCTATGTTGCATGACCTGTCTCAAAGCAAAAAGCTGGCAAGATAGTTTTATGACTCAGAGTCCTTGTTCACTTGCTGAGGACCTGAGTTCTGTTCTCAGCACCCACAGGGCAGCTCACAACTGTCTGTAGCTCCAGTCTTGAGGGTTCTGATGCCTCTTAGGGACTTGACCGGCACCAGGCACACACCAGGTGTATTGTACAAACACATATGCAGGAAAACACTTACACTCATAAAACAAAAATAAATAAATCTTTTAAAAGTAGCTATTTCAACTGGAGTGAGACAACAATTCCCTGGCAGCGGCGAGCATCCCTGCATACACAATGGCGACCTCTTCTATGTTTATAGGAAGTATCTGTTCAGTTCTTTTCCCTATGTTTAAGGATAGCCCTGTGTTTTTGAGGAGTGGTCTGCGTAGTGACCTCCTGCCAGACAAATAGTTGACTAATCTTATGCCATTCTGCAGGTTTCGGGAAGCACATTTAGAATTTCCTGCTTTTTCTTTACAGGTCATTTTCTTACAATAGCCCTTCATATAACCTCAACTCAGCATTACCAAGAAGAACATTCCCCATCGTTGTCAGGATCAGGTAGGACTTATGTTTTTGCATTACACAGTTTCATAGTGAAGAGAATTTGTTGCTCTTGAGGGTGGGCTGGGTTCTGTTTCCAGCACCCACATAGCAGCTCACAGCTGACTGCAACTCTAGTTCCACAGGATTTCCTGCCACTTCTGGCTCCAACCAGCACCAGGTACATAAGGGAGTTCATACACACATGCAAGCACTCACACCCATAAAATTAAATAAATAAATAAATAAATGGTTTTTTAAAAAAAATAACCATTGTAGCTGGGGGTGAGAAGACAGTCCCCTGTGGGCAGCTGGGAGGCTCATGTTAATTAACTTCCCTCTTTTTCTGTACAGATTCTCTTCAACCCCCGTGATGACTTCAACCCCCGTGATGACTTCAACCGTAGTTAACTCAAATCAACATTCAACATTAATGACAAGCTCAGGTAGATTCTGTGGTTTTGCATAATGGGTTTGCAGAGTTTGAATCCCTAGTAAGATGTTTATGTAATGTCTCCTGAGGTCAATGAACTGACATTTAAAAAAAAAAATCGAACAGACATTGCCGTGGTTCCCTCTGGGAATTGGCTCCTGAACTTTTGTCCTTGTGTGTTTTTACTAAACAGAAATTTTTCTGCAAAGAGAATCGACTGATTTTTATTGTGCACTAAAGAAACATTTAAAAGGTTTAGAAAATCAAAATGAACAAATACAACCCCTGCTTCTTAGCAAGCCTGTGTCAAGTGGTGCGTGCAGCACCGTGGAGGAAGACACATGACACTGGTCACTGTGCTGTGGTCATTAAAATCAGCTTAGAGGGTCCTGGTGAAGCTGACTTTTGAAGGACACAGTAGAAGAAGGAGCAATGAGTCACAGTGGACACATCAGACAGGGCTTGGTGGCAGTTTCTCTTCTTAGTTTTTCTTAGTTTTTCAGTGGGTTTGCCCGTATTGTGAGGTAGGAACTCATCCTCACACCTTCTGTAACTAAAAGGATCAAAAAAGTGGCTGTAAATAAAACCTCAGGCCAAGCCTTCTGCTTGAAGGCTTCTACTGTGCCATAATGAGGTGGTGACCAATGCCTAAGCCGTGAGTGCCCCTTGTCCCAAATATTGCCTAGCTTTCTCCCAGTTTCCTTGCCCCATGCACACCTCAGACAAAGTTCTGAAAGAGGAGATCTAGCCCTTATCTCTTCCTCCGACGTGTCCGGATCAGGCTCAAGTTCAGCAGCTGGCCTGAACTTCCTTTCGGGTGTATAGAACAAAGGCATTGCCAATTGAAGCACTGAACTTGACAGAATTCAGGAAACCAACCCACTCAAGTCAGGGAAGAATCATCTAGTGCTTGGTAGTATGTGGATATAAGTAAAAGGGGTTTTGTTGTCTTTCTTCCAGTCCCAGTGAAAAGTGAAATCTTCCTTGAGTAGCACTAGCCTCTGGCCTTAGCATCACGGTGTGAATATTTCCATGCAGGTAGCAATTGTACATGCTCAGTGCTGTTACCAACCCCTTGGCACAAAGGCAGGCATCCTATTTCACAGAAACTATCTCCAAAGAGAATTGCCTTCTATGGGTTTTTGTTGAACAGGGTTATGATGTATGTTTAAACATTGTGCATTTGTTCCAAGAAAACGAGACTTTGTAAGGAGTTTTTACTGAATCCTGACCCAAGCCCCACTTGGTTTTTTCGCAAGTTCTGTGCAGTCAGTATTCCATTTTCAGCTGAAAAAAAAAAAAATGGGACTTTGAAAACTTACCTGAAGCCAGTGAGCAGATATTGGAATGCAAATCTAGACAGTTTCCATACAGTACCTTACACTTAACCAGTGTCTTAACAGCCCGCCCCAAACAGTCACTTCATTTTCTTTATCAGCATGAAATGCACCTGAGATAACATTCACCATTTTTTCATCTTAAGAGTTGCTCGTCCCATAGCACTGTGTATTATTATCTCTATGGTCTGGCTTCAGAATATTTCATTATTTCAAAAAGCAATCAGGTCACTTCCCTCTCCCATGCCTGCAACAACACAGTAACTACTAATTTTCTTTCTGAAATAAAGAAAACGTACTTTACCCTTTGCCGTGTGCATATCCAAGTTACTGAAAATATGGCTTTTCCTTCTGGACTCTAAATTCTATGTCACTGATCTTTATGTCCTTCCCCCAGGGCAACAGCACACTCTGAACTCTGCAGTTTTTCTTTTTGTTTCTGTTGTTGTTTTGTTTGTTCATTTGGTTTTTGGGGGTTTTTTTGTTTTTTTGTTTTTTTGTTTTTTTTTTTTGTCTTGAGTTTTGAACTCAGGAAGTTTGAATCTTTAGACTGTGTTCTTGAGCACTGCTTGGATTGACTGCTTGGATCTCTTAACTCCATGGGCATTTCAGGGTCCGTTTTCTGATTCTGTTAAAACACTGACCACACATGCTCATTCAATGTGCTCAGCATTGATATGATGCATACACTATTCATAAACTCATTATACAGCAAGGGAAGATGCAGAGAAAACGAGCCACAGTGCCCTTGGTTGGAGTTATTTGCATTTAGGTAATCCCACCTCAGCCAAGGAGCTCAATGAATATGCTGTG
This sequence comes from Arvicanthis niloticus, assembly GCF_011762505.2. Taxonomy (NCBI): domain Eukaryota; kingdom Metazoa; phylum Chordata; class Mammalia; order Rodentia; family Muridae; genus Arvicanthis; species Arvicanthis niloticus. The sequence goes on from NC_047675.1 coordinate 8,375,224, forward strand.
AAGGTTTTCTTTCTCACATCCAACCATGTTCCAGGCTTGGGTCCTATTTCCTCTTATTATGTGAATGTGTTCTGCTTTCTTTTTCCCATTAGCTGAAGTCTTTAGTGAAGGTTGATTGTCTGCCCTGTGAGTACAGCTCTTAAGCTGCCTCTAAACACATGAGAAAACCCTGTTAACATTTTACTCTTTTGTAACATGGATTATATTTTATAATCTGAGAGCAATTCTTTGATGTGGCTGGCCGCATCATGATTATATTCAATACTCAAAAAAAGTTCAATTAAAAGTACAAAACAAGACTAATACAGCAATCTATCTGAAGTCACCAGGACAGTAGATGGTGATGCTGAGGTTTGTACCTTACTAGAAAAAGAAATGTACAAGTTCACCCTTGCCTTCCTCCCTGCACCACCTTATAGGTGTAGATCTCAAAATCTTTCTGTAAGGCAATGAAACAGTGTTCCTACTATGCGAGGAAGTGAGAGCAGGAAGATGACAAGGTGTATGTTCATTTACTTATGAGAAAATTAGAAATAAATGTAGCCATTCATGATTGCAAGTCAGATGGACTACATATTTTTTCTGAACCTGTCACAATTGAAGAAACCTGTTAAAATCTCCTACCGTATTTATGTCAGGTTTCACCTGTTGTTCCCAGCCCACACTCAAGGTTTAGGGGCTATTATGCCCCATATTTACATAAGCATCATTTCATAATGTGTCTTTTATGAAGATAACTCTCCTCATCCTTTTCAAGTACAGCTGCTTGTTACCAAGCTTAACACCCTGAGTTTAAGCAAGCCAGTGGTGGCGCAGCGGCTAAGGAAGCCGCCAGCAGAGAGTGAGCCTGTGCCCTTTGCTCTCTCCCGGTTTGAATCCCACTGTCCCTATGTGACTCTTCCTGAGTTTCATGGGGGAAAAAAAAACACCCTGAGTTCAATCCCCAAAAGCCACATAGTCTTTTGTACACCACACACACACTCACACTGTGGTACATTGCATTCCACCCCCCATACACATGTATAAATAAATAAACGAATAAATGTAAAATATGTTGGAAGTATAAAGAATACTCACATGTATCTGCTCTTACCCTCTCTTACATATGGAAAGCCACATAGCCAATTTACATTGTTACACTGGCCATCTTTATGTCTTACTGGATCATACATGAGACAGATAAAGTTATATGTGAATGAAATGGCCAGTGGCTTATATGTGCCTTGAATAAACTTCAGGTGTCTCATGAGCTATAGATGCCCTCAGTCCTGTGGCAGTAAAGTATTCATACAGGAGACAGCTAGGCAGAGCCATCTCAAAACATAGCAGGAACTTCGTGGCTCATTAGTGCAGGCAATGTCATATCTTGATTGCATGTTGGAACTGCCTCAGAGGATCTAAGCACCCTGATAATTGAGTTCCATGGCCAAAGAGGCTCATTAGAGAAATATGGGGTACATAGAACTATACATAGCCTGTGGGTTTTGAACAACCTACAACTTAAGAGTGGTCTTCATATTTTTAAGTGCTTAAGACAACAAAAGAAGAACACTCGACAGCACATGAATGCTCTGTGGGCTCAGCCTATTCTGTCTGTCTGTTCTGATCGGAGCAAGCCATGTCCTCTGCTTACATTTTGTTTCCACCCTGTCCGCCTGCTTGTGCACAAGAACCATCTAAATTGGCAGGTCTTCACTAAAGGCAGTGTTAGTCAGTGATAAGAACTCTGTAAGGAGGTGTGGCTTGTTGGTAAGAGGACTACTTATCCAGAACATTCTTGGCTACAGGACGGCTTCCCTTACAAAGCTCACTGGGCATCCTCCTGCATGCTGTTGATAGTGGTTTTTACCCACTGAGACTGTAATGTTGGATAAAGTCCACACTGTGTGGTGCCTGCCTATCCCTGTAGCCTATCCCTCCACTTCTCCATCCCTTTCCTCTCATGAACTATGAAGGAACTATGTGGACACCTGGAGTGTCCACAACTTGTAATGATTTCTCAAATTCTAGAGCATCTGTGATGTTATTGATTCTGTGCCTCAACCTCCATGCAGTCTAAGTCTAGTGAAATAAAAAAAATCAATTTTTTCCCTGTGAGGTATCACTAGAGATATGCATATTTCTGAAGCTGGGGCCAACAGGTGTTGGAGGAAATTGGCTTCTGCTGAGTTCTTTCTGATGCACCCAGTCACCCCATGCTGATGGAGTCACTCCAACTTTCAACTTCTGTTTTGCACAGGTATTACTGACACACCCCGTCACATGATCTCTCCTGAAGTGACTGCTAGGTCTGGAGACCTCCCCTTCACACCATCTGGTCCAGGTTTGTTATGCTTTTATTAGTTGCACTAGCATCTGTGTTGTGATGCAGATGGAATGACTAGTGACCTGGTGACTGTAGGGAAATTGACCAACACTGAGAAATGCAAGCTAAGTGGACAGGTTTCTGCTGTGCAGGGACTCTTGGCTTGGAATAGAGCACAGAAATAACACTGTGAATCAGAGAAATTACTGTGAATCAAAACCAAACCAAAACAAAAAAACCTAGGAACATGCCCAAACAATAAATGTGACCATAAAATGGGGAGTGGGGTGAAAAATAAAGGAAGCCAAGAATGAACCAAAAGGCAGTAAAGAGTCTGAAGAAAACCAAACGAGCTCAGCTGAGCTGACCCCATTCCCCTACAGACCTGGGTAAGTTAATTGCCTTGAGGGACCTCCATGCCATTAATATTAAAAGGAAGCCAGTCATGCTGCCCCATAGTGCTTCTCCACAAATATTAAACAGAGGTAGGTAAGAGAGCAGGCCCACTGCCAGACAGATCCCAGTGCCTGCAACATGATAGCCCGTAAGCCAAATTGGGTGTTGAGATAAGGGGTGGGCCTGTGGTATGTTCTCTTGTGTTATCTCTCTCCTTCCCTTCCCGCCTTCTCCCTCATCTAGTTTTCTAGAAGGAAGAACACAATTTCACAAAACCTGGTTCAAAAGTAAGAAGGTTGGTGGTCTTCTGTGGTTGGAGTTTAGGGAAGGCATTACACCTTTACAGCAGAGCCTGAGAAAGACTCAACTTGACTTCAGGATCCTAAGTGACTTGGGATAATTGGGAAGGGTCTCCTGAGATGAACGGAAGTAAAGGCTTTCAAAAGCCAAGGGAGAAAAATTAGGCCAAATGTGTAGAACCAATTATTGAACTCATGGCTCTGATTAACAGTCTCAACCTCAGCATGAAGCCAACATAATAATGCCAACTGGGACACAGTTAGATCCTATGTGGACCCACAGTGCTACATGACATATATTCTATAAATGAGAGCTGCATAGGGGACAGGGCACGGTTCATTTCCATGCATTAGTTAATAGAATCTAACAAAAACTCAGAGACATAAAAGTTATAATTCTTATCTTCTCTGAAAATAAAAAAAAATTTTAAAAACCTGTAAAACACAGAGAAATTGGGTATTGTGCTTAAGACCTCACAGGGTAGGCATCCCTTGATTGAATTCAAGGCCTACATGCTCAGCACCAAAGATTGAATATGCAAGCTTGGATGAGCCTTTATTTTTTGGATATGTTTTGCCACCTTCCAGAATCTCAGTCCTGGAGAGTGACAAAATACATCCAATTTCTTGGCTGTGTGATACCACATCACATGAAACAATTATTTCAGGGGAGAGTCTAGACGGTGAGAGGCGTGGGTGTCTGCAACTGCAAATACAAAGCAGAGTGAGCCATTAGGACACAACACAAGGCTGTGACTACCAAAGCCTGTCACCAGCACTGAACTCCCTCCAGCTAGGCTGGCCCTCCCTGTATCCTCATCAAAGAGTTCCACCCCCAAGAAGCAAGTATTTAAACACTCATCCGAACCAACACATGAAGGGCTGCTCATGCCCCAAAAACTGGTCAAGAAAAAGAAATCATTTTGGCACTGGATGGCCACGTTGGCATGTTCTTCCCTGGAGAAGGCCATTCCTCTTATTCCCATTCCTCAGTTGCCTATAGTTCTCTGAAAACAAACATACAGGTAGCATCATATGGAGTGAACAAGTTATATTTAGGAATATATACATATACACATATACACATGTGCATACAAGAACAGTTTTTTTTTAAAAAAAAAAACAAGACCATAAATTTGAAGGGCAGTGGAGAGGGGTGCATGGGAGATTTGAGAGGAAATGGACAGGAGAAACGTACTTAAATTACAATCTCAAAAAGAAAAGACAAAAGCCCTCTACTTCCAAATGGTTTTTGCTTTGTTTTATTTTGTTTTGTTTTGTTTTGTTTTGTTTTGTTTTGTTTTGTTTTGTTTTGTTGTAAAGTCATACCCTACTTATTCTGACTTACTTTGAAAACTTGATTTTTCAGGAATGAGGTCACCAATTGAACACTTTGTTTCTGCACCAGGTATGTTGGTATGTGTTAATGACATGTCAGCCATCCCATTTTAAGCTGTAAGGTTTTAGTTGCAAATATGTAATAATTGACAAAGGTTCATGTTTTTAAAAAGGATATATGTCATTAACGTTAGTAACGAAAGCAAATGTTCCTGATTTTGAAGGAAAACCTGTTTTTTTTTAACCTTGTATGTAGGAATGCATAATTTGATCTTTTTTTCTAAGTTATATTTTTGTAATTTTAAAAATCAACTATAGACATTTGAGAAGAGTCTCTTCATTTATTAAAAACAAATAAGCAAGCAAACAAACAAACAAACAATGTAGTCTTCCTTTTTTTCTACTAATTAGTTGGCATAATATCAAAAATACAGAGAGACTCTTCCTGTCTCAGTTCTGATTCACCTTCAGCCATGTCTTTACAACCTCCATCATAGCTAGCATCATGCCTGTTCTCCTGGAAGCTGCTGTGCTATTTCATTCCCCTGCAACTTTCAACTCGGCCATACTACTTGGCTAATGTTCACACTTCATGCAGGAGAAAAGATGGATTGTAGAACTTCACCACAATCTCACAAGAAACCTCTGATTGGTGGAAAAGACTGCGTAACACAAGTGGGTAGGGTCACTACACCTTTAAAAGCTACTTGTTAAAATACAAGTGTCCCCACCAACGTTGAATACCCACAGACTCTTGTCTGTGATTATGCCTGCAAAGAACACTGAACTTTGGCATCAGAACTCTGAGGTCCTGGTCAGATGTTAACTTGCCATGTGACTCAGAAACAGAAAGTTCCAGAGTCCCACAAGGTTACTGTCAAACTCCAACATTTTTGAAGATTAAATGTGCACAAAATTATGAAGTATTAATGCATTTTCTATAAACAGGTAAGGGTATATCACGCTGTTTGTTTTTCAAATGACACAGTTCATTTTGTGTTTTCTTTGCTTTGCGTCTCCCATAGTGATGATACTCATTGTTTTGGGAGTGATGGCGGGGTTCATCGGAACTGTCCTTCTCATCTCTTACCTTATCTGCCGAGTGACAAAGGTAAGAGTTCAGTGTTCCATTTCAAGTACCAGTGTGAACCAGCTTGGGTGGCATATTCTTCTGCGTATAACTGAACACAAAGAGAAAGAGAATCTTATAAAACTCCACTCTTTTAAACTGGACACAAAAAGGCATAGAATCCTCCACTGAACTCTTTTTGCATTTGCCAAATGTATGGTGACTCTTTCATATAAATATATTCTCCATCCTCCAGTGTAAAGTTCCACAACATTCTTGCCTAATAGAGTTTGGCATATTTTGATGGCTAGAGATGAGCCAGTCAGATTTCTACCTTAATTTGTGTATAAACTATTTAAGACAATATGTCATATCTAGATGCTTTTAAAACTTTTACTTATTTTTTTTAAGATTTATATTTTAATTGTGTGCATGTGCACATGTGTGTGCATGAGTTTGTGTGTATGTTTGCATGGGTTTATATGTGTGTTTGCATAAGTTTGTGTGTGCTTGCATGAGTTATGTATGTGTTTGCATGAGTTTGTGCATGTGTTTGCATAAGAGTGTGTGTATGTGTGTGTGTGGGGGGGGTGCACACGTGAGTTTATGTGTACCATGTTTATACAGTTGCCTCCAGAGACCAGAAGTCATCAGATCCCCTAGAACTGGTTGTAAGCAGCCCAGTATGGGTGCTGGAAACTGAACCTTGGTCCTTTGCAAGAGTAGTAACTGATCTGAATCACTGAACAGTCTCTCCAGCTGCACCTCTTCTTGTTTCTATTTCCACTGTTTCTGAAATAAATTATTGAAAAATTCATCCATGATTTTTTATCATTAAATTTATTTTAAAGTACATATTACAGGACTATACTTTCAGGGGTTATTTCTATAATTTGCTAAATACACACTACACAGCTTTCTAAAGCACATAAACATCTACCTAAGACATTTAACACCCAAAACTTGTGTGTGCATTCTTGATGCTGTCACTGGATCTGTAATGCTAGGTCCTATATCCTGAGCACCAAGTCACATAAGATTAATAGCTGGGCATTTTGCATCTTCTATTTTTATTCTCTTTCTCTGATTGCTCCATCATAACCATTGTCTATCTGTATTATTTGATAAAGTTAGAGTGGCGGCCACACTCCAGTACCAAGGCAATCACAGTAAAAATGACAGGAATTCTACAGTTTCTTAGCTTGCATTTTTACATACTTCCTACCAGCAATTCCCACAATCAGCCAGTTCTGTCACTGATTCTTATTCAGTATAAATGTGTCTTCCTTGGTAACACTTTGTCATTCAAGGTTACTCATTTCATTATCTATTAATAATTAAGTTGTGTATTAATTTAAGGGTGCTTACCTGTGGTATGAGATATCCTGGGTATGAGTCTTTTGTCTGAAGTCTATACATTGTAGAAAAGTCACTTTCTGAGAAAACATGTAAAAATTTAAATTCTCTCTTAGCTGATGTTCAAACCCTGAAATTTCCAGTTGGAAAAACTCATAGACTAGGCCTTCTTTGTATACAAAAGAATTTTGATCTGGTCAACATGTCTCAGAAATCATACTTCATTTTTAATTTTTATTTCCATTTTCAGTATCTGTTAGAGCAAAGAATATGGAAAAGTCAATCTGTAGGATAATATGACTCCTGTTGAATCTAAATACTATTTAGAAATGTAGATGTAAATTTAAATCAATGAGCTGGGCATGCTGGTGCATGCCTTCAATCCCAACACTTGAGAGGCAGATGGATCTCTATAAATTTGAAGCCAGACTGGTCTACAGAGAAGGTTCTAAAATAGTCTAGGCTACTTAGTGGCAACAAATACAAAACATATTTAAATCAGTGTTTATATATATCTATGAAGCAAGGACTTTCTCAATACAATTAAACTATACAACGTTCAACCAAAAGTAAAAGACTTTAGAAAAAAATGTTTTAGTTGAGACATTCTTATTTTCAGGGTATCTTTAACTTAAAAAGTGGTGGTAATAATTTTTTGTCTCTTATTTCTAGAAAAGTTCAGTTGACATACAGCCTCCTGAGGGTGATGACAACGGTGTGCCTTTGAATTCTATTGAGCAGGTTGGTGTTGATGTCTGTACTGTCTTTGCACGTGAGGAACGGAAATGAATAAGTAGATTCTGTCTTCCAGAGTCGTGGGGTAGAAAGTACCTGCGCTCACCAATGCTACTTTTGTAAGCCTGGTTTTATTTTTTAATGTGAGAATTGCTTGTAGCTGAAAGAGAGTCTCTCCTAGTTACTTCTTAGTTCCCAACCTGCAAAGTGATGCCTGTAGGAGACCCAACAGTAGTTAGGATTTGATGCTCCAGCTGTGGAGACAGCCAGCTTCCAAACTTACACCCCACTCCTTAGCTGTAAAACCTTGTGAAAGTTGACCTTCGTTCCCCAGCACATAGGAGGCTGTGGATTGGAGGAAGATTGTGGGCTAGAGGGGAGAGCTTGGGTTATGGAGTGGGAGCCTACAGTGTGTACACATGCCTGTGAGGTGTTATCCATGCTTTAGACTTCATTCGTAGGTGAGCTCCTTGCACCCGGCAGCAAGTCTGGGCTCCTGCTCCCAGTTCCTCATGCAGGTGCCAAGTTGGTACACACATGGAAGATTGCAGGGACATGTGTTCATCTAGAAGGATATTGCCCCAGGGTTATTGTCTGTTTAAAGAAAATTTATTACCAACCTTAAAGGTGGGGAATAAGTCAGGTGTGTCAGACACCTTTAATCCCAGCACTTGGGTAGCAATGGCAGGTGAATCTCTGCAAATTTAAGGCTCGGCTAGTCTACATAGTGAATTCCAGGACAGCCAGTCTGTGTAGAAAGATCCTATCACAAGGAAAAAAGGAAAAGTGGGAGATTTTACATCTTAAAAGGAAAGTGCCTGGCTCAGTAATGGTGGCACATTGCCTTTAATCCCAGTACTCAGAAGAAAGGCAGAGGCAGGGACTGTCTGTGAGTGCAAGGCCAGCCTGGTCTTAAGTGTGAGTTCAAGGACAGTCAGGGCTACACAGAGAAACCGTGTCTGGAACCCCCCCCCCCAAAAAAAAAGAAGAAAAAGAAGAAAGGAAGGAAGGAGAGGAAGGGAGGGAGAGAGAGAGGAGGGAAGGAAGGAGAGGATGGAGAGGGGGAAGAAGGGAAGAAAGGAGGGGGAGGGAGGAAGGAAAGAGGGAGGAAAGAGGAGGAGTAGGGAAAAGAAGGGGAAGAAGGAAAGGAAAGGAAAGGAAAGGAAAGGAAAGGAAAGGAAAGGAAAGGAAAGGAAAGGAAAGGAAAGGAAAGGTTCTCTGCAGGGAAGAGTGTGGGCAACACTGGGGCCTCCATACCTGTAAGAGAACAATGTACTGTGTCTGAGGGCTGAATGGCACTTCTATAGTTTGGCTACACTCTGGCGATATAATTTATTTGCTCCATTATGGCCTTGGTATCACGCCATTAATACAGTTCTCAGGAAACTGCCTGAATATTCAACCTAAGTAGTATGTGCTGGGAGAGAAGTCGGCCCAGAACAATATGTTAAAATGTCCAAAATCAGTTGAAGTTTTGCCCATAATTATTAAAGTGAACCAAATTTTAGCCTCTTTCTTTCCCATATTTGTGTAGATTAAATTATTGAGAGTCTGTCTGCGAGTGAAGTGAAGTGAGTTACAGAGGTCTATTGAGCAGGCTGGTGTTGATGTCTGCATTGTCTTTTGCATGTGGGGAACAGAAATGGATAAGTAGATTCTGTCTTTAGTTCTTTTTAAATTTTATTTACGTTTCAAATGTTATCCCCTTTCCCGGTTTCCCCTTTGCAAACCCCCTATCCCATCCCCCACTTACCCTGCTTCTATGAGGGTGCTCCCCCACCCACCCACTCCTGCCTCACCGTCCTAGCATTCCTCTACAATGGGGAATCAAACCTTCACAGGACCTCAGGCCTCAGGGAATCAAACCTTCACAGGACCACAGGCCTCCCTTCCCACTGATGTCAGATAAGGCCCCTTCAGCTCCTTCAGTCCTTCCCCTAACTCCTCCATTGAGGTTCCTGTGCTCAGTCAGATGGTTGGTTACTTTATGTAATACTGTACCAAAGGGCTGCTGAAGCTGAAAGCCCGAGGCCAGGATGGCTCTGTGGCCTCTGTAAGAACCAGGCATCAGCAGGAATGAGCAAGGCAGAAAGCTGTAGCTTTGGGGTACTTGGCTGTGACGTGGGCTTGGTGGGAAATTAAAGTAAGCGAACTGAGTCGGGTGCCACTGTAGCATCCTCGTGTGCCCTCCACCAGCCCATGGATGGCTGAGACTATCTGGAAGACTATCTGGTGGTACCAAACACAGTAAGCTTCTGAGCAGGCTCTTCATGAGCATGAAAACATTATTCCTAAGAATGGCCTCACAGACGTGACAGCCTGCCTTCAATTTGAACATGTGTATCTAAATCAACTCATTTCATTACTGCCTTGGCACTAGGCTCTGTCTCTACCCTCCTGTGAGTTTCTAATTTCTGGAGAAAGGAGGAGCAGGAGAATTGTGCTTATTTCTCACCTGAGATTTCTAGAATAAATTTTCTAAAGAAAAAAAAATCTGTACCTTTCTAAAACAAACAAATGGAAATCCTCAAATAAACCTAAATGAAAGATATTTTGCAACAATTATATTCAAAGACTACTGCAAGAGTGTAGAATCCAGGTATATATTTGGTGCAATGATTTTGTGTTGTTTTAAGCATAACTGTGTCTTGTATGACTGCTCTGTAATCCCCTCCACCTCATCCTCCTACAGACCACTGATCAAGAATTCTCCAATGTTTGAAAGACCTCAAGGAAAACAAGACTTCAGTCAATGGAAAAAGTAATGCAATAATCGGACTTTTCAGTAAATTATGTACCTTCCTGAACTGCACCATTGTAAGAAGAAAATGTCACCTTTTGGGCCTCAGTGATTCACTATGGGGGTGGGGAAACACTGTACGTTAACAACCGAAGATGAACGAAAGATCCCTTGTATGCTAGAAGTTGCTGGCAGAAGTTTTTGTAACTGCTTGACTAGAATTTTTACTCAAAAATTTCAATTGAGTTTGTGTGCTGTCCTTTAAGACTGACTTATTCAATTCTGTTATGGTTTGTTCATGGTGATGTCATGGAAAGGCTTCTACTGTCTCCATGAAATCCAAGTTCATCGCTTCAATTTCTGAGCCCATTTTCATTTATTTTAAGTAAATTAAAAGATCACTAAGTCTTCCTGTGTTCTTCCTTGTCAGGCAGACAAGGCAGTCCACGGTTCTCTGTTAATGGGAAGGATACTTTACCCACACCCAGAAATGCCACAAACATAAATGTATGTAAGGACACTCACATCCATTGTTCAATGTGTAAGTCAACACAAAAAGTATTTACTATTTTAAAGAGAAAGGGTTTTTTTTTTTTTTTGATAATTCAAAATAATTTGACAATGCCATATTAACTCCTTCAGAGTATGGACCAGTGTGCCATGTTGCAAAGAGATGTTTCTGGAACCACCCAGAGTACCTTAAGGGTAAAAATAATTAAGGCCCTTTTCCTTTCGATGGAAATCAGAGAGTAACTACAGAAAATGTGTAACTGTGAGGCACAGGTGAAAGCTGTCGTGAGCAACTCTGAGTTTTCACAAACTTTTTGAGCTCATCCAGTAGAAGCTTCGCTTCTTAATAAAACTTTAGAAAATTATCAAAAAGAACTTTCTAGACGTAAGTGACTAGGGGGCTTTGTGACTATACTGCTTTCATTCCTTTATAGAAAAACTTAATTTTTTTTTAAAGATGGCATGAAGTTGAGATGGGCAGGGAGGTAGGGGTGGGTCTGGGACTGGCAAAGGGAGAGTAAGGGATGAATATATTCAAATTACATTGTATGAAATTCTCAAGAATTAATAAAAATATATTTTTTTTAAAATCAATATTAAAAACAAAACCTGTGACTGTCTATTCTCAAGTTGACAGGCGTCCATATGGCTTTGCCTTACTTTATGATAACTAAGTAAATAACTATATGTACATGTTTAGTCCTGGAAACTTGAATCTATTTTTAATATTTCTTTTTAAAAACCTACTTGTATGTTCAGAGAATGCTTTATACTTGCTACCTATTTAAAATAAAACAGTGGCCATAAGAAGAGAATATTTGTTGATATGCATTTTGAGTAAGTTTAAGAATATCATTAAGTTAATTTAATTCAATAATGACCCAAATGCTGTGGTAATTTTAAGTGTACTTATTTCAATAAACATAAAACATTAGACTAAGAGAGGGTGTGAGTCCAACCTTGTGCCTAAAGCAATTTACTGGTCAAAGGCAGGAAGTGATTAGAGTGACATTGCTGTCACAGCAGAGCTCCAGAACGCAGAGGATACTGAAGGTGCAAATAGCACTCGCCTCCCTGAAGTGTTCTGGCGGCTAGGCTTCTATGTACTTCTCTATTGGCTTTCATATTGAAATTTAGTGTTGGTAGGGAGAGTGACCTTTGTACATTTACAATTAAATCAGCAGAAAAAAAAAAGAAAGAAAGAAAAATTATAAGAACTCTTTCCTGTGACGACGACATCATTGATTGCATGTTTGACACTAGTTGAAGTTCTTTTTTTTTTTTATTGGATATTTTCTTTATTTACATTTCAAATGTTATCCCCTTTCCTGGTTCCCCCTCCAGAAACCCCCTATCTCATCCTCCCTCCCCCATGAGGGTGCTCTCCCACCGGCCCACCCACTCCCACCACCCTGCTCTGGCATTCCCCTACACTGGAGCATCAAGCCTTCCCAGAAGGACCAAGGGCCTCTCTTCCCACTGATGCCCAACAAGGACATCTCTGCTACATATGTGGCTGGAGCCATGGGTCCCTCTGTGTGTACTTTTTGGTTGGTGGTTTAGTCCCTGGGAGCTCTGGGGAGGTCTGGTTGGTTGATATTGTTGTTCTTCCTATGGGTTACAAACCCCTTCAGCTCTTTCAGTCCTTTCTGTAACTTCTCCATTAAAGGGCTCCTGCTCAGACCACTGGTAGGCTGCAAACATCGCCTCTGTATTTGCCAGGCTCTGGCAGAGCCTCTCAGGAGACAGCTATATCAGGCTCCTGTCAGCAAGCACTTCTTGGCATCCACAATAGTATCTGAGTTTGGTATCTATGTATGGGATGGATCCCCAGGTGGAGCAATCTCTGGATGACCTTTCCTTCCGTCTCTGCTCCACACTTTGTCTCCATATTTCCTCCCTTGAGTATTTTGTTCCCCCATCTAAGAAGGACTGAAGCAATCACACTTTGGTCTTCCTTCTTCTTGAGCTTCATGTGAATTATAAATAAATAAAATAATTCTGTGAATTATATCTTGGGTATTCCAAGTTTTTAGGCTAATATCCACTTTGATGCATACCAAGTGTGTTCTTTTGTGACTGGACTACCTCACTCAGGATGATATTTTCTTTTTTTTTTTTTTTTTTTTTCTTTTTTTTTGAAATATAGGTTTACTTTTTATTTTTATAATACATCATGCAGTATGACATCTCAAAATAACGAGTGCAGAAACAAGACAGTATGAAGAGAGATCAACGACAAATGTCAGAGTGGCTACCTTCATTAAGGATAAATCCCTGCTTTATATTTTCCACACATTTGAAAAATTACATTCAAATCATTCCTTATCAATATTTACTCTTTAGGCCATGAGAGAAGGAAAGCAATTCATATACTAGACTTTTATAGAAAGCTAATCTGGACTAGTCTAAAGACTTACATCCTATTTATTCTGAAGTATAAAAATCTAAGAAATAAAGGTACTTCCTTGTTTGGATTTTCAGAGGACATGTCAGTAACTGGTATCACCTGTTATTTTTGAAACAGGGTCTCATGTAGCTGATAATAACCTTGAGCTTCGGATCCTTCTGCTTCCACTTTCCAAGTGCTGGGATCACACCCATCAACGCCCATGCTGGCTTTCTGCACAGCCAGGGTTTTGTGCATGCTAGGTGATGCTCTACCAACTGAGCTGTGTTCCCAGCCAACCACAATAGCGTTTTTGTAAGTGGCTAAGACTTCCCTGGCACGGCAGTTTCAGATCAGAATGAGAGAGGGAGAGAAAATTGAATTGGCCCTAATGGCTATACAATCAATCACATGTAAAACAAGGTTTGTTTGTTTGTTTGTTTGTTTGTTTTAGCATAACGTAACTTAGTTCCCACTGTTTAGGGACTATGTTGAGCATTAGTACATTCATAACCATTAGGATTTACAAAAGCTCAGGACATACACTATCCTATCATTACTTACAAGTAAAGAAAATTATAGGGTCTCACTGACCTTGACAATCTCAGTCTAAAACTACATGGTGGCATGGCATGTGCCTGGGTATAGGCTCTACTGTAAAGGCCACGTGTGAAAGTCTTGATAGCACATAGACCCCCTGTCACCAAGTGGCATTGACACTAACTTAAAACTTTACTCAGATCCAATATTCATCCTTCCATCCTCGCTTCTTTTCTTTCTCTTCAGAAAACATTTTTATTTATTTTTTTTTTTTTGAGGCAGTCTCATGTAACTCAGACCAGCCTCAAACTCTAGGTCTTGCTATAGGGTTACAGGTGTGTACCAAGTCTCACCAGTCAGTATTTTCAGTCGGCATGCAGGTCACAAAGCTCTACTGACCACAGACTACCTTTCATTCCTGAGGAGAAAAAGAATCAGTGAAAAACTGAAAAGATTTAATCCTTTAAGCGCTCAGTGAATTGATCTTCAGTGCTGACAAGGGTTTGAACCTTGCCTTTTTCCTGCTGTAAACTGGGAGTGTTTAGACTTGAGACCATAGCATTCCTCTCTCAACCCAAGAATGTGCTTGTATTCCTAAGAAAAATTATTTTTAAGGATCTCTAATAGACACACTTACCAGCCAACTACAAAAGCCATGCAAAACTGAACATAAAAGACATCACAGACACTCTTCATTTGTGCCAATAAGATTATCCAGAAGAGAAATCACACATAAACAGCACTGATAAGACATTAACACCAACTGTTTGTGCTGAGTGACAAGTCAGTGTCATTCCAGTGTTGAGCTTTGGGAACATGAAATTCTGTAGTTACATAAAATCAAGACATTCACATTTGAGGTTGGTTGTCTCACAGAACATTTCCCTTAAAGGCCTGAGAAGACTACAAGTTAACTAACTTTCTGTGTGGATTTGTAGATTATGAATTTTAAAGCTAAAGAGACAAAAATCCCATTAGCATGAACATTTAAGATTTAGCAAGCTGCTGCATTTCGGTCACAAGGAAGACTGTTGGGACAAAACTTGTCTGTACACGCTTAATAAAACATTGCTCTGGTGTCCTTTTCTAAAATGCTCAGTGACTTACTTCCTTCTGATCTCAAAGTCAGTTGTATTTCTTCAGTGTGTGTATAAAACTTTATTCCAATGCAGAACACAGCTATTAATCTATTAAATATCAGTATACAGTACAGATTTCGTTTGATACCTACATATATAGCACAGTCATAGACATAATTCTGTGCTCAGATATGAAAATGCAGAAACTGTCAAATATGTTACGTCCTTTTACTGACATAAAAAATATTTGCATCACAAGGAAGAAATTGTAATGGTCAACGTAGTTTATATGAACTCTTTATCAGAGCAAGGAGTCAAGGCTGTCAAATCACCACAATTTAATAAAGTAATTCAGAAGATTCTATCTTTTGTATACTTGTAACTACACTGGAGGCTGCATTCTCATCCACAAAGTCCAAGCTGAAGGGCTGGACTATTTTTTTTCAGGTTTGTTTTGTTTTGTTTTGTTTTGAGAAAAGGTTTCTCTGTGCAGACTTGAGTGGCCTGAAACTCACTAATCCAGGCTGGCCTTGAACTCAGAGATCCACCTTCCTCTATCTCTTGAGTGCTGGGACTAAAGGCGTGCACTTCCATGCCCAGCAAAACTGGTACTTTTAATGGAATGTTTTTCAGAATGGAAAGATGCAACCAATAAATTTAAACTTAAAAAGTTGCTCCAAACTAAAGTGGCACCTTTATTTCCTTTTCTTTTTTAAGAGAAATATTTCTGATGACTAAGTCGGTTGTTTAAGAAAATACTGTTATTCTCAGTGAACAGAAGCACAGCTCCTTCTCTCAATAATCCCATGAAGTCATTTAAGTTAAATGTTAAATAATGTTAATATTCATAACTACGTGAGACAATGGACTCTTACATATATACATACATGGGTTTTTTTTAAGACATCTGACCCAGAGGCAAAGAGTCAGAAAGGTGAAAACAAAAGGTTTTACCAGGATAAATCAGAAATGCTCTGAAGAAAGTTTCCATTTTAAATCTCCAAACAAGTCAAGGAGTTGTGCAGGAAGTGTGTACAAACTGCCTAATGGACCTTTCTCACTAGTTTGAGAGCTTAACTCTCAGCATTAAGGCTATCTTCCTGCTGGCAGTTTGCCAAATAAAGTTTGTATCATAAAGTTTCTGTATCATGATGACACAAAATAGCCGTTTCCTTCACCTTAGCCAGGTGGATGGCACCCACTGAGGTTCAGAATCTAGTTTGTTAATGGGCCTGGAACAAGTCCCGCTAGAGGCTGGTTATCGTTGTCTCCCTCTCTACAGGCCTGCCACCAACTTGCATCTTCTTGACTGTTCACATGAAGCACATCTTCTTTTTGAAAAGATGCCCTGACTCTCAACACGGAACCTAAGGGTCATCCGAGGGGTCACAGGCAAAATGAGCTGTACATGCGTTAGTTTCTTTGGCAGGAGGGGACTTGATCTGTTGACTAGGAATGAGAACAAACGTCAAAGTTCCATGCATATCACACAGTAAGTCAAAAACCTCATTGACATCTTTCCCCTGGATTTTAATGCCGTCGATCTCTAGAACTTTGTCTCCTTCATGTGTAGAGTGAAAATTATAAAGGCCATTTTATGAAATATGTGTAGATTTTTCCGCCTTACAGAACTCGGAACTGAAAATAAGATTTCAGGCCTTCACATTCCAGGTGAAGGACACTTGCTGGATTACATTCCCCAAGCCTCACCCAAGGCAGGAAGGCATTCCTGACTACAGATAAAGATGTTATCACCTAGGTGGGGCCATAGCCCTATAGCCGGAAAAAGTGACTCTAGATCATTTGGGCTAGATTCTCTGAAATGTTCCACTGTTCTTGGTTACCCCTCCCTTGGTCTTCCCAGTGCTATGTTCAAAATTTGTAAAACAACCAATCATGTGTAAGCGCGCGAAAATGCCTTCCTCCCCCCACCCCATGCTATAAAAGACCCTTTAACCCACCACACGTGGCCAAAAACCCTGCTCTTGGATCTAAAGAGCATGTCGTTTTTGACCGCCGGCTCCTCCCCTAATAAACCTCTGCTGATTGCATCCAGGTATGGTTTCTTGTGATTTTTGGGTGGTCGCGATTCCGGAGGCTTGAGGAAGGGTCTCCCGAGTATGGGGGGTCTTCATTTGGGGGCTCGTCCGGGATATGCGACCACCTTAATCCAAGAACCACGCTGGGAGGTAAAGGGACACCGCGGTTTTTCTGTCTGATTGTTGTGTGACCTTTTGTATAAATTGCCTGGTTTTTCATGTACTGATTTCTGTTTTTTCATGTGCGGGTTTGCCTAAATCGTCTGATTTCTCGTGTGCTAGGGTTGCCTAAATCGTGTGCTGTTTTGTCTAAGTTTGTTTAAGTTATTTGGTTTCTAAGTTGTTTGTGCCCGTCTGTCTGGATTATTTGGTTTCTGAAAAGTGCACTTCGGTTTAGACTGGCAGCTGTTTCTGTCTCGTGAGGGGCAGTAAACCATTCGTTTCGAGAGGGGACAAATGAGTGATTAGCAGACGTGCTAGAGAGTCACTAGCTGCTGCACCCCCAGAGACGTTTGGGGGTTCATCTAGGTGCCGGGGAGGACGTGGAATCCCTCTAGGCTGGCACAGGTTTGCATCTAGGTGCCGGAGAGGACGTGGAATCCCTCTTGGCTGGCACTGGCGATTGAGACAGGTTTTTTGTTAGTCTTTTTGTGTGTTAACAATGAAACTAGAGAGAAAAGGTCAGAAATGGCCACCGTGGTTGTTATGCTCTCATGGCAGTGTGTCTATTTTTGGTTTGTTCATTGCTGGCGTGTTAGAAATCTGGTAGACTTGGTCCAGCATAGGCTGACCAAGTTGTCTGAATCTGTTAAATCTGAATCTGTGAAGACTAACCGAGTTGTCTGGTTATCAGAGTCTTACTTAGAAGGCGAGAGGCCTTCCAGAAGGTCAGGAGATCTGACCGTTGGATTTCAGGGGGAAGGCGAGAGGCCTTCCAGAAGGTCAGGGGATCTGACCGTCGGGTTTCAAGAGCCTGAGCGCTCCTACTTGGGGAGAAGACGCAGAATCCTTCTCCATCTGTGGTCGTAAACAAATGTGGTTAAATGTTATTTGTGCCACCCGTGGCAGGGGTGAGCTATCTGTGTTTTATGTACCACCCGTGAGAGGGGTGAGCTATTTGTGTTTTTTTTTTGTTTTTTTATATGTGTGTGTCTTTTCTTGGCAAATCATCTGTGTGTTAGCTGTTAATCTACTGTGTTAAACATCTTGAGTTAAAAATAGGTAACATGATTGCCGGCAGAGAGAGAAATGAAGCCGCCGGTACAAGAATACAACTGCAGAAAGGCGGGCAGGTCCTTTAATAAGGGGCAGCTACCTCGGTTCGTGCTTGCGGTTCGTGTTCCTACAGCCCGCCTACCGCATGTAGGGTATGCTTCAGGTAACAGCACATGGAGGGTGCCCTCACCCAGCCCGCTCACCCAGCCCGCACTTGGCGGGCGACAACTCGTGGTTCCCCAGCACAGCAACAGCATGCAACAGTTACCTAGTTTAGTATTCCTGGCTGTACTGGGTACCTTGAGGTCACTAGTGCAGAAAGCAGAAAAAAAAAAGGGGGGGGCAGCAGTTTTTTTAGCTTCTGTAATAAGAAAGTTGACAATAATTTTTTCCCAGTTTAATAAATAAAAGAGTGTTTTGTTTTGTTTGTTTGTTTTTCTAAAATTACAGCTTAAAAGTTACAGGCTGTCCTGAGTCATATATATATATATATATATATATATATATATATATATATATATATGCTTCAGTTTTGATAAAATTTCTAGCCATTACTGTTTGAGTCAATTTCATTATTTATATGAAATTTTCATTAAGATTTTGTTCAAAGATGAGAGTTTTGACGAGATAAAATTAAAGAAGTGGTGAAGGCTTGTGCTCTTATGTTAGACATAAAAATGTTTACTTTGTTGTTCTTGTATATCACTTCTACCAACGTTTCTATTTTGTTAAAGGTTAAATTCAAATAAGTGTCAAATGTAACTCAAGTTGCCTTTTAAAAATTGTTAATAACTGTATGAACCTTCAACATCTTAATAATCCTTGCTGTGAAATGCTACAGATAAGGTAAAAGCCTTGCTTTCACAAGACCTTTGCAGGTTCTGGTCTTCAGATTGGGGACCCCGTCAATTGATCAGGCCGTGGTCAGCAGCAGGTCAATTTGGAGCAGATTTGACTGAGACCTCCATGTGACAGAAGGTAAGGGACACCCAGAGGCCCACGCCAGATTCCGCTGATAGGTCTTGAGAGAGAAGATTATATGAGACCCCACTAAGTTTGATCAGGACACATGAGGTTAAGCAGAGATCAGATAAGTTACCCACAGCCTTTCTAGACTAGCTCATAGAGACATTCTGTCAGTGTAGACAAGGCTCCAGAGGCTACAGAGACTACAAGATAAGTCATTGAAAGATTTAGGAAGTATACTACATATTAAAATGATTGATGGTAATAGCAAGTGAGAGAAGATTTAAAAGAAAGGAATAGAGAAGAGGAATAGAGAAGGTTTAGTGTAAGTCTAGAAGAAAAGAGTAGAGAAGAAGAATAGAGATCAGTTGCTGTGAGTCCAGAGGAATCGAGAGGAATAGAGGAGACTAGAGAGAGGTGAAGAAAGAGAAAGGTGACAGGAAAGAATTTACAGAAAGCAGAAAAAAGGGATTCCAATCAAAGAGAGATAAAACTCTTTGAAAAAGACCAGTGTGCGCATTGCAAGTGAAGGAGCCAGCTTCAGGGTCCAAGAGGGCCCTAACAAATAGAAGCCAGGGCCAGAAAATCCCAGGCCTCGAAAAACACCCCAAGTGGCGAAGATAACAGCTCTGTGTGAAGACGGCTATTGAGATAGACGGGGCAGCTTGGAGCCACCCAACTTTTGATAGACACAGGGGCTTCCTCCAGGCCAATGGGTCAAAATGTATTCATGGACTACCCGAAAATGGTGGACTAAGAGATGGGCTGGGTATCCCATTCATTTATGGTCATCCTAGACTGTTCCTACCCTCTGTTGGGTTGAGACTTACTCCCCAGGATTGGGGCCCAGACAGGCTGCAACTAACTGACAAGAACTCACAGGTAGAGGAAA
This sequence comes from Arvicanthis niloticus, assembly GCF_011762505.2. Taxonomy (NCBI): domain Eukaryota; kingdom Metazoa; phylum Chordata; class Mammalia; order Rodentia; family Muridae; genus Arvicanthis; species Arvicanthis niloticus. Next base: position 8,395,092 of record NC_047675.1, read on the forward strand.
GGCTCCTCCTACTGACTCCAGCCGGGAGCCGAGGTAACGTGCTTTACAGACGGGAGCAGTTTTCTCCATGCTAGTCAGACTACTGTGGTGGACACAAATGTCATCTGGACTGACTCCCTACTCCTGAGATCATCGGTGCAGAGAACAACCTTGGAACTTGGGGCTGACAAGAAAGCTAACATCTGCATGGACAACAGGTATGCTTTTGCCACAGCCCATGTCTGCAGGACTACATACCAAGAGAGGAAACCCTGATGAAGCCGGCAACTGTGAGTACTCGTTGCCCAGGACACCAAAAGAGAGGAGACTCAGTGGCCTGAGGCAATAACCGGACATATCAAGTGTCTTGTTCCAGCCTGTTCCAGTTGTGGGCCTAAGAGATGGCCTCACTTAAAGCACAGAGTAAGAAAAAGAACTCAGATTGCTAGCCATCCTGCCAGATACTATCTAGAGAAAAAGAGACAATGGTGCACACAAGAAGGGAGAACTATACTCCCCAGAAAGCAAAGGATTTACCAGGCTAAATACACAGATGGACTCTTAAGATATGAGTACAACCAAGTAGCCAAGAGACTTAAAGCGTATAAGGGACCTTAGGTTCTGAGCCAGAGAAATAATAAGACTTAGAGTAAATAAGAAATACCTAGGAGAAAACAGCCTAGAATAGGGACCTTCCCGAGGTTTCAAGTGTCCTAGGTAATTAGATCAGAGAGCAGTTTTAAGGTAAGTCAGGAATTGTCAGAGATATTAGAAGATCCACTGTTTATACTGTCTCCAAAGCTCAGGACAGGTAGAGAGAATATACAGAACCCTAAAATTAAACTACCCTTGGGAACTGGCGCTGGCTAGAGTGTCCCTTGTCCTTGCTCCATACCCAGAATGTCCCTTTTGTGTGAGAAATGATTTTTCAGGCTACTAAGAGACTTCTTGGTGCTGCTGACCATCTGACCTCCTTGAAATCCACCAACACGTGTGCCTGAACATCCAGACGCCAGAGCAACCTCCTGCTGTTTAGCTCAAGGTCATCTGCTATACTACAAGGCCAAAGAGGGCCCTGACTCCTGAGACATCCCACCCTAGAGGCACGGGGGCAATGCTGCCTTAGAGGATGGGGCTTAGTGTGTATACACCCAAGGTTAAATGACAGCTTGTGATTACAAGATTGAAGTTGAAATGTGAATCTAGAGTTATATAAATTTGTTCCTTTTGCAATTTCTCTTTATTATTTATGTGATTTTATGTATATGTAGACAGCTATGTGCCACAAAATGTGTAAAAGTCAGAAGACAACTTTGAAAGTAGCTTTCAAAAAAAAATGTTTTGAAACCCCTAGTCAATAAAATAGGGCCCAAGAAGCCCTGTTAACAAATACTTAGTTCCTAAGATTGATAAATAGTGAGCTTGCAGTCAAAGATTATTATATACTTGTCCAGCTAGTTCCCGCAGGTACTCTTGAACTGAGTTTGAGATACACCCTAGATGATTCTGCAGAGAGCCTATTTTCCTTGACTCTAGCTGTTACATTGTGACTAGGAGTGGCCATAGGTATAGAGACAGGTGTAACTACATTGATACAGACACCTCATTATTTTTCATCAGCTGAGAGCTACCACTGATGTAGATTTGAGAGCCCTAGAATAGTCAGCAACAAAGTTAAGTCGTTACTAGACTTGCTGTTTCTTAAAGGAGAAAGTCTGTGCTGCTCTAAGAAAAAATATTACTATTATGTAGACCATTCAAGAGTGACCAGAGAGTAAATTCAGAGAAAGGTTACACCAGAGACACAGAGAGGCACAGCAATGTTGATTCGAGAGTTGGTTCAATCCTCCCTTGCTGGACCACTTGTGATTTTACTTTTGCTTTTAACCATAGGCCCCTACATTTTAAATAGATTAGTAACTTTTGTTAGAGAGAGAATAAATGCTGTTCAGCTTTTTGTGTTGCACCACCAATGTAGGACTTTGGGTCAAGAAAATAGTAATTATGACACTGGAGTTTAAACTTTTCTAAAGATCCAAATCGGAAAAAGTGGGGTTAAAAATAGACTTATTAATAATTGAGTTTTTATGATTAAAAACATAACCAAATTGGAAGAGGTGGGGATGTAGAGTGAAAATTATAAAGGCCATTTTATGAAATATGTGTAGATTTTTCCGCCTTACAGAACTCGGAACTGAAAATAAGATTTCAGGCCTTCACATTCCAGGTGAAGGACACTTGCTGGATTACATTCCCCAAGCCTCACCCAAGGCAGGAAGGCATTCCTGACTACAGATAAAGATGTTATCACCTAGGTGGGGCCATAGCCCTATAGCCGGAAAAAGTGACTCTAGATCATTTGGGCTAGATTCTCTGAAATGTTCCACTGTTCTTGGTTACCCCTCCCTTGGTCTTCCCAGTGCTATGTTCAAAATTTGTAAAACAACCAATCATGTGTAAGCGCGCGAAAATGCCTTCCTCCCCCCACCCCATGCTATAAAAGACCCTTTAACCCACCACACGTGGCCAAAAACCCTGCTCTTGGATCTGAAGAGCATGTCGTTTTTGACCGCCGGCTCCTCCCCTAATAAACCTCTGCTGATTGCATCCAGGTATGGTTTCTTGTGATTTTTGGGTGGTCGCGATTCCGGAGGCTTGAGGAAGGGTCTCCCGAGTATGGGGGTCTTCACATGCAGGAGCCCACCCTTCTCTTTGGCTCCTCCTTTCACTATCCAGCTTATGATGACAGAATCCATCTCATTACGAACTGTAGCACCCAATGGAATATCCCGAGCCTTTTCTATACAAACTATTTTTACAGTTTCTCCCGCATAATGGCCGATACTTTCATAGGCTCTCTCATCTGTAATGGGCTCTAGCTGCATTTCCTGATCAGCATGGGCCCGTAAAAATGCCTGAATATGTGGAACATTCAACAAAGCAGTTAATTCTTGTCCTTCCTTCTGATGGACTGGCTTTAAGACAGTTTGTACCTCTCGTACAAGGTCTTGTACATTGGAGATAAGAGGAAGCGGAGGGCTAGCGTTGTTCATGTGCACCGTGACAGCATTGTGTATCTTGAATGCATTCTGAAAATCTCTGTTCTGTACAAGCTGTAAGAGCAGTACATTATCCTCCTGGCTCTGAGAGTCAACCAACGTGTGTTGGATATGTTTAAGTGAAGAGAACAAGTCTTCAACTTCTAATATTTTCACAGCATTGTGAGGACTTTCTAAAACAATTCCTTCTTCTGTGTCAAATATGGGGTTATCTATTCCAGTCTTTGGAGGAATTTGAGCTAGTTTCTTAAGTCTCATGGAAGAATTTAGGTCAAGTTCTTGCTTTTTCCCTTCCTCTTCACGCCTACGTCTCATATCCTCCCGTTGTCGAATACGCTCTAACTGTGCACTTCTTCACACTGGCATCGTTCTGGTGCCCAAATCTCCAAGGCAGTCAACAGCCATCTCTTGGTGTTTCAGATAGTCCTCTGGTGATGCAAGATCAAGATTTTTTATTCCACTGTCTGATTCCTCTGTTACATGCCCATTCATATACGATGTTGTCAGGGTTATCTATAAAAACCTGTACCACTTTTTATGTATCAAAATTTCCTATAAAGCCAATTCACTTGATTCTGTAGTATAAAATCCATGTTACTTCAAAGAAAGAAAAATAACTTCTCATATCACATAATACTGCTATGAAATGTATCCACGAGGGAAATATTTTGCAAACTGGAAAACCTTGTCTTCTATCCTTGTTTCTTCTCTCTGTTTTTTTTTTTCCCCAATATTTAGGTTAGCTTTCTTATTCTTCAAGCCCTGGCGCCAGCCAATCCATTCACCCTTACCCGCTCCTCAACGTGGCCCAAGCCACAGACCTCCATCTGTCTGGTGACCCTCAAAACACTGGATAAAGAATCCAGAAACTCCCCATACCTAGGAGCCTTCAGTCCCTGCTCCCTCCCCACCACCAGCCTCCTCTGTCCAGGATAAGATTTTCTAGTTCCACCCATTTGCCTGAGAATTTCATGAAGTCATTGTTTTTAATAGCTGAGTAGTACTCCACTGTGTAAAATGTACCACATTTTCTGTATCCAGTCCTCTGTTGAAGGACATCTGGGTTCTTTCCAGCTTCTGGCTATTATAAATAAGGCTGATATGAAAATAGTGGAGTATGTGTTTTTGTAATATGTTCAAGCATCTTTTGGTTATATGCCCAGGAGTTGTATAGCTGAATCCTCAGGTAATATATGTCTAATTTTCTGAGGAATCACCAGACTGATTTTCAGAGTTATTGCACCAACAATGGAGGAGTGTTCCTCTTTCTCCACATCCTCGCCAACATCTGCTGTCACCTAAATGTTTGATCTTAGCCATTCTAATTGGTGTGAAGTGGAATCTCGGGGTTGTTTTGATTTGCATTTCCCTGATGACTAAGGATGTTGAACATTTCTTGAGGTGCTTCTCAGCCATTCGAGTTTCCTCAGTTGAGAATTCTTTGTTTAGCTCTGTACTACATTTTTAATGGGGTTATTTGGTTCTCTGGAGTCTAATTTCTGGAGTTCTTTGTATATACTGGATATTAGCCCTCTATTAGATGTAGGGTTGGTAAAGATCTTTTCCCAATCTGTGGGTTGCTGTTTTGTCCTATTGACAGTGTCCTTTGCCTTACAGAAGCTTTGCAATTATATGAGATCCCATTTGTTGATTGTTGATCTTAAGAGCATAAGTGTTCTGTTCAGGAACTTGTCCCCTGTGCCCATGTGTTCAATGCTCTTCCCCACTTTCTCTTCTATTAGTTTCAGTGTATCTGGTTTTATGTGGAGGTCCTTGATCCACTTGGACTTAGCTTTGTACAAGGAGATAAGAGTAGATCCTCTGTTTGCATTCTTCTACATGCTGACCTCCAGTTGAACCAGCACCATTTGTTTAAAAGGCTGTCTTTTTCTACTGAATGGTTTTTGATCCTTTGTCAAAGATCAAATGACCATAGGTGTGTGGGTTCATTTCTGGGACTTAAAATTGGGGATTAAGGTGAGCAAGGGTAGTGCAGCAAGTTAAAAATCTTTTTCTCCGATGGTGCATTGTGGTCCCACATTCCATGTTTCTGCTGGGGTGTGGGAAAGCTGCTTGGGCAGGAGAATTGGAGATACCAGACTGCATTTACCCTACCTACTGGACTTGTGGCAAGGTGGTGGGAGAATGCAGCCTGGGCTGGCGCCCTCAGCCAGAGTGAGAAACCCCACAGGCTGAGGCTTATGCTGAGGTTCCCTAACTCCTGGTGGGGCTGGAAAGCAACCGAGTAGAGCCTGGAATGGAGGGGAGCCAAAGAGACTTTGAGGAATAGCAGAGGGTTTCCAAACTCTTGGACATCCAGAAACCGCTGGAAGTCTTTGGGAGTTGGAGACAGAGGGGGCCTTGGGACTGAGGATGTTGAGCCTGGGAGGCTGAGGCAGGGGATGGGGAATTCCAGCTTAGCTCAGCAGCAGGGAGTCTGGAAACCTTCTGGGTGAGACTTTGAAAGCTTGGCTCTGTAGACGAAGGCTTTCTTAATGTTCCCTATGCTGGTTCCTGATAAAAGAAATACTCCATGCCTCTGTACCATTTATCACTTGTTCGTTGTAGAAAATGGGTACATACTACCTCCTCAGGGTAGACCAGAGATTAAAACCTTTTACAGAAAGGAATGTCTGGGAAGAAAGGCTTATTGGCTGAACCCTCAGGGCCCATCTAGATATTTCATTAAGATGGAGAACTCTGTCCTGGGATATGGGACCAACCAATGGTGTGGGGAGTGTGACCAAGTGGTCCAGGCCAGGAATCTTTAGGGAGCAGAGAGGTAGATGCCTACGGTCCTCAGATGGATGCTTGGGTGCTGTGGTCTCTGAACCTACTAAACCTTACCAAGATTCCTGGCACAGTCCGCTGCCCCACACATGTGTCCTAATAGAGATGTAAACAGAGCATCTAAATGAGGGCAAAGAGGCACTCGGTATGAATAAGGAAAGTGAAGAGCCAGGGTGAGGCAGGCCAAGTGCTGCAGCGATGTTACTGAACAGTGACACACCCACTGCAGTCTCTGCAGCGATGTTACTGAACAGTGACACACCCACTGCCGTCTCTTGTATTTTAAGTATTTATTTCATCAAACAGTTATTTTCACAAAAGAGACTCCTGAAATACAGATGTTATTCAAATAAAAAGAAATTTAAAAAATTGAACCCCACAGCATGAGTGGGCCTGTGTCAAACCAGGGCTAAAGTGTCTGTGTCCCCAGCTCTGCTCCACTGGCAGGCACATGCTGGTGGCCACAAACTCACTTTGAGTTTCTAGAATTAAGCATGTCTTCTGTTTGCAGCACAAGAGCAGAACATTTCAAGAAGGGCTTTATCTCCAAGCATGTGGATCCCCTGAGGGTTTAACAAACATGTCATTCTGGAGTGTTCCTGGGTCAGAAGTCTCTGAAGGATTCCAGGAGACCCAAAGTCCTGACAAGAAAGGCAATTGCAAAGAATCCAGTGTTCCCACATGTAGTGCCCTCTCCTCCCTCTGATACACCAGCATGCTCTAGCTTGCCCACAGGTCTGCATGCTTCTCCTCTTCTGTCCTAAAGTGGAGGCATAACAGGCCCTGGTCACATGCTTCACCTCTTCCCTTGATTAACAGTAAGATGACTATTGGAGATCCATCTGCCCAACCTCAGTCTTTGCATAAATGTATGTCATAACTTCCAAGAAGACTTCTTTGGATGTGTACAAATATAAGGTTTGGAAACCTCGGGACATGATGACATCGTGAAGCAACGTGCAAGTTCTAAAAATAAGAAAGGGTGTTAATAAACTGATACAATGATATGTGAAAGAGGACAATTAGTTCCCCATTTTGAGCTCAATGTGTGTGTGTGTGTGTGTGTGTGTATGTGTGTGTGTATGTATGTGAGTGTGTATGTGTATGAGTGTGTGTATATGTATGTGTGTGAGTGTGTGTGTATGTATGTATGTGAGTGTGTATGTGTATGAGTGTGTGTATATGTATGTGTGTGAGTGTGTGTGTATGTATGTATGTGAGTGTGTATGTGTATGAGTGTGTGTGTATATGTATGTGTGTGTCTCTGTGTGTGTGAGTGAGTGTGTATGTGTATGAGTGTGTATGTGTGAGTGTGTGCATGAGTCAGTGTGTGTATGTGTATGTTGTGAGTGTGTGTAGGTGAGTGTGTACTTGAGTATGTGTATGTGAATGTGGGCCCTCAAAACAACAGACACATCTCTCACAACTTATTTACCATTGGCGTGTGCGTTTATTTTGCAGGGTGATGTCTCTAGACTTTTATGAACCAGTATCAGCCAACTCAGCAGTGATTAACTGAATAGTTAGTGGTGTAATACATCTTGTGAAAGGTCTTAACACCTACTTCTAAAAGAAAAGTTTATAATCGCATGGCAGAAAGGATATTCCCATTGTTACGTATGTGCCTAGCCATCAGGAATGTGAGTGGGAGAGCAAAGGATGACCACACACAGCTTCACATACATCTTCACATGAGAAACTTCTAAGTGAAGGTAAAAGTCTCATTCTGAAAATATCATTTCCCTTCTTGCCCTTCAAGTATAATCTAGCCCCTTGAGCTTTCTACAGGAACAAGCAGTCCTGGCTTCTCCCAACAGCTTCCTATCTGACACAGTGCTTGGGGCAAGAAGTTCAATGTCATCCATTCTAGGACTTGCCCTCAGAAGCCACTTCAAGGTCACAGCCCGGTTCAGTTTCTAGTCATTGCAAGAATCTAACATCTGCCCAACTCAAGTCATCTCTGAAGGTCCAACTTATCTTCAGCCCCCAGTGGGTCAGCAAGGCCAAACTGTGTCTCTTTCATAATCCAGTATCTCCCTAATCCTGCTTCCTTCCCACGAGCATTTCAAAATATCTGTACATTTTCACCTACATCCCAGATCCTGTTGCTCACACACCTGACCTAGAGCACTCTGCCCTGCGTCAGCTTTATGTTTCCTCTCAGCCCTCATCACGTGCGGTGTTCTACCCTATGAATTTCTGACCTGTGACACTCATGTTCTACTACATTGTTAGCCAGCCCTCCCTCCATTGCACCATAAGCCCCAGTGGGGCTTTATGTTCTGTTTGCACGCCTATTGATTGACAGTGTGCCTGAACCCTAGATTTTATAGTCTGCCAGAAATCCAATGTGTACAGAGTAGTGGCCACTTGTTGAGCATAACAGAAATGTCTGCTACATGAAGAGGGGTGCCCCAGCAGAATTAGGACACTCTCGGGCCAACAAATCTTGCAGTTTTATGTTTTCTTATAATTTTATAATAGTCACCTTCAGAATAATAGCTAGCATTCACACCAGGTCACAGAGCTTTGCGTGTATTATTTCAGCTTGATCAATGAGGATGAAAACTATGACAATGACACAGAACTGTTATCCCAGTTTTACTAATGAAGACACCAAAGACTTGAACATTGAAACAACTTTTTCAATGGCAGATCTGTGTTGTAATAAAACTTAAAAAAAAGTTCTGTCTCTGGGTTTCCTTCCTGCCTTAGACCATTTATGCTCCCAGATAAAAGACACACATGCACAGCCTTTATATTTTAATTTGCCTTGTGCAGCACAATAGCTGGGCGATTGCCTAATCTCCATGCTGTTAGACTGCACTTTCCTACCGATAACTCCGAGTTACTATTTACTAATTCCTATGCTCCATCTTGGCTGCTCTTGACCCAACTGAGCCGCCCTCTAGGCTATGTTCTCTTTTACATGTCGGCTCTCCTTCTCCCTCCTGTGTGTTCTTCCATCCCATAGTTGCGCTCTCTCTCTCTCTCTCTCTCTCTCTCTCTCTCTCTCTCTCTCTCTCTCTCTCCACATTCTTACCTTTGCCTTTTCCCCCTTTTCTTCCTGGAGGTCTCAAGCCTGGGAAACCTAAACTGGGCCCATGTCTCCTCTCCTCAGCTATTGGATGCTGGCATTTTTATTTACCACTCAGAATTAACTGGGGGCAGGGTCCCTCAGGCTACTTGCAAACTCCAAATCTTGGAGGCCAGCTCTTAGCATTACAGTAAATAGTAAAAGACAAAACCTCCACAGATCCTGGGCAATGAGTTGAGCCCAGGTCTCCCTGTCAGTGTCTCACACTACCCATTCCTTAGAGCCCAGCTGTCTGAAGAGGAGAGTGCAAGCACATCACTAGCCCACCTAAAGGAGCCTATGTGAAGCTTTTGCAACTCCAAATAGTGTATTTACCTGAACATGGTTCATGGGAATTCTGGTTGTTGTTTTTCAATGCTTTCTCAGAATATTGCCAGAGATTTTCTGGGAAAAAAAAATTACACTTCCAATCTATTGAATTTGTCTAACCATTTACCTAAACCCTTTACCTCCCTGAAGAAAAGAGAAACATACCACTCATCTCTAACAATCTTCTGATTATGTGGTAACTTTTATTCTTTTACATATTTCAATGATAAAACATAAAAATGTATGTAAGCAAAATCAAGAAAATTAAATAGAACATCTTCACAAAGATCACATTATCACAGGACTATTTGTGTAAATTTCTAATACACACACACTTCTCTCCCTAGTGTGTGTAGGCATAATGTTATTGTGCTCTGTGTAAAGATTACCCTTGTATTATTCAAATACAAGGTATTTGAATATCTTGTATTATTCAAATACAAGATCTCTCTGCCCCTATATCTGGCTGCAATTCAGACATGGCATTGTGATGCTTATTCCAAGTTGTATCTCCTTTTTCAGTGTTGTGTAAACCTTGCTCCCCATTTCTTCTCTGATTCGTCAATAAAAGATGATCAACCAATGACATTCTGATCCTAGCCAGGGGATGGGTAGAGAGGGAAGAGGAGAGGATGGAGGAGACACCTTGGGAATACAACTGGAGAAAAAAGAGCCAGTCCAATACTAAAATGCTTGTGTCTTGGGGATTTTGGCTGGGAGGTAGCTAGATCAGCTTGGAATATAGAGTAGATTAATAACTGCTCAGTTATTGTGCCATAAAGCTTAATTAAATAAATCTTATGTAATCTATCCCATTAATATGACATTGGCCAAGGACAAGGAAGTAGGCTTCAGGCAGGAATCTGACATTAGACCAGAACAAAGAAGTAATTTCAGGTAGGAGTCTAAATCGTAGGCTACAACAAAGAAGTAATCTCGGGCAGGAATCTAATTATTAGGCCAGAACAAAGAAGTAATTTCAGACAGGATTCTAAATTTCAGGCTAGAACAAGGAAGTAGGCTTCAGACATGAAAATGACCTTGGGCTAGGACAGGGAAGTAGGCTCAGATACTTTGGTCATTCTGATAAGCCTTTAGAAACAGTGATCACAGGAGTATTCATGTAACTGGGTTTAATGCCTTGCTTTTTCTTTGACTGTTTGTGTTTATTGTATTGCTTGTTCCTCGACTATTTGCATCTATTGTATTGCTAGACCCCCAACCTAAAACTGACTTTATTTCAAGCATGTAATCAAAATGTTATAAAAGCATAAAGGAAGAGGAGGTATAGGATGGGGGTTCTAGGGAGGGGAAATGGAGAAAGGGGATGACATCTGTACTATAAATTAATAAAATATCCAATAAAAATTTATCCTATTTATTTGGAAGTCACATGGGTTAGATTGAGATGCAACCTCCCCCCCAATAAATTACTACTACAAGTGTGAATGGTTTGTATGTATATATAAATACCCATTATATAAATATAACACACATGCATTTATCACTTAATGCATTTTTGCCAATAACTCATTTAGATGTAACCCAGTTCCGGTATTGGAAGCCTCATTGGGCGATGAGCGGTGTCCAGTTGGGGTTTTGTTTCCCCCATTATTTGGTGGTTTTATTTAGATTTATTTCTTATATATGTATGTGTATTTTAGGAAGCTTCTAGCATATTAGGTTTCTATACCATCTCTCCCTCAAATGGCCCTTAATTCTAGCATCTTTCCTCATCTTCCGCTTTTCATTCTCCTCTCTCCTCTTCCTCTCCATTTGATCCTCTTGTTCCAGTCCACCCCCATCCATTCATAACAATCTATTCTATTTCCCCTTTCTAGAGAGAGCTTATCTCTCCCCAGTACTCCCTTACTCTACACCTACTCTCTGTGGTTCTCTGGTAGTTTAGTTATCATTGACTAAAGTATGATATCTACATATAAGCAGATACATACCATATTTGTCTTTCTGGGTCTGGGTTCCCTCACTCAGGATGATTTTTTTCTAGTTCCATCTGTTTACCGCTGAATTTCACAATTCCGCTTTTTTATTGGCTGAGTAGTATTTCATTGTGTAAAGGTACCACACTTTCTATTCATCTGTTGAGAGACATCTAGGTTGTTTCCAGTTCTGGCTAGTATGAGTAGAACAGCAATGATCACGGTTGAGCAAGTGTCTGTGTGATAGGATGAAGTGCCCTTTGGGTATATTGGCCAAGAGTGGTGTAGCTCAATCTTGAGTTAGATCCATTCTCATCTTCCTAAGGAAGATGACTTCTGCAACACTTGCTATTTCTTAAAGATATCTTTTATTCTTTATTTATGTGTATGGGTCTGTGAAGAGGCTGGAAAAGGAAGTTTGATTTCCTGGAGCAAAGTTATCAGTGATGGTGAGCTCCTGGGGTGGGTGCTAGAAACAAAATTCAGGTCCTCTGGAAGAACCGCAAGTACTCTTAATCACTGAGCCATCCCTCCAGACCCAACACTCTCTATTTTTAAACTGTGTGTTTTTTAATCCAAGCCTATGCAAACTCTCACTGTAATTTAAATAGCACTTCCCCATAGTCAAAGAGTTGAATGTAGCCCTATACTTATGAACTATTTGAAATCTACCTTTTGAGGGTTTTCCCACTCATAACTTTAGTTTGATTTCTTCTACTCTTTAAGGACTGCCTGATATATTAGAAAAACAGCCTATTGTTTGCTTTGGGTGAAGTAGTTGCATTTTCTTGCTCACTTTTTATGTTTTAATATATATAAATATATATATACACACATATATATGTACATATTTTGAATTTTGGTGAAGTCAGATTGTTCTTTCCCTTTGTGTATCCAAGTTTGTGGTTGAATCCATAATCATCATATTTTGAATAACTTTCTACCTAATTTTCATTTGCTGTTATTATTATCTTTATTATCATTATCATTGTGTGAGTGTGTGCAAGTGCCTCAGAGCCTGTGGATCTCAGAGGACACTTTCCAGGAGTTGGTTCTCTCTCTCACTGTGGGCTTTGGGGGATTGAACTGAGGTCACCAGGCTTGTACAGTCATCACAGTTACCTGCTGAGCTGTCCCACCAGCCTCCATAGCTTTCTAGTATCCATCTTTCCTTACCTCCTAGCTTTCTTTTCTCCTGATTTCCTTTTTTCTAATTCAAGATTTATTTAAAATTTTTGTTATATTATATAGGATATATAGTTAAATTTTTCCTATATCAATAGACCCACTTGTTCAATATTTTAAATCATATATGCGTACAGCATACTTGAGTTATTATTTTCTGAGCCATTTCCAGCTAGTGAAAAAAACTCAGGTCATGACCTTAACATAAAGACAAAATCAAGGTTATGGCCACAGCAGTTTTATTAGTGTAGCTGGAGAATTAACTCAGTGCCTAGTAGATGTTCTCAACTGGAAAGAACTTTAAGGAACATTTAGCGTATTGTCCCTGCTATAGTTTTGTCAACTTTATATAATTAAGACTCACTTAGGAAGGGAGGGACTGTCTGGATCAGGTTGGCCTGAGGGTATGTCTGTGGGACTTATCTTCATTATGCTAACTGAAATAGGAAAACCTGTCCACCATAGGCAGAGGATCCTAGACTGTGTAAGAGTGAAGAAAACTGAGCACTAGCGTATATTTTCACCCTTAAGTGTTTCACCACAGCAACGGGAAATAAAATAATTTATAATATAAACAAAAGTTCTGACAGGACAGACCTAAAAGGCTAAGGCATTGTGGATTCAGTTGGGTTCTACATTTTTTGAATTGTCGCTATGACCAAAATACCTGACACATGGGAAGAACATATGGCCATGTTACAGAGGGCCTAGCACTTAGGTGCTTGGCTTTATGATCATTAGCCACCATAATGTCAAGAGAGTGTGGCAAAGGATGCTCCTCATGGAAGACAGGAAGCAAAGAGAAGGGAATGCTGCTGCCAAGTTCCCTATCTCCTTTTTCTGTTTTTGTTTGGCTCAGTCCCCAAGTCCATGTCATGTCCTCACACATACTGCAGTGTGTCCTCCTTCTTTAATTAATCATTTCTGGAAAGTCTCTCAGAAATACAAGCAAAGGTGTGCCTAGTCAATCTTGTAAGCTATTCCTAATCAAGTTGACAGTAGGATTAACAATCAAAAGCTTTCTCTGTCTCTGTCTCTGTCTCTGATTCTCCCCACCTCATATTTTTCCTTCCACTGAGGTTTATATACCCACATCAAGAAATGAGGAATTTGAAAATTTGAACCCTGGCAGTATCTTAGGTAAGGAGACAGCAACACCTGCCCCACACAGGGAGTACCTGGAACCCAATGGGACCCAGGAATTCACTCCTGGCCAGAGGCACTGGTTCTTTCCAATCTGTGCCTGACCACTGAGCAAATCTTGGGCTTCAGCTCTGCACCCAATCCCACAAAACCCAGAGGAAGCAGGGCTCCCAGGAGCTCTAATCCCAGCAGCAATACCCACCCTAAACAGTTCTGACACAACGAAAATAATAGGAAGAACAGGCTCCAGTCAGAGACAGGGCAGGTAGCACTAAAGATAACCAGATGGTGAAAGGCAAGTGCAAGAACATAAGCAAAGCAACCCAGGGTACCTGAACATTCAGAACCTAGTTCTCCCACAATAGAAAGTCCTGAATACCCCATCACACCAGGGAAGCAAGATTCAGATTTAAAAACAGTTCTAACGATGTTGATAGAGGACTTTAAGAAGAACATAAATAACACTCTCAAAGAGTTTGAGGAGAACACAGGTAAACAAGTAGAAGTCCTTAAAAACCATCTAAACTGTACCATAACCCCAAAAGAATTAGACGCAGTCAGTAAAAGCCTCCCCACCAAAAAAAAAAAAAAAAAAAAAAAAAAAAGTCCGGGACCAGATAGTTTTAGTGCAGAGTTCTATGAGACCTTCAAAGAAGACCTAATACTAATTCTCTTTAAACTGTTCCACAAAATAGAAACATAAGGAACACTGCCCAATTCATTCTATGAAGCCACATTTATGCTCATACCTAAACCACAGAAAGACCCAACAAAGAAAGAGGACTTCAGACCAATCTCCCTTATGAATATCAATGCAAAAATACTCAATAAAATTCTCCCAAACCAAATCCAAGCAATGATCCATCATGATCAAGTAGGCTTTATCCCAAGAATGCAGGAATGGTTCAATATAAGGAAACCCATCAATGTAATACACTATATAAACAAACTCAAAGAAAAAAAACACATGATCATATCACTAGATACTGAGAAAGCATTTGACAAAATTCAACACCCCTTCATGGTAAAAGTCTTGGAAAGATCAGGAATTCAAGGCCCATACTTAAACATAGTAAAAGCAATATACAGCAAATCAGTAGCCAACATCAAACTAAATAGAGAGAAACTTGAAACAATACTACTAAAATCAAGGACTAGACAAGGCTGTCCACTCTCTCCCTACTGAGTCAATACAGTACTGAAAGTCCTATCCAGAGCAATTAGACAACAAAAGGAGGTCAAAGGGATACACATTGGAAAGGAAGAAGTCAAAATACCACTATTTATAGATGATACAATAGTATACTTAAGTGACCCCAAAACTTCCACCAGAGAACTCCTAAACCTGATAAACAACTTCAGCAAAGTGGCTGGATATAAAATCAACTCAAACAAATCAGTAGCATTCCTCTACTTGAAGGATAAACAGGCTAGGAAAGAAATTAGGGAAATGACACCCTTCACAATAGTCATAAATAATATAAAATACCTTGGTGTGACTCTAACCAAGCAAGTAAAAAATCTGTATGACAAGAACTTCAAGTTCCTGAAGAAAGAAATTGAAGCAAATCTCAGAAGATAGAAAGATCTCCCATGGTCATGGATTGGATGGATTAATATGGTAAAAATGGCTATCTTGCCGAGTGCAATCTACAGATTTAATGCAATCCTCATCAAAATTCCCACTGAATTCTTCACAGAGATAGAAAGAGCAATTCTTAAATTCATGTAGAATAACAAAAAACCCAACTTCTGGGTGAATCGCCATCCCTGATCTCAAGCTGTACTACAGAGCAGTCATGATTAAAAACTGAATGATATTGGTACAGAGATAGGAAGGAAGATCAATGCAATAGAATTGAAGACCCTGAAATGAACCCCCGTATCTATGGTCACTTGATCTTTGACAAAGGATCTAAAACTATCCAGTGGGAAAAAAGACAGCATTTTCAACAAATGGTGCTGGTTCAACCATCAGTCAGCATGTAGAAGAATGCAAATTGATCCATTCTTATTTCTCTGTACAAAGCTCAAGTCCAAGTGGATCAAGGACCTCCACATAAAACCAGATACACTGAAACTAATAGAAGAGAAAATGGGAAAGAGCCTGGAACACAGGGGCACAGAGAAAATTTTCCTGAACAGAACACCAATGGCTTATGCGCTAAGCTCAAGAATTGACAAATGGGAACTCATAAAACTGCAAAGCTTCTGTAAAGCAAAGGACACCATCAATAGGACAAAGCGGCAACCAACAGATTGGGAAAAGATCTTTACCAATCCTACATCTGATAGAGGGCTAATATCTAATGTTTACAAAGAACTCAAGAAGTTAGACTCCAGACAATTAAATAACCCCATTAAAAATGGGGTACAGAGCTAAACAAAGAATTCTCAACTGAGGAAACTCGAATGGCCGAGAAGCACCTAAAGAAATGCTCAACATCCTTAGTCGTCAGGGAAATGTAAAGATACACACATTGATTTGCAAATGGCTATATGCAGCATGTCCAGACTGTCTACAAAAAAAGCAGGACAGAAATTATTTTATGCTTCTTCCTGTCAGAATACTATGTGCTATGTCATTTTCTGTACAGTTTGTCACAGTGGCCCTTTACAAAGAATCATTATTTCAAACAAAGGCCCCTAAATTGCAGGAGGACTCAGAGTTCACATGAATGATTTCACGTCTCCTAAAATTTCAGTACAAAGTTCAGGCTTTTTTTTTACCTTTCAAATAGTTTAGTTATGGTTAACTGAAACCCCAAGAGTCAGAGCTTGTTTTGAACTTTTTTTGTGGCAAATTTGAACCCCCCACCCCATTCTACCATCTAACCTATCTTACTACAAAATAAGAGTATAAAACTCTTCCAACAGCAAACGCTAAGTGATAGTTCATCTGAAAGTACATACAACTCATTCCTTAAAGTGACTTGAAGAATGAGTGGAAGAGGGGTGCAAAGCCCACTCAACATCTGGTGACTACAGACAGTGCGTATTTCCTTTGCCCAACAAGGTGGCTGCATTCATACATCAGAGGTATGTGGCCAGGTAAGAAAGGTCATGGGCACCTGGTCCATGACACGAGCTTCCTCGTGACACTGTGAAGGTCTACAGCATGAAGTTAGTTGGAAGAATTGTATATTTTCCTCGTAAATGATCTTAGGATGAAATGATAAAATTTAAATTCTAGGATGTACGCAGAACCCTGTCTTATAATTCCAGAAAAGCACTGTTGAAATGAAAATCTTGTACATATTGAGCAGTCTTGAAAAAGGATAAGAAGGTCATTGAACTCCTCATTCTACAAAGAGCTAAGAAATGGAGCTGGTACCCACAGATGTTAAAGAAACAAATCTTGTCTGTTAGCAGAAATTGTCTTTTTTAGGTCAATTAGGGCTGCAAACATGAGCGGGGTGGTAGATGCAGTGTGTTATTTATAGAAAAATGGGTGACTTGCCAGAAGCTAAACCACTGAAGAAAATGTCTACCTCACAACACTAACTGCAAATAGCTCCTAAAGGTGGGGTGGGGTCTTGCGAACCCCCTCTCATCCATGACAGTTTGTCGACTGGCCTAATCTTGCACACATCCCAT
Source organism: Arvicanthis niloticus (assembly GCF_011762505.2). NCBI lineage: Eukaryota > Metazoa > Chordata > Mammalia > Rodentia > Muridae > Arvicanthis > Arvicanthis niloticus. Next base: position 8,412,191 of record NC_047675.1, read on the forward strand.
GGAAGCAATCACACTGCTGAGCACAGGTAGCCTTGCCACAGCAGGGAGACACACTCCGTAGCGTGTCCCCTTCCTCCAGTTTGTAAGTCCTTTCAGCCCCTTCTTCCACACTGCTCCCTGAGCCCCTGGAGAAGTGAAATAGAAATGTGTGTCCCATTCAGAACTAAGCTAAGACTGTCACTTTTTTGTTTGTTTGTTTGTTTGTTTGTTTGTTTGTTTTTTGAGACAGGGTTGCTCTGTGTAGCCCTGGATGTCCTGGAACTCACTCTGTAGACCAGGCTGGCCTTGAACTCAGAAATCCTCTGGCCTGTCTCTGCCTCCCCAAGTGCTGAGATTAAAGGCGTGCGCCACCACTACCTAGTGTAAAGTCACTTATTCTTAACATTTAAACCAGTTAGAGCCTCTGCAGTAACTCCCCTAATGCAAAAAGAAGATCAAAGCTGAGAGCAGTATTGATCTCAAGTATAAGCATAAATATTTGGAGGGCAGTTTGATAAAGAAATTTCTTATGCTCAGATCAAACAAGAATAAGAAACAAACTGCATTTCTCATCATTACAGATATTCAAACATAGACTGGACGATTGTCTGATCAGGGTATTGTGGGAACTATTATGTCTCTTGATACTTCAAGTTTAGGAATTCAGACCTTCAGGTCTGCATATGTTATGATTACTTTTCAAAAATCAATAATAGACCAATACTAGTAATTTTCTTGTTATAAGATTTAATTAACCAAATTACTAGTAATGCTTTGCTTATTTCTAATAACATAAAATTTCTGCCTCATACCTTTTATGCAGCCACATTCATCTTTTAATTATTCACATTTTTGGTCTTGACAATCAAGAGTAAATAAGACCTTGGTTTAGGAGCATGCAAGAATAGACTGGGTTACTGCTCCCCTATTCTTACAAGTCAGTCTATTGTTCTAAATACATGAAAAAATATCAAAGCAAGTCTCAGTCCAAATTCCTCAAAGGTAGCCTTACATGCTAATTAGATAAAAGGTTTAGAAGGGTTTAAGCTGAAACTTACATCTAAAGTGCCTGGTGAAATAAAAACTTCAGGTGGCCATCCTGACATCTGCATTCCACACATCAGAATAGCAGGATCTGGAGGAAGGGTTGCTATGGACAAAACAAACAAACAACACTGCAAAATACTTATGTGACTTTTTTTTAATCATTGTGCATGATTGGTGCCATCTTAACTGCATAAGACATTCCAGTACCAGATCCTCACTCCAGGAAGAAGTTAAAACATATGTTTCTCACTTTCTTTTTATGAAGAAAAAATCAAAGTGGCTAAATGGATAGAAGAGAGTTCTGGCAGAAGGATGACTATCTCACATTCCTACTGTGGCTTAAGCTTCTTTTCCTTGTCAAATAAGGAGAGAACTGAGTGTATATAAAGATTTTTTTAAGAGTTTGTGGCATTAGAGCCACTGCTTGCAAAGATGTCACCTGCATCATCTTCATCCCATGAGAGTCCTTCAAGCATCGAAAAGAAGTTGGTTTATGAACAAGTCTGTCGCACTGAGGTTTCTCAAGCCCGTGGGTATGATTTCAAGAGAGAAAAGGCTCCCGTGTATCTGGTACACATGCTGCAGTCTGTCAGCGTGTGCCTACACTGGTACAGCAACTTTATTAGAGGAACTAATGCAGAAATGCAGGATGAAGCTGGAGATGCTCTAATAAAACACCAAGTCTTCCAGAGCCTCCAGTTTAGAAACTAAGATTAAGAAATTAAGAGAAGTCCTTGTTGTACCAAGAAATGAATGATGATGTACACTCTCCAGTGGATTCTTGATACCAGGAAAACTCAGGGAGTTTGCTAATGGTTACATCTCGTGAAGAAATGTGGCCACCAATGCATGCCCCACTTTCTTAGTTTCCCCTGACTCTCCAAAGCATGCTAATTCTCATTTGCACCTCTTTCTGAAAATGGCTTTTTTTGAAAGTAGCTCATTCTTTGGTCATGCTATCAGCAATTACAATAGTCTGTGATCAGTGCAGAGTCGTGATTACTGAAATACAACAATAATGATACAATCTGCTGTGAATGAATTGCTCTCCTGAGCACCTTGAGAATATAATACTGCCAAGCAATCCCCCTGACCACCCACACAAAAGAACTTTCTTTTCAGAGGAGGGTGGAGTCTGAGCATCTCTCCAGGCCACCTGAAAGACACTGTACATCTGGGGGGAAAAAGACGCTTTGATTATATCATTTATTCTTAAATACCAGTGACCTGAAACACTTCTAAACTATGCATCTCCCAGCGAACGAGCAGTGGCGCAAGGCTTCGGCGCCGGCCTCCAGAGGGCGACCTGTGCCCTTGCTCTCCTGGTTTGAATCCTGCGTCCCCCTGTGCAAAAGATGTCTTAAGTGAAAGTTTTAAGAATTAACTATTAATAACAAGTAAGGTTTTAAAAGCACTTCTGCATTTGTGGAGACAGAGAGAGAAACTGTTAAGCCTGAAAAACTATGACTGACTCGCTAACAAGCCATCATCAAAATAGCAAAACCAAGAAGTTGGCCAATTAGTGGGATGGTGAGCAAAGATTAGCTGTCTGGTTTTATCCACTGAAAATTTTAAGAACCAGCCCGTGTCCCTCCCACACATAGCACATACATATCTGACATGGCCTGATGGGCACCACGCAGGAAAGCTGGGTACACCTTATTAGATTCTGAGAACTCCAGCGAGCTACAAATGGACACAGAGTGAGTTAGGTTCCTGCTTGTTTGGTTCTGCTCGGAGTCTGGAATAAACAAGATTCCTGAGGCAGAGGCCCCTGTGCTGCCGATGTGATTTGGGCATGTGGCCTCTAAAAGCCATCTGAAATGGCCTCATACCTGTCTCAGATACTCTAGTTATGACTAGAATATAGACTTCAGAGGATTTCTACTATCTCCTTTTCTAATAAAACTGAAAAAAATCTCAGATGAATTATTTTATATTTGGGAGGTTGGGATGTAATACACTGTATTGATATGTAAAATTATAGTTCTATTGTCTCAGAATGTGAACTTGGAAATAGGATCCTGACAGATAACAGTGAAAATGAACTTGCACAAAAGTTGGGTGGGTCCCTGCTCCAATAGAACTGGTATCGTCATTGAAAGAAAATTTGGCAGACAGACAGACAGACACAGTGGGTTGGGGTTGAGATACAGAGACCAAGAATTGTGTGTGAAAGAGAAGGCAGACATCAGAAACATGCAGCTGACAGAAGCCAAGAACAGTTTCCCCTTCACTCACCTCTGTCTACTGCTGAATAGCAGACATCCAACCCAAGGCTTGGAGTGAGGGAGGGCGTCCTTCAGAGCTCATCTCCCCGAGCCCATGCTGACTTGGAGTCACTCTTTCCTTTCCTCAGTTTGACCTCGGCGGGCTCTTAAGGGTTGTGACTTGCTGTTCTCTGTGTGTTTGGGGCTGTAGGAAAGGCCTTCTACACCAGCTGTTCAGTCAAGTTTCCCAGGGTAAATTTGGAGATCCCCAGGGCATTTCCACGCTAATAACAGTAACTACAGATTGCCCCGTTTTCTAATCTCTAGAATTCTTCATTTCCGTTCTCTCACCTAACAAACTATGTTGAAGGTAGCCGATCGACTTTTATGGTTTTAGTTTAAAAAAAAAAAAATCTTGAAAATGTAAAGCAGTTTCTGAAAGTGATTTTGGAAAAGATCACGCCCATTTAAACATACTGATGCTACAACTGCCTCCCGCAATCTGCCTCCCGCAGGACCACAGGTTCCCGGGAGCTAGGGGGTGCTGGGTCCTTTGAGTACTTGGCACACTCCGTGACTTGGTGAAATTATCCTGGCCTTTCATTCGTCCTAGCAGGTGACAGAAACACCATAAGCATCCCCTCAAGCTGATCCTCACAAACAGCTTTCAAATGTGGAGTCCTCTGAACTATAAAGAATCTAAGATTCAAAGAGGGCAATTAAGGTCTTTGAGCTACTTATCCACACTTGGGATTTATGTATGACCCCTGACCTCCGGGGACTCTGGAGGTTTTTTGTGCCAAGATACTTTTTCATTTCTGCCTATCAGATTTGTTAGTCTTTCGGTTGTAAATTCGTAAGTACAACGTGGGAGTTTAAAATATCTAGCTATGATGAAAATGCTTCATTCTGTCAATTTCAGAAATAATCTTAAAAATGTATACTATCATAAAAGAAAGCCAGTATGTTTCTGTCATATAACTACAAATCTGTGTCAGGTATCACAGAGCCTTTTAATTTTGTGTGAATTTTAGCCATGGTAAAATGCTTTTCTGACCATAATGAAGCCATGTACAATGTAGGGTTAAGTGGGGTCCCGTGTCTGCTCAGTCACAGAGCTCGGGCGCTCAGTGAGGCAGGCCACAGAAAGTTTGCACCAACACAACACCGGCTCCGGGTGAGGACACCGCTCCTGGGAGTGGGGAAGCGCAGTCTGAGGTCCCGGGGGCAGCTGGAGCTGGCTGGGCCTGCAGAGAGGCCGGGCCATCTGGTTCTCAGGCTCCTGGACATCCAGGCACTACTGGAAGCCATGGAAGAGCTGAGAACGGAGTGAGGGTCCACGGGCTGGATCTGGCCTGGGCTGAGGGGGAAAAGGGAAGAGCTCCGGCTGGGTCCTGCGGGGATAAGTCCTTGGCCTGGTCAGCTGGCGGCTGGCTTGGCTTGGGGGAGGCCATGACTAGGAGTGCTGAGAGGCCTTCTGCAGGAGATTAGGCAGCGGCTCTTTAGGCGAAGGCCTGCTCCATTGCTACCCATGGCGAATCCCTATGGGGGAGGGGGGCGGGGGAAGAGGCAGTCCATGGTTTTAATGCATTTATTCTTACCGAAAGTGGATGAGTAAAACCGTACCCCACTTCCCAGGGTGGGCCTGAGGTTAAATACCTTTTGCCGGGAGGAGTGTCTGGGAAGGAAAGCTTATTGGCTACGCCCTCAAGGCCTCAGCCCTCCAGGTACCTCATTAAAATGGAGATCTGTCTTGAGCCTACATGACCACAGGTCATGACCTCTACCTGTGGAGGGGCTTGGCATGTTGCCTGATGTGGTCATCACATGACTGATGACCACAAATCTGTGGAGGGCTGCGACCTCTTGTCAGGAGCCTGGTGTTCAGGAGTGTGGCAAAATGCCTTCCATCCCCCAGGGCCACTTCCATCAGCAAGTGTTTATCAGGGGTTTCCAGCATGTGCTCGACCAGGAACCAGGCTGCCTTTCACTGTCCTACAGTACAATGATATACAACCATAAACTCAGTACTCAGAAGACTGAGATAGGAGGGTCACAAGCAAGAGGCTAACCTGGGCTGCATAGGGAGTGAGACATTGTCTTCAAAACAATCATTTTAAACATTTTTATTGGAAAAATTTTTATGCAATATATTCTGATCATGCATTTCCCTCCTCCTTCTGACACACCCTCCCCACTTCCCTAGCCACCCGACTTTATGCTTTCTTTTTCTCTATATGTTTTTCTTTTTAAGTTTTTTTCTTTTATTGAAGATAGATATTTTTTCATACACTATATTGTGATTGTGGTACACACATATACACACACCCTCACAAACACCCTCACACACACGCACAAAACCCCCACCCTTTGGATCTGTACACTCTTTCTGTCTCTTGTTAGAAAACAAACAGGCTTCTAAGAAATCATAAAATACAACAAGCTCAAAGAAAAACAACGAAATAAGAGCCAAAGGGAAAAAAAGCACAAGAAACACATAGAGATGCAGAGACACATTCACAAACACAAGGAGCCAATAAAATGCAGACAGAAACACCACGAGGCAATATTATATATGCAAATGACCTGTAAGGTCTGAAAACAGAAAACCTGTGACGAGACATGAAGAGCCCCAAAAGATGTCACTGAGTTCCTTATGTGGTGGCATCTGCTTCTGGACACTGGGCCTACCTTTAAAAGTAGTTTGTTTCCCCAGTGAGACTCTTTTGGAGAAAACTGACCATCCATCAACAAGTGTTTATCATTGAGCTAACTTCACGTTAGGAGTGAGGGTGCTGGTGCACCTCTCTTGTCAGCTCTAGGACCCCATCTGCTGCCACACGTCCAGGCCCTGTGCACACTGCCACCCTCTCTGAGAGTCCCTGTTGCATCTAGAAAGCCTCGATGTCATGGTGTTCTCCATCCCCTTTGGCTCTTACACTCTTTCCCTCTCTCTTCCACAGAGCATCAAATCTCTCTCTAAAAACACAAACAAAACCAAAGCAATAACAAAAAAGCAAGAAATGCACACACACACACACACACAGAAAACCCTCACAAGCACAAAAAAAAACAAAACAAAACAAAAATAAATAAATAAGACCCATAAGACAAAAATAATGCCCAAAGAAAAATGAGACAAAAAGTCTATAAAAAAAAAATACCATTGAATTAATTCTGTGTTGGACACGAGGCCAGCACCAAGGCATGGTTAATATACCCAGTGAGACTCCAGTGCACAAATCTGATCTTTCCTTCGCCGTTGGGTCTCAATTGCAGGTAACTTCCTGGTTAGGGGTGGGAGCCTGTGTCCACTCTCCTCTTTCGATTCTAGGATCATATCTGGCTTGAACCTGTGCAGGCCTCTGCGTGTGGCCCCTGTCCCTGTGAGTTCAGATGTGCACCAGTACTGTTGTATCTAGAAGACATTGTGTCTCTAAGACATTGTTTCCTTGGAGGCATCCGTCAGCTCTGGCTCTTACATTCCTCCTGCTTCCTCTCCCTCATAGATCCCTCAGCCCTGAGAGGAGGGCTTTGATAAAGACATTCCATTTAGGACTAATTATTCCAAAGTCTCTCACTCTCTGCACATTGGCCATTTGTGGATCTATGTGTTAGGTTCTCTGATGGGAGCTGAGCAAGGTACTTATCTGAATATAGCAGTATGCTATTAACAGTCACCAAAAATCTTTAATGAGTCCATTGATCAATTCAAATTTTTCCAAAATGCAGCATCCCCAGTAATAGCAGTGCATTTAAATGGTGCATTTTCAGGTTTTAAGGCCAACAGTTTTGCTTAAACAGCCTGGTAATTTAGTTTGATGAGGATGCAGGTAAGGCCGAGGAAGAGATTGCATTGCTAGAGTTCCTCCTAACACATACGAGGCCTAGTTTCAATCCCCAGCCCCACATCAATGGGACATATTAATTCATTCCTGTAATCTCAGCATCATGAAAGAGAGGCCAAGGGAATCAGAAGGACAAGGCCAGAAGATCTTGACTACTTAAGATCCTGTCTCAAAATAAATTATATACAGATGTGGACATACAGAGGTTAACTTGAGGATTAGTCACATTGCATTGGCTTACACTGGGGGAACTCTCCAGAGTTTTGAATTTCAGCTATTTGAGTTCAGGAAATATAAAGAAGGCATGGCATCCATAAGAGCCTAAGTAATGGTGACTCATTTTTATAATGTCAGAGGTAATTTTGTTTAGTGTGTTGGAGTTATGGTAATGCATTCATTATTTTTTTTTTTAGTGTCAAGATTAAATATGACCATGTAAAAATGTAGCGGAGTGGCTGTCCCCAGTGGTTCATAAAATGGTAATTGTGACTTACTGTGCCTATTAGAATTTCTCAGACATCACATACCTAGAATGTCTTGCTTAGGGTGAAAAAGATAGATTCTGGTAATAAAAATTCAAGGGTCCTAAAAGCTAAGAATCCTCTCAATACTTCATCAAGATGAAGTAAGAATTCTTGAGGATGTTCTGTAGGTAAAAACCTACTTAGCAACTACTGTAACCGACATGAAAGAGAAGGGATTGAACTACACTGTGCACACTTACTGCACCACCCAGCAAGTACTTCTCTGGAGACACACCTGGCAAGTGTGAGCTGAAGGACATTTATGCGAACACTAGAAACACCATCTTCCTTAATAGCACGAAGTTGGCGACCATCCAACAACGCATGGCGTATTTATTTGATAAATTACAACCCAGCATTGAAAAGACCAGCCCCTTACCATACACAGCATTGATGGATGTCTCAATAATACTGAGTGTAAGAAACTAGACTCAAAAGAATATATCATCCGGTAGTCTACAAAACCACTATATAAAGCTCGAGAGCCGGGTTACCTTTGTGCAGAAGGAAGAGTAAGAGATATGTGGTGGGATGAAGTAACATCAAATGCTGTCCTGAATCTTGTTTGCTTAAATGTGTTCACTTCCTATTGTTCAACAATGGTATACTTGCGAATTCTGCATTGTTCTGTACCTATGCTCCACTTCAAATGTTGTGAGTACAAACTACCAAGGGACAGTTTACACAGAAAGCATTGAGCCTTTAAGCATCAGGCTAGTGGGATGAAGAGATGCCTCAGTGGCTAAGAGTACTAGCTGTTCTTCCAGAGGACCCAGGTTCAATTCCCAGCACCCACATGGCAGCTCACACCTGTCTGTAACTCCAAATCCAGGGGATCTGGCACCCTCACAGACATACATGCAGACAAAACACCGATGCACATAAAAATAAATAAATCTTTTTTAAAAAGTCAGAATAGTTGTCTATAATTGATGCCTTTATTTACTACGTGGATAGGTATGTGGAATCAGAGGACCACCTTAGGTGCTGTTCCTCTTCATTTGTTTTGGCAGAATTTGTGTGTGTTTTCAGTTGTTTGGTTGGTTGTTGTTGATTTGGGGTTTTATGTTCCACTTGCTGCTGTGTCATTGCCTCTCCACTACTCTTACAGAAGTGGAGGGTGGGCTTATAATAGAAGAAACTTCAACACTTAGCCTACAAGTTGTTCCAATGTTTTCAATGTGACTAGGGTACTGTCCACATGGGTCTCTTCCATCAATGCAGATGGAATTTGTCAAGAAATGTCTTACTGTGTCTCCTCCTTTTGCTTGGAAACATATATGTTTCTCTTTTCTCTTATTTTCTGAGCAGTTGCTAAAGCAGGTGGAATGAAATCAACCAGTGACCTAGGGGATCTGTTTCTGCCTTGTGTGTATACAAGATCCACTAATTGTCTACTTCACTGTGCTATTCTGCCATGTTCCTAAAGTAGTCAGCCCTGAAAAATATACAAGTCACATTATGTGAACTGTCCAGATTGAATTTATATATATTATAATATTATGTGTGTGCATATATACATTATATACATATACATATACATACACATACATATACATACTTATACACATATATACATACATATACACACACATCATATACATGTACATGTACATATACATCATATACACATGCACATATACACATATACATGTACGCATACACATATGCATACACATATACATCAGATACATATACTATATATACATACATATACATACACATCATATACATATACACATATACATCATATATATATATGCATACACATATTCATATACATACACATACATCATATACATACATATACATACACATCATATACATATGTACATACACATATACATACACATCATATACATATGTACATACACATATACATACACATACATATACATCATATATGTATACATATATATATATATACATCACATACATATACATACACATACATATACGAGCCCTCCTCAGGAATTCCTGCCTGTATAGATATCACATTTACAAGAGATCATAGAAGCAAGACAATAAACACAAATACTCAAAGAACAAACAAGGCAATAAACAAAGTTCTGTGAACACTCCTGTGATCACTGTTTCTAAGGGCTTATCAGAATGACCAAAATATCTGAGCCTACTTCTCTGTCCTAGCCCAAAGTAATTTTTATGTCTAAAGTGCGAGGAGCCGCATTCGCCATTAAAAGATGGCGCAGGCTTCTGCTTCCTGGTTCTTCACGGAAGCTTTACTTGAGAATGCGCCTGTGCATGGAGCGAAAACTGAGTATAATTGGATGAAAGATTTGAGCCAATGAGGGATCTGCACGTCTCCCAAAGCTCTATTTAAGCAGCGGGCTTTCTGAGCTCGGCGTCCTTCCCTCCACCTCACCATCTTGAAGAGCTGTTCAATAAATGCTGTCAGAAGAATCCTGAGTGTGGCGTTCTCCTTATCGGCGAGGTAGCGCGTCACAAGTGGTGCCGAAACCCGGGATGAAGCCGAACATCTTAGAGTTTTGACCAGTCACGAAGGACCCTGTTGGCTCGCAGAGGATTCAGAACTGACGGCGCGGAGAGTCTAGACGCTTTTCTGCAAGGAACTCCAGTAAGCGGGATACAGTGGAAGACACCCTGTGCTGGAGAACCAGTGGACTGACAGAGACTCAACGTTAGAGCTCCAGTAAGCAGGATACAGTGAAGGACACCACGGGAATTGGAAGCGGTCATCCTCACTCCTGCGCTGGAGAACTAGTCGACTGATGGAGCTGGCTGAATTCGGAAGTGAAACAAAGGTGATTGTATAGTAACAAAAATAGAGCAAGAAATAAGTGAGTAAAAACAAATGAAAAAGGCTTTAAAGACGTGAGGAATAAATAGAAGGCTGCTCTAGGCAGAGAGCTAAGCAGAATGATAATGTTAATAGATTTAACTTTCAAAATGTGTGTGATTCTGAGTTATATAGTTATATTTTTCTGGATAAAAACTCAATTTAAAGGTTTTTCTGGTTACTGGCTTAAGGAAAGGTTAATTTGGAAAAAAAGGTTTTTCTATGAGTTTTCTGATGAGGTCATTAAGGTAGTAGTTATGTCTTCCAGAATTATATGGATCAGACATGACAGAGGTAGGCCTCCAGAAGACTAGATTCCAGAGAATCAAAATAATTAACTTGATACTAAAACTTGTTTTGAGATTTGTATATTACAGAATACACAGCTTTGGAGAATAAATCTTATCACCTGCATGTTCACTGATGCCCTGGACTTCAGCTGGATGCAGTTAAGACAGACTTCAGATGCTTTCAATTTACCCTTCCCCTCATTCCTCTTCTAAAAGTCAACGCCCATGTTCAGCTTGAAGAAGTTAATGAAGAGTCGGCGCCCCAATTCCCTGGACTTGGGGACTGAGGTGGTTAATATTAGGCTGTCTTTATCTGTATAATTGTTACTAAGCTGATGCAAAATTCAAGGATTTCATTGGTATAAATTTGTGGGTACAAGGCTTAGACCTTTCACTTCTCCAACAGGGGAAGTTGTGTGTTGCCTTAAAGAGTGTTGCTTTTATATCAACAGTTTAGATATTAAGTCTTTTGTCTCTCGGGTTCATGCTGTTCAACAAACTGATGGCTTTGGTACGGCAACATTTAACAAATGAAACCCATACAGGTCCGCTATTACAGGCTGGAAGTAGGGGACTCTGAAACCTCTGTCATCAAGATTGACAGGATTAACCCCTAACTTACGCACTAAGCCAGATAGCCAATGACGGATAAGAGAGCATATCGAGACCCTTGCCCCTAAAATAAGGGAGGCCTCACCATCTTAAGTGAGGCTGGGGTCCTTTGTTCCAACCTAGGACAGGCACAGTTTCCGTAAGTTTTCCCAGCCTTCCCTTTTGAAAAAAAAAATTTAAAAAGGGGGACCTGTTGGGAGCTGACTTAAGCAGAAAGTGGCTAGATCAACTTTGCAGCCATCTGGAACCATATACCCTGATGAAAGACTTGGTTGTCAAAAGCCTATAACAGCTGAAGCACACTCTGATAAATATATTGTTTATCCCACATAGCTTGTTTTGCTATTTAGTGACCTCAGCTGTATGGTGCATGTGGTAAAGTGTTTTCACCTGTGTTCTCCTGCTTGTGTATATAAATACCTTCATTCAATATGAAAATTTTACTCGGGCAGCTAACCTTTCAAGAACCTTATCTCAGCAGCTATTGCAGAATTGGACGGCTGATTTTGATGAGACCATGCGACGATTGCGGATTGCTATCGTCCAGATCAATTCTACTCACTTGGATTTCTCCTTGACCCAGGAACTCTCCTCATGGATCTCTTCAGTCTTTTCTTACTTTAAGGAATGGGTGGGGGTAGGGTTATTTGGCTGCATGATCTTTGGGGGAGTGCTGCTTACCCTCTGGTTGCTCTGCAAATTCAAACAACAACATCAAAAGGATAAGGTGGTGATCACGCAAGCATTGCTTGCCATGGAGCAGGGAACATCCCCTCAAGCCTGGTTGAATCTGCTTAAACAATGAGACACCATCACTTAATAGGATATCCTGAGGGCTCGTGTTCCCATTGCACCAGGTATCCTAGTGGTGGTCCTCCACACTTCCTGGGGCTCAGGTTCCCATTGCACGGGATAAAAGGAGTGGAGGGTCTCGTACTGTTTAACTGCCTTGAACGCCTATCAGTAGAACGGTGGGCTAGATCGGCAACCTAACAGCCCTTGATTGTTGTTGCAGTTTAATAAGGAAGGGGGAGATGTGAGGAGCCGCATTCGCCATTAAAAGATGGCGCAGGCTTCTGCTTCCTGGTTCTTCACGGAAGCTTTACTTGAGAATGCGCCTGCGCATGGCGCGAAAACCGAGTATGACAATTGGATGAAAGATTTGAGCCAATGAGGGATCTGCACATCTCCCAAAGCTCTATTTAAGCAGCGGGCTTTCTGAGCACGGTGTCCTTCCCTCCACCTCACCATCTTGAAGAGCTGTTCAATAAATGCTGTCAGAAGAATCCTGAGTGTGGCGTGCTCCTTATCGGCGAGGTAGCTCGTCACACTAAAGCCTACTTCCTTGTTCTAGTCTAAGATTTAGATTCGGGCCTGAAATTACTTCTTTGTTCTAACCTATCCTGCCTGAAGCCCATTTCCTTGTCCTTGGCCAATGACAGATTCCTGCCAAGAAACCCATTTCCTTGTTGTTGGCCAATGTCAGATTCCTGCCAACCAGCCAAACAAGGTTTCCACATCTCCCCCTTTCTTATTTCATAAACAAGACTGAGCCTGTCTTATGTTGTTGTGACAAGAATGCCTTCTTTACCCATTGTGGAATATGCATTATCAAAGGCAATGCACTTCTGTCTTCAGTTGATAAGCCTCTGTGAAGATTCTTACTTGTCCTTGCCTTGCCAGCCTCCTAATTTAATAACTCTATCTTGGGGCAGACCAATTTTCCTTGTGAACAGCTAAGCAAAAATACTCAATAAAATTCTCCCAAACCAAATCCAAGCAATCATCCATCATGATCAAGTAGGCTTTATCCCACGGATGCAGGAATGGTCCAATATACAGAAATCCATCAATGTAATCCACTGTATAAACAAACTCAAAGAAAAAAAATTATATGATCATTTCATTAGATGCTGAGGAAGCATTTGACAAAATTCAACACCCTTTCATGGTAAAAGTTCTAAAAAGATCAGGAATTCAAGGCCCATACCTAAACATAGTAAAAGCAACATACAGTAAACCAGTAGCCAACATCAAACTAAATGGAGAGAAACTTGAAGCAATCTCCCTAAATTAGGGACTAGACACTGGAGTACTACTCAGCTATTAAAAACAATGAGTTCATGAAATTCTTAGGCAAATGGATGGAACTAAAAAATATCAACCTGAGTGAGGTAGCCCAGTCACAAAAGAACACACATGGTGTGCACTCAATGATAAGTGGATATTAACCCAAAAGCTCAGAATACCCGAGATACAATTCACAGACCACATGAAGCTCAAGAAGAAGGAAGCCCAACGTGTGATTGTTTTAGTTCTTCTTAGAAGGGGGAACAAAATACTCAAGGGAGGAAATATAGAGACAAAGTGTGGAGCAGAGACTGAAGGAAAGGCCATCTAGAGACTGCCCCACCTGGTGATCCATCCCATATACAGTCATCAAACACAGACACTATTGTGAATGCCAAGAAGTGCAAGTTGACAGGAGCCTGATATAGCTGTCTCCTGAGAGGCTGTGCCTGAGCCTGACAAATACAGAGGCAGATGCTCGCAGCCAACCATTGGACTGAGCACAGGCTCTTCAATGGAGGAGTTAGAGAAAGGACTGAAGGAGCTGAAGGAGTGTGCAACCCCTTAGGAAGAACAACAATATCAACCAACCAGACCCCCAGAGCTTACAGGAACTAAACAACCAACCAAAGAGTGCATACATGGAGGGACCCATGGCCCCAGATGCATATGTACCAGAGGATGGCCTTGTCAGACATCAATGGGAGGAGAGGCCCTTGGTCCCGGGAAGGCTCGATGCCCCGGTGTAGGGGAATGCCAGGACAGGGAGGCAGGAGTAGGTGAGTGACTGGGTAGGTGAGCACCCTCATAGAAGCAAGGGGAGGGAGGATGGGATAGAGGGTTTTCAGACGGGTAACCAGGAAAGAGGATAACATTTGAAATGTAAATAAATAAAATAAAAAAATTCTTTAAAAAAGAAAAGGAAAATAAAGAAAGAACTTTTCCTTATAGTTCTCGTTTAAATGTTCTAAAATAAGTCTAAATTCACTTGGTTCCTGGAAAAAAAGATAGTATTAAAAATTTATAGTTTGCTACTGTGAAAAAGAAGGAAGGAAGGAAGGAAGGAAGGAAGGAAGGAAGGAAGAAAAGAAAGAAAGGGAAAAGCAAGAAAACTAGATTATCTAATGTGTTTCTACCTTAAAATATGATTCCTGAAAGTTAAATATCACAGCTCAGCAACAAATCAGAACTCTGCCTCATCTCTATCCACATCAATTATAGAAAAGGAGTGCCTGCACCGAATATAATTAATATAATTATTAAGTCTTTTAGAAGCCGATCTCTCCTACTGAAATCAGAGCAGAGAATACTCAGTCCAAACGCCTGCTCCTCAGCGTACCTACTGCAGCCATTTCACATTTTATGACTATGTGCTAGCTTCATAAAGCTACTCTGAGGTTTAAAATCCTAGAGCAAGAGAACTTAATTCCTTTGAAAACACATCTATTATTTGAGTGAGTGACTGTCAATTAAAGCAAAAATGTATAAAGATTGACTGAGGTGCATCCCAGGCTAATGGTTTGCTGAGTAATTATCCAGCTACTTGTTCAGATGTTCTTCAAGCCATCGCATGCACCAAATGAAGCCGAGGTTAAGTCTGTGTCCCTGTCAAGGATGTGAAATAAAATCTTCACAGTAAGGTCTGACTTATGCTCTATGGTGAGTGATGACGGAAGTCATATGGGACAGCTCCATGAGATGAGAACCTGGGAAGTAAGACAATAGCGTGAAAAAGGCAACATCTGCATTAAAATTATATTGTCATAGTTTTGTTTATGAATGAATCATAGATGAGATTAAGAATTAGTTAGGGGGCTGGGGAGTTGGATCAGTAGTTGCTCTTGCAGAGGACCTGAGTTCTCTTCCTAGCATCAACATGAGGGTTTACCACCACCTATAACTCCAGTTCCAGGGCATTCAATGTCCCCTTCTGACCTCAGCCAGATATGAGGCACATGTGTGGTACATTTATACATGCAGACAAACACTCATACACATAATATACAAATAATAAAATAAAAAAGAATTTCAGTTTAGGAAATAAGTGGGTGAAGTGCTATTCACACTAGCAAGAGGACCTGAGTTTAAATCCCCAGGGCCCACATAAAAGCTCATGTCTGGAATGATCTGTAATGATCCTGTGGCAAGATGACAGATGAAGGCAAGAGAATCCTTGGAAGCTTGTGGACCAGCTACACTGATGCATGCAACTGCAAATGGCAAGAGATCCTGATATTGGAAACTGGTTCTAATGTTTTGTCTTAATTTGGCCCCCAAGATCAGGAATCTGCATGTTCAAATGTTGAAGGTCCCTATTTCCAAATGGTTTTTGATTGATCAATAAAGAGCCAATGGCCAATGGCTGGGCAGAATGAAAGAGGTGGGACTTCTAGATTCTGGGGATGAGGAGGAAAGGAGGAAGAAAGGGATAGGAAGAAACAGGTAGAAGTAATGGCTGAAATGTAGCTACAAGAAGGAAAGTGGTCTCTGGAAGGGCTGCCCAGAAGTATCTTGGGCAACAAAGCAGAAAAGATAAAATATAGATTTAGGAGGTATTAAGTCAGGAATGCCGCAAGCTGTGGGGAATTTTAGAAGTGTCCAACCATTCAGCATATCAAAATTAAGCTGGTGTGTATGAGTGTGTGTGTGTGTGTGTGTGTGTGTGTGTGTGTGTGTGTGTGTCTGTGTGCGTGTGTGTTTCATTCAAGAATCCAGAGGGCTCTAACAGGTGGCAGAAAGCACAACCCTCTGGGAACATAGAATGGATTAACTAATTCACTGCTCCATCCCGGTTGAAGGCAAAGAGCAACAAGCAACACTCAAGGTCAATCTCTGGCCACTACATATATGCTGTGGTATGGGAAGGCATGCATTCACATGCATAAACTTACACATACACACACACACACACACACACAGATCTTAAAAAGAGAAAGAATACACATGTATGTCTCTAACCATGAAGCTATCTATAGTCTAAACAGTTTTAATTTAAACACTGTCTCTTAAGTCAAAGACAACAGACACATAATGAAAAAGTAGAATTTCAGATTTGGAACCTCTGTCAAAATTTTCTAGCATGAACACTGCAATAAGGATTGAAGGTAAATAGCAGAGACACTGGTAAGTTACTTAAAGACAGGACTATCTTGTTTGATTACACACACATGAGCACACACACCCACACACACACACCCACCCCCCATACACACACAGTACACATTTCTTCATGCACACTACTATTATAAACAAAGGAGCATTTACATGTGAGGAAAATCTTCATAGAAATTAAAATATTCAATAGAAAAAAAAGTCAAATTGCATTGCTTCCAAAATCTCTTCTACAACTTTAATTTCCTTTGGTTAGTGACCTCTTCGAATCCTCAGATTAATTTTAGATATATTCAAAGCCTAAAGATTAAGATATACTTGACAATCTATTCTGAAGAAGTCAAGATCATGACCTTTAATATTTTTCCATTTAAATATAGTCTGAAATTGTATTTCTTAAAGTAAAATGATTAAAAATAACCAAATCATAACAATGAATTCCATCCAATCATAATGAGTCATTGGTTTCTTTCACTTGTAAAAATAAGCCAGAAATTCAACAAGGTATTTTGGGCCTGTATTACATGTACCATTTGAGCACAATATAAACATATGGTCATTAGCATGCTCTTTCAAGTATTTTAGTCTTTCAGAAGACACAGATTCTACATTATGTTCTGTAAGAAGTCGGGGAGAAAATGACAGTAAGAGCTCAGATAAAGACAGATGTTAAAACAGGCAAAGCTTTCTTAACAGGTAGAAGATTGCTGAAGACTACATATAATTAATTAATTATATATATATAATTAATATATATATAATTATATGTATAATTAATCATAGGAAACAACAATCCCTGTTAGTATAGAAACTTAAAATTAATAAAAAGCTCTGATTTTGGTTTTAAACTCAAACATTAACTTCCCCCAGGGACACATCCCGGGAGAAGCACATTTCAAAGGCTCAACAAACATTTCAGAGGAAAGGGCCCAAGATAAGAGTTTATTAGTATTCCGGGCCTCTTCCGAGTCCCCTTCGCCCGCGAAAGAGACACGAGAGGCAGTGTTCGGGTAGTTACCACAGCGAGGCTTTATTCTTGTATCAGTAGAAGCAGAAAGACCCCAAGCCCAGGAAAGACACTGCTATATGTACCCTAGAGTGGCGTGTTTACTTCTGATTAGCTGTTCACTCATCATCCCTTGTTACGCCTCGGGATGGGCAGTGACTTGGAGCGCTTTCGCCTCTTGCACCTGCGCAGTTAGTTGTTTACTTGTGAGAGCACAGGATGCCAGCGCCATCTTGTAATGGCGGATGCTATCACCGCTAACCGCGGATACATATTAGCCCTTAATACAGTAAAACCTGGGTAAATAGAAGCTACTTAAGCTGACCTTCTTTGTTAGTTACTTAGCAACCGAGCTTGGGACTGGCTGTTAAAGTCAGCTCTTGTGGTTATTGATTAAGAGGCAAAACTGCCTTTATGAGCCCTGTAAATGTGGTATAAATACTGCCCCTAACTCTAATTCAGGGCTCTTTTGCAGGAATACAAGGGAATCCTAGTGCACCAGTATCAATAAACCTCATGCGATTGCAGCGAGTCCTGTCAGTGTGTATTTCTGGGGAAGCACGTCCCTTGGTTTTGGATACTTAGAATCCAACATTAGCCAAATGCCTTACTATATAACATGGATTCAGGAGTCCCCTAATGTTACTCTTTGTGCCAAAGATGCTAATTTTTCTTGAGAAATCCCCTGTTACAAAAGTAGACTTGACAACATGTAGGGGGATTGAACTTTGAAGACAACTGTGGATTAAGACCCTATGGAAATAAGGTCATAAGAAGGTTTATTCTGGACACAGGCCATGCCTGCCAGAAAACCAGATAGGCTGCCCACAGACTTCCTCTCTTTTTGTTCCCCAAGATTCAATCCCCAGTCCCATCCCTAGCACTGCAATAGAACACTAGCTTCAGCCTTCCTTCATCCTTGCCCACATTCCTTGTAGTTCCCAACCATCCTTTCCTAACTTTCCTCCCCCCATTTACTGCTTTGTCCCAGACACTCATTCCAGCATGCACTCTCTGCTAACCAAGGGCAGCTTCTCCCAAGGCAACAAGTAAACTGAAGCTGGACCCACACCTCTCCTACTGCTCCTGAGATTCAACCCCCACCCCCAGTCTCTCCCCAGCTCTGTACCTGGAAACCTGCTATTGTTTCCCTTTCCTCTCTGACTACACCCACAGGAGATCACAAAAGACCTTCTCTCCAAGCTTTCTTCCCCCAACCCATTCCAGTTACCCAGCTCCAATACCTGCATGCATTCCTGTGAACAAGCTGGTCAATGGACAACACACAGCCATTATACTCTCTGAAAATCCAGAGAGGAAGCAGAAACCAAGGAACAGAGCACCCACCTAGCAAAGACAAAACCAGACATAAGCACCTACATCTTTATTTTCCCAAACCCAAATGCCAAGACGCCAACATAAAGGCGCACTCAACAACAACCAGGGCAATATGTCTCCACTAGAGCCCAGCTATCCTGACACAGCAGATCCTGAATATTTCAACATAGCTGAAGCACAAGGAAAAGACCTTAAAACCAACTATGTGATAAGAGTTCCTTAATGATAGGCAATTTCTTGCCAGCAAAATGAGCCAGTTCATTAGAATTAGATTACATTATAGGCAGGTTTATTGTCAAGCTGCTCTCAGGCAAGTTCACTGGCCCCAAGGATTGAGGCCAGGTAGTCACCCTGGGGGGTGGGGGGGGTGGGGGAAGAAGAGTAGGGGCAAGAGAAAGAAAGTGTGCATACGCAAAGAGAGAAGAGAGGAGAAGACAGACCAAGATGTTTGAATTCCATAGGGAGGAGCCTCTTGGGAAGGGCTGGAAAGTTCAAGGTTGGAGGCAAGGTATGCCAGGTAGGGAATGAGGGGTGCTGGGAGAACTTGGAGGTCAAGTCTGCTTTGATATGTAAAACATGCACCTCAGTCTCTTGTCCTAGGTTCCAAAGCCAAACACTTAAAGAAGAAATGAATGAAGAAATCCAGGAAATTAATAAAGATATCCTTTAATGAAATCCAGGGAAAAACAAGTAATTGAAGGAAATTAATAAATGCCTTAAACAAAGCCCCCCAAAATAACTACACACACACACACACACAGCAAAAAAAAAAAAAAAATAAAAAAAAAAATAAAAAAAAAACAATTCTGAAAAATAAAAGAATTACTAAGAATCTCACCATTCCCAATTTGAAGTTGTACTACAGAGTTATAGTAATAAAAACAGCATGGTATTGGCACAGAAGCAGACACACTGATCAGTGGAATTGAACTGAAAACCCAAACATAAGTACAGGCACCTATGAACATCTGATTTTTGATATAGAAACAGAAAAACACACTGGAAAAATAACAGTACCTTCAACAAATGGTGCTGACAAACTGAACAGCTGCATGTAGAAGAATTCAAACAGATTCATACTTACCACCCTGCACAAAACTCAACTCCAAATAGATCTGAAACCTGAAAATATAACCAGATAACTGAACCTAATAGACAAGAAAGTGGGAAATAGCCTTGAATGCATTGGCAGAGGAGATGACTTCCTGAACAGAACACTGATAGTACAGGTACTAAAATAAACAATTAATAAATGGGACCTCATGAAACTGAGAAGCTTCTGTAAGACAAAGGACACTGTTAATCAGACAAAGCCGCAGCCTACCGAATGGGAAAAGATTTTTGCCAACTATATATCTCATAGGGGGCTAATATCCAAAATATATAAAGAATTCAAAAATAGATATCAAGAAAACAAATAACCCAACTGAAAAAAAAAGTGAGTATGGATTTAAGCAGAGAATTCTCAAAAGACGAAAGTCAAATGTCTGAGAAACATTTAAAAAATTTTTCAACATTCTTAGCCATCAGGGAAACTCAAATCAAAACTACATGGCTCAGCCATCCATATAGGGTGGAATTGCATCATAGTGTGCTGTTTTGACAGTGGTTTATGTGGTTTAAATATAATCCCTTTCCAGTGATCCTTTGATGTTATAATTTGTTTTATCATATTATATTTTATTTTGTTACATAAAATTAGAAAAAATATTGTTCCAATTTTCTGCCTGACAAGAGGTTAATACTTAAAATATTAATATTTATATATATATGTATATATATATTTGACATCACTAATCAATAGAAAATGAAAATCAAAGCCAAAGAAGATACTGACTATGACAGAATGCCTGTGACTGGGTATTTTGTAAAGATGTGTACTTCTTATAAGGCCCCAGCAGGGACGTTACCTAACGAGGAGTCAGCTTTTGATTCCTGGTGAGGCTTTTCTTGCTACATCCCAACAGTGCAGAAGGGACAAGAACAACAGGGCATCAACTAGTTTTTTCAAGCCTTTGATAAGGCTCTTATCCGCTGGGAAAACTGGAGCTGATGACTTAGTCATTTCCCAAAAGGCTTTTCCACTCAATACTACTGCAATGGAAAATGAGTTCATAAAAATTGTGCTGCTTAAGGCATATTAAAATATAAAGGCTCTCTGTGTGTCTTTCATTTGGGAACATAAAACACTGAGGAAGGAAGCAATCCCACACTGGGGTTTATTAAAATTAATACTACAGGCAACAACTTAGGAAGGCAATCCAGCTGAAGTAACACTGCAACTTTGAAAATGCTTGTGTCGGCAACAATTTCCCTGAGTGCCTTTAAGTAATAACATCTCTGGTCAAAAGGTTGGAAGTGTGGCTCAGGGCCTGTGATTAATAGTAAGAAACACTAATAGCTGTAGGCAAAGTCAGGGGATGAAGAGCAAGAAGACAGAAAACTCTCGTGAGGCCTGCCTTGGAAATGGTAGCAAAGTTTCATAGGAAAAATTTACACTTGCTGATGATAAAGGTGCATATGATCATGATGATGAAGGAGAAGGTGGTACAGAAAGAGGAGGAGGAGGAAGAGGAAGAGGATGAGGAGGAAGATAGTTGTAAGGAGGAGGAGAAGGGTAGCTTGAAGAAATCTAGAGGAAGCACTGCAACCAAAAATGCACAAACCTCAAGCCAAAATAAAAAAGATCCAAAATGATCAGTATCAAGGTAGAAAAATTAAGATTCCGTCATCAAACAGGGAAACCCAATCAAGGCACCAAAAGGACGTCAACCTTTGGAAGATATTATAGCAGAAATGCAGGCAAGTTTTCCCAAGCCAAGTTCAATGGTTGTGTGAAGAACTGTTTTTGAATGACTGCCCAGCTGGCTGTACAAGGATCTTAAGAATAGTTAAGTAGCTTGTTAATTTTTTATTGTATTTTGTTGCCATAACAATTGCAACCGGCTAGCTCTCTTATAGTACAGAATGAAAACTTCCTTACCATGTTTGAAAAATATTGCCAATGTTCCACTGCCAAGAATATCATGTTTGAAATGCCTGTGTAGTTTTTAAACATGAAATTCCAGCTTTAGATTCACTTAGAACTTCAACTCTTGCTTAAGGCATTGTACCTATGTAATTCTTTTCAAATGTAATGTTAAATTCTAGTCCTTTTTCAAGCTACTATTACAAACTGTTTAGAATAAGTAAGAAATGCAAGTTAGTAATTAATCAATAAAACATGATCATTTAGATACTAGTTTAGTTAATTACAGAAATATGGTTCCTAGATTGAACAGACAGTAAATAGCTGTAAACAAACAATTCAGATATGCTATACATAGATAGATGGTCTTCAAAAGCCTCAGATATCTACAGAACATGGTATTTAAAGCTGTTTTATTAATAAAAGGCTCTCTTGACAATGGGACCAGCCTACTCCTGGCAGCACCCCCATTCTACTTCATAGAAGATGATGGACATCAAAGAACCTCCATATGGAGCTTGCTTCAAAAGTGGCAAACAAGCCACTGGCCAAGAAACTGCCCTCGTCTCAATTAATGACAGAATGCTGTTCAAATTGGACAAATGAGACACAGAGAAGTTGACTGCTGAGCTCTGCCAAGACAGAGTAAGCAGTCCTTCATAATTGCTGCTTCACAGAAAAGTCTGTCAGATATTGGGGCCAAAAGGCTAAAGATGATGCTCTAATGACACAGAGAAATTTTAGGTGACTATACAAACAGTCATCTGTCTCAAAACTATCTTTCTATAGTTTTGGAAGCTGCTTGTCTAAACTTCCTGCATACTCAGGTAGTATTTATTCCTTCTAAGGTCTCTTATGGGGTTAAAGACTAGATAGTTATAGTCTCACATTTAAACTTAAGTTGTTTAGGATTTTAAAAAAAAATGTTTTTATGTCTAATAAGATGTTTTAGGTTGATAAATTCAAGTTATAATAAAAAATAATTTTAGTACATAACTCACCTAGATAGGTTAAATAATAGAGTACTTTCTCCAAAAATACCCAATATGAATGGACTGGACATTGTGAATGTAATTCTTATCTGATAGTTTTCACAATTGTTCTTATTGTTTATAGCTTATTAATATAAGAGAAAGAGACTTTTATTGAACTAAAATGGGAGATGTTTGGGGATGGTTTGTGTATTCAGATGCTGATGTCTATGCCCAGAGATCTAGTTGAAGTTTAAACATTGGCATTCTCAAGTATCTCCAATCTTGATGCTATGTAAAAATTGTTTCCTATCATCTCTGATAGATTAATAAAGTGCTGATCAGCCTATGACTGGGCAGAGAAGGCAGGACTTGTAATCCCACAGGAAAGTCCCAAGGTGGGAGAAAAAATGAAGATAATAAGGAGGCCATGAGGCAGGTGTCCAGGAAGAGTCATGATGAGCAGATCACCAAGGGATTTCATGAGGACATACATGGAGCAAAGCAAACCAAGGCAATACTGAGATGGCAAGCAGCATGGGGCCTGTGACTGGAAAGCAGCTAAGATAGAGGATTAGAATACATGAGTATCTTCCCAGTCATAGTGCTTAAGACTATTTAATAAATTTGATAAATCTCTGGGTCAATTAATTGAAAGCTAGAATAGGAATAGTTATAGCTGGCATGAAATTTTTAAATAATTCCCAACATGAGAAGAACTGGATCAAGGATGGGTAGACGGGCAGGTGGATAAGATATTGTTGGAATCTAAGGATCCAAACCCATGGGAAGCACTCTTTCAGAAACATCCACAGAAGAAAATCCGCTGCAATCACATGAGGTTTATTAGATGAATAGGTGGAATAACAGTAGCCAGTGCACCGGGGTCCTCCTCTCTCAAGCAAGAAAGAGGCACACTGAGTGACCAAAAAGGATGGTATATATACAAAGTTCACAAAGATAGTCAATTGCTTCTTAGACAATAAAAGAGATTTCAAACATCCGTTCCCAAACCTGGTTTCCATCCAGCCTCCATCCCAATTTACAACCAGGCTCTATCCTAATTTACATTTGTATCTTACTCCTGGGAGAATTCCTTTTAAGTGACTTCCGTTTTACCCAGGTGTTTTATTGTCTCTATCTTGGGTCTTTTGTGCTTTCGAAATGTTTATTCAAGCCCTTGGAATGCACCCCAGGGGCAGCTAACACTTGAGTGTAAATTGAAACTCTGAACCTAAGAATCTTTCATGTTGAGACCTAAAATTTCATTTTTACAATTCATTCTCACAATATGACTGACAGGACAATGAGAGGATGACCACTGTCATGTGACTTGGCTCCAGTAGGGTGGGGCACTAACATCATAGAACTTGGCTCCCTCAGCTCCAAAAGATAAATAATAAACGCCCTGCTCATAAGTAGATTGTGAGGTTCATTAAACCATGTATGTAAAAGAATGGCTCTTTGCAGAATTTTATCTAAATATGAATGCATATTATAAATTATTAAGATTATTGGTTCTTTATGTACCTAGACATAAGTACAGAACCTTTTTTACCCAAGGCTAAGTGTTTCCCATATGTATCATAACTACTACCAATAGCACATCTCTGGTTAGGACCTGAAGTTCTAAATCACACTCTAAAAATTACATAAATACAGAAAGGAGTCTTGCACCATGCTTTTAACCTTCCATAAAATGCTTTGAAACAGTCATGTGATCTCTCTCAAAAGTCATGGATCTCTGTTTCCACCATAGGGCACTCTTCTTCCTTGCCTCTTCCCCATGGTCCTTCCCATACCATCCACTGAGTTCTGAAACAAATGTGCCTTACAGTTTTTGGTGAGAGCATAAACTCAGTTTCCTCTTTTGTGGCTCTAGACAGACCTGGGTTTCATTCTTTTGTTGAGGTAAAAGAAACCTCAAGCTTCAAGTAGCAATTCCACATCGTTTTCCTCATCTTCTAGGAAATGAAAGAGTTAAGCACATCCCATAGAACATGTGGATCTGTAAAGTAACACATGGTCTCATTAAGTGTCCCTGGCACTCTTCAAAGAACAAGCACTGAGCTTCCCAGGGTGGAACACATTCTGATTCTTAGATGCCTGGAGGAAGTGAACACAAGGGCATGAGGGTTATTTCATCATTTACACCCAAAAAGCTCAAATTGTGTCTGCCACTGTGAGTCTGTTTTCATCTTCAATTAAAACACTAGGCCGTGGGGAGGAAACTTCCTTGAAATGAATGTAATCCTCACTTTAAACAGGCAGCTTGACTTTATGGCACACTTATTTTGCAATGACTGGGGACTGAGTCTGGGTCTATTCTCAATGTCTGCTTTTAGAGAAAACAAGAGAAAGAAAAATACCTAAGGTAGCTCCAAATGTTAATTTAGGAAAGGGTTTTCCTGTGTCACAATTTTGAAAAACATCTCCCACCCAAATACTTGCCTTGGCTCCAGGAAAGGAAGTGTGCCCCAGACTTCACACAAGCACGGTACAGGTGAGCTTACCATGGCATCTGGCTTGCTCAGGTCTGCCTGTGAATCTGTAAGCCAGTGACATTTTAAAGAGACGTCTGGCATTTAAAATAAATAAATAAATAAATAAATAAATAAATAAATAACAAATTGCAGAGGGTACTTCATCAGGCCTGGACCCTCAACCCTTCAAACCACATCACCTTCTGAAACAAAGTCACGATTGCATACATATTTGGCTGATGACTTTGAAATCCAATTACATAGCCATTCAATTCTATTTAATTTGACTTCATGAGAACTGAGCTTCTAAGCCCTCCAACCTCTCTCCCAACTCCTAAATTACTCTTGATTCTTCCTAGATCTCCATCTTCCTCATCCCCCGTGTCCTCCTATCCCACCTCTGCTCATCAGATGATCTTAGAAAAATCAAATATATAGACTGAACACCAGCGAGGCCTCCTTTCTTGAGGCAAAGAGCAGTAACCGATATATTAACTTGTTTCTCTACAAATACTTACTTTGATTCTATTTTGCTTAAAGGACTGTCATAGATTCCAAGGACCTAGAAATGAAACAGGTAGAAATGAAAGGGCTTTCCTGGAGCTTATGTCTAGTGAGACAGACACCGTGTGCTGTGTTAGATCTTCACACATGCAATAGGAAAGCATAAAGCTGAGAGGTGAGCAAAGGACTCTTGGTACTTGGCTGAAATTAAAGCTAGGTTGATCAGAGAAGACATCTCTAACAAAGAGGTTGTTGCTTCAGGTAGAAAGGGGCCTTCCAGGAAAGAGGGAGCACAGAAGTGTGAAGGCTCTGAGGTCCGCCATTATGGGTAACATGAGTTAAAATGAGTACAGAGAAGACTTGAAGTTAAGGTTAAAGGTAGAGCGTGGCCACACGGCCCATTATTGGCTGCTTTCTTTAAAAGATGGTCTGGCGTTAGAGAGGTCTGATCAAACAGTCACTGTCTTGTGTATTCTGGGTTCCATTGCTCTAAAACAGGCTCTCCTATAGCCCAGGTTGGCATCAACTTGTGACCCATCCATCTCAGTCTTTCAAGTGCTGAGAGTTAGAGGGTATGTCTCCATAGCTGGTGTCTTAGGGTTTTACTGCTGTGAACAGACTCCATGACCAATGCAAGTTTTATAGAGGACAGCATTTAATTGGTGCTGGCATACAAGTTCAGAAGTTCAGTCCATTATCATCAACGCTGGAGCATGGCAGTATCCAGGCAGGCATGGTGCAGGCAGAGCTGAGAGTTCTACATCTTCATCTGAATGATGCTAGTGGAAGACTGACTTCTAGGCAGCTAGGAGTGAGATCTTACAGCTTATGCCCACAGTGACACACCTACTCCAACAAGGCCAGTCCAAATAATGCCACTTCCTGGGTCAAGCATATACAACCATCACAGCTGGCAACATGTTTTTAACAAGTCTCCAATGGACATTCTGTTTGTTTATTTGTTTGTTTGTTTGTATTTCTGACTAGTCTGTTCAGTTTAAATTTCCTCGTGGAGGGACAGGGAAAAAACTGGGGACTAAGCTGGCTAGGAGAGCTCCTCATGGAGAGAGCCTCTAGTGATGGAGTGATAGCAGACACAGTTGCAGTCACTCCATACTGACCCTTGGCCATCAGTATCCAGAAACTCCACAAAGACAGGGCTCATCTACAGACAGGTACCGGCTTCAGAGCACATCTCAGAAACACTGTATGGCGTGATTGGTGGGAAATACTGCAAGTGAAATTTGATTCTCCAAGCTTCTTCCTGATGCTGTGCCACAGTCTGTGTCCCTCATGAATCCTGACCCCCCTTCATCCCTCTAGAATTCCTTCTCTTTCCAGCACCAATCTGTCATTCTCTTTACAGCCAGTCTTCCACTATGCCCATTTTTCCAGTGAACCTCCAGCTCAAATTTCCTCTCCCTGTGAATGAACTGATTCTTTCTCCTGGCTCGTTACCATCAGCATTTAGATCTCCACTCACTTGAGCATCTCTCAAGTGCAGCACACAAGAAGTCTAGTCACTACATGTGTGCCTTTCTTTCTTCTCTTCACACTTGTCAACTTGAACATTTGTCAGTCTGTCGGATATTCACACCATATCGTCCAAAAAGTCCTCCCAGGCCACCCATTTCCACTGCTCAGCATGACCAGAGGCTTCCTGTTTCAACTCGAACAGCCTTTGCTCAACACCTGCCATTGCAGCAGCATTTGTCGCCCTGACAGGCAATTATCTGAGTAGATGGAAAAAAATATTGTATTTTAAAAAACCATTTCATGAAGCTGTACAATTAATTTGAATGCCAGAGAGGATTGATTTTTCATTTAAGAAAAAGAAGAGTTTTGTAGGAAAACATCAATGAATAGATTTATTCCCCTGCTTCATAAAGGAGCTGACCTCCCAAGACAGAAAGTTTATTGGTGTTGGTGTTTTTCCTTTTTTAATACTTAGCTTTTACAAACCTTAGCTTTTCTTTGGAAAGATTGAAGGGAAAAACAGGAGCTTGGAGTCTTAGGAAAGGAGAAGGGGGAGAAGAAGGGGAAGGAGGGGAAGGAGGAGGAAGAGGAAGAGAAAAGAAAGAATGAAAATTCAGTTATTCAAACTATGCCTCAGAAGTATGAAGCAGAGCAATGGGCTGGGCACTGCTGTGGACAGGGACTCTAGTAATTAGAGAAGTGACTGAGAGAACTCAGAGTGGCTTTCAAAGAATGGGACTTAGAAACATTGAAACTGACCTTAGAAACATTGAGACTAGCATTGGGATAAGTGTGGTTATGTCAGGTAGAACCCATATGGTTTAGCTTGATCATTGAAGGAATGACAAAGCAAGGTATGGTAGACTATGCTTGCAATGCCAGCATTCAAGAGGCTGGACAGCTAGATCCCTGGTTCAAAGTCTGCCTAGGCATAACAAACTCCATCTCAATAAATAAGCTAAAGAAAAAAGAAAACAGATGCGTGAAGACGGTGTGTCCCAACAGATGGGTGAAGTAGAAATTTGAGGGTTCTTTGGAAAGTCAGTTGTGTCCTATGGTGTTTTGCTGGGGCAAACTCATGAAGGAGTGTTTCGCTGAAGCAGACACAGGTGAGAGGATGTTCTGCCAAAGCAAACACATGAAAGGACGCATAATGTGAAGAAGAACCCAACAGACAGTAGATGACGCTAGATGGTATTGGTACACCTTATCATTGTTTATTGGTCATCGTTTGTCGAGACTCCACAGAGGGAAACACACCAAAAAAATCTTCTGGTAATATACCAGTGGTCCTTTGCTGCTTCCATGGACTCAGGCTGATTGGCAAAGTGATGTCAGCTAAAACAGACTCACATGGTGAGGTGAGACCTGTAGAGAGCCGCTGCGAGCGGTGACAACATTCGCCATTACAAGATGGCGCTGCCATCCGGTGCTCCTACAAGTAAACAACTAAACTGCGCAAGTGCAAGTGGCGAAAGCACACCAAGTCACTGCCCATCCCGGGCGGGGCGTAATATGGGGTGATGAGTAAGCAGCCAATCAGAAGTGAACACGCCACTCTAGGGTGTATATAAGCAGTGCCCTTTTGGGGCTTGGGGTCTTCCACTTCATCTTTCAATAAAGTGTGCTGTAGTAATACCTGACAACCGCCTCCCGTGTCTCACTTGCGGGCGAGGGGACACGGAGGAGGTGCAGACCCTGAACAGAGACCTGTGGAGGACACATGACATTTAGGGGAAATATAAGTAGAACTCAACGAACAGTGATGGAGGCTTGGCTTGCCTGCATAGATGGCTTTGCAATACTTCTTGATCTCACATCTTCACTGATCTTCACTTTGTTGAGAGAGGCACAGCAAAGAACTTCTCCTGATGTCCCTGGTGGTCCTGGTCCTTTCTGCTGACCTGTGCCAATTTTGCTAAGGCCTGGATGTCTCTGCTAGGTGATGGTACCACTTCTGATTTATGTTTGCTATCTCAACACCACTGAGCTGGACTGTTGATATGTTTGTGAAGTGTTCGCCTATACCTATACCTATACATGTGTGTATGCATGTGCGCATGTGTGTCCATGACGTTTTACACAGACACAATGCTGTTCACTGGAAGAAAGCTTTTTAATTTGTTTTATTTTAAATATTTATCATGAAAGATTTGGGTTTTTTTTATAATTTAAGATGTTTTATAATTATAAGCATTATTGACCCAAAACATTGAAGTAAGAAAATGTATGTGTGTACATTTTGCATTTAAATTTCTCATGTTCTTAGCATAGGTTCTAAAGAGTGGCATGATTATTCTTCTAGGAGTCTTAGAATACCCAAAAATGTGTATGTAACAGTTTTAAAGGAAAGCACTTGTAATATACATACCCATTGCATTTTACTCATAGATTAAAAATTGTAATTTCACAGACCCATTCTGTGTGTAAAGGTAAATTCTTCATGGCAAAATATGAATATCTAGTCTGTTTGGACTTTCAGTGGTTAATTTCCATTGGCAATCCAGTGAGTGTATTTAGAGTCACATAGTACACAAAGACACACTGCTGGTACACTGGGGGTGAGGGGGCATTTACAGAGAAGTTTAACTGAAGAGAGAAGGCCTAACCTGAACTTGAGTGACAGAGTGCCATGCACTGAGGAGCCAGAGTGGATAAAAAGCAATAAATGTGAAAAGTTCCCTGAGCATCAGCATTTGCCTTTGTTTCTTGATGACAGACCAAATGTAACCAGCTCCAGCACACTCTCCCTATCACACCTCTACCAAGATTGATTATACACACCTCTGACTATGCCAAAATAAACCCCCCTTTCTTTAAGTTCCTGTGAAGGGTGTTTTGTCACAACAATTAAAAAAAGTAAATAACACAAAGGTATTATAACAAAGTATCAGAGACTCTTAGCATACATACAAGAGAAACTAAGTTTCAGACGTCTGGGGATAGACTAATTAAGGTCTAATGAGAGTCTGTTTCCTAATTTACAAGTGATACCTTCTTACTACTGCCTCCCACTGGAAAGGGAGAGGTCTCCGAGGTCTCCTTCATAAAGACAAAACCCTCATGATCTAGTCACTTCCCAAAGGCCCTGCCTTTAAATATCATCACCTCAGAAGGTTAGGTTTCAGCAGAGGAATTTGGAAACAAGGAGTTAGATCATCCAATGTAAAGATAGTAGTCAGGCTTATCTATCTGTGGAAGATAAGATGGAATCTGTGGGAAGTGTCTGGGCCATTGGGGCCACACCCTCAAACGGGCCCTTGGTCTGCTCCTCATTCTTCACCTTCTTCACCATGAGAGGATTTTCACCATCACAGCCACTGGCAGCCAAAAGCATGGCCTGGAAACTCTGAAACTATCAGGCAAAGAAACTGTTGTCTTTGCAAGTCCATCCCTGGGGTAGTATAGTAACAGAAAGCCAACTAACATATGCACAGATATATCCAATGTTCAGTTCAACAAGTTTTGTCTCTGTGACTCAAGGTCTACCAGTCTCCATTTCTTAGAATTCATCTTCACCTGAACTAATGGGAGCAAAAGAGACATTTGTCCCTTCTTGGCTCCTCCAGTCTCTCTTTCAAGCCAGGAGAATAATATATTCATTTTTTATTTCCCTCAGACAAAGCAGTTTGACAAATTAACTATGTGTCCTTAGTGACATCAAGCTTAGAACAGAAGCAACACTTGAGGATGTAATTTAAACCTGCCATGGCAACGTTAATGAATGATGTCTTGCTGATTCTCAGTTACATCTTTTATCCATGGTACTTAGTCTGCCAGGGAAGACCACGAACCATATTTCTTTTCTGAAAGTAAATCAGCTTATTGTTCAATTTTGAAAACCTGTAAAAAAAAAAAAAAAAAAAAAAGGCCCATAGGAGTACACCTTGCCATTTGAGTCATGATCAATTCTAATTTTGAAATAATATTTAAGAAAGAAGTGAACCAAGTAAGCTATAGCACTCTAAAAATTTGAAATCACATCTCAAGGCATAGACGACTACATCTCTGTATCAATTTTTTTAAGTCTTCTGTAAGAAGAAGTTCATAAACAGCACTATGAGCTTGTTTGAAGTCTGTGGCTGGGGGTCAGAGGCCTAACGGGGAACATGCGGGTGCTGTTGGGCTGAATGGACATGCTATGCAATACTCTTCTAAATATTTCTGTTTACACCCACAGGCTTGCGCTGCTCTTTCCACAGTGGGAAGTAGTTAATGCACAGACCCATAACTGGTCAAAAGTTCAGTGAACAAGTGATTGTTGACTCTTCAGATCTAAATGGGATGACTGCAGATCCCTGTATCCTGCCTGCCCACCTCACAACGCTCTATCCAAGGCTCAGGAAACACCAAGAAAGAAAGGATGGAAAGAATGTAAGAGCCAGAGGCCAGAAGGAGTGCTATGAAACACTGTCTTCTGGACATGGCGTGGCTGCTAGACTCAAACTCATAGCAGACATGGTTACTGTCTTAGTTAGGGTTTCGATGCTGTGAAGAGACACCGTGACCAAGGCAACTCTTATAAAAAAAAACATAATGGGAACTTACAGTTTTAAAGGTTCAGTCCATCATTATCACGGTGGGAAGCATGGCAGTGTGCAGGCAGACATGGGGCTGGAGGAGCCAGAGTTCCACGTCTTGATCAGAAGGCAGCCAGGAAGAGACTGTGGTCCACCACAGGCAGCCAGGAGGGGGCTCACTTTCTGCACTGGGCAGAGCTTGAGCACTTAGACGGATCTCAAAGTCCACCTACACAGTGACACACTTCCTCTAACAAGGCCACACCCACTCTAACAAGGCCACACCTTCTAACAGTGTCTCTTCCCTTGGGCCAAGCATATTCAAACCACCATAGTTACCTGCACAAGATCAAGTCATAAAGACCAGCCAACATTCAAGCAGGCAGCTCTTGTTGGATAAAGTGGGTTTTAAAAACAAAAGCAGAGAGGACATAAAGGTGGGAGCCGGTGTTTTGGGGTTCTGAGGGAGTGGGAAAGTGAAATTAGGAATAAATGTGATTGTGATATACTTTATCTATGTGTAAATTTTTCAGAGTAAATAAAAGATATTCAAAATAATCTTTCATGTAAAAGTTTCAATAGGCTCTTGGGGGTATGTGAGGAGTTATTACATTTTTCAATTATAATTTTAAATTCTTAGTGATTCTATTATTAGACTACTGTCTTCTTTGGAGAAATCTTTTTTGAAACAAGCACACACAGGATACTGAATATGTGTATGATAATTTCTTTTGTTCAGATTTGTAACATGGCTATGCTATGTGAAGATTTTGAACTTGTAACATGGTTGTGCTAGGTGAAGGTTTTGAATTTGTAATCCTTCTGTCTCATCCTTTTGAACTCTGGGATGGCATGAATATGCAAATTATAATTGCATTGCTGAATATATTATTTACTTAATTGCTTTAAACATTATCCACTTGCTATTTTTAAATAATCCTTTACTAGTAAGTAAGGTTAACCTGTTAATGAAGTGCACACAGCACTGTTTTACAGCATCTCTGATCCTACTTCCTCTGTACTCTAGATCTGGGCTCCTTTAGTGTATTTTCGCGGATGGACCTTAGATACCTTATGATCACTCTGAAAATTTGGAGCTGGAGGCATAGCTTGTGACAGAAAGAGCCCTTAATGCTTATCAGATTTTAAAGTTACTGATAGTCAATATACATAAAGATAATGATATTTTTGGCAAAAGCAGTGAACTTTACTTCGATTTATTCTAAACTAAATTCATCTGATTCTCTAGAATCATAATTTTGACTGGTTCTATAATTTACTCTGCCCTTTTATCCTGAGTCCAAGGACAAAGTCCTCATCCACTTAGAGCTTTCCTGCTGTGTTTGAGCGGACACTTTAGAAGCTATGACAGTACATTTATGGCTCTTCTCATATATATTCAAAACTATGTAATACGTATTTGTACATTAACGGGGTCTTTTCAGTCATCAGATCTTTTGACTCTTGTCTTCTCTGCTGGTTACAGTATTAAGGAGTCTTCAGATTCTCTCATCTAACTAAGGTATGGCAGTGCCCATCACCCTGCAGAGATGTTTGCAGACTCAGCCACGGGTGTTTCCTGGGACAGGTCTAAATGCTGACTTAGTCTAATACATCCTTGACCGTTCTCATTCTTAGGAATTAACGCCCACAGTACCCATGACTGAATTCTGTCCTCACGG
This sequence comes from Arvicanthis niloticus, assembly GCF_011762505.2. Taxonomy (NCBI): domain Eukaryota; kingdom Metazoa; phylum Chordata; class Mammalia; order Rodentia; family Muridae; genus Arvicanthis; species Arvicanthis niloticus. Next base: position 8,445,648 of record NC_047675.1, read on the forward strand.
GAACATGCTGAAGTGTAAAGCATGTGAGCATGTTCATACTCTCAAACATCCGTTTCCAAATGCAGAGGGAATCCCTTCTAAAGGTCTGTGAAAGTCAGGTTAGAGAAACCACGGTGGCACTGTCATGTTGGTCCTGATGAGGCTGGCAGCCAAAATGGAAATTTTGTATTAAGAGGGGGATATAATAATCGATGGTCTGTGGTTGAATGTAAAGGAAAAGCAAATCTCTATATAAAGATGACATTTGGGTTCCAGAGTGGATAGCAGGAGCTTTCAATGAGATATTTCAGAATGGCAAGCAGACTTGAAGGAGCCTGTGGAATTGTAGAAGCTCTGGAGCAACCATGAAGCTCAAACAAGAAATATGGACTCCTAATATTTGTTTCCAGACTCAAGAGTAAAAATGAAATTGAAGCCATTATAATGATAATTCAATAAAATAAATAAATAACCTAATAGACAAACACTGAGACATTTTTCCAGAGATGAAGTGCAAATATTCAGAAAGGACATAGAAAGATGCTCAATGGCATCAGGAAAATGTACACCAAAATAGCAGAGATGCCACTTCACAGTCACTGGAATAACCATGTACACCAAAATAGCAGAGATGCCACTTCACAACCACTGGAATAACCATGCACACCAAAATAGCAGAGATGCCACTTCACAACCACTGGAATAACCATGCACACCAAAATAGCAGAGATGCCACTTCACAACCACTGGAATAACCATGCACACAAAATAGCAGAGATGCCACTTCACAACCACTGGAATAACCATGCACACAAAATAGCAGAAATGCCACTTCACAGTCACTGGAATAACCATAATCAAAAGACAGAGAAAGGGCATCCGCGAGACTATGAAAAGAGAAGTGCTTCTGTAATCTCGCATCCTCTTGGGAAATCAGTTTGGAAATGATAGGGTAAGCATGTGACCTAGAAACTCTTACTTGCGTACTCACGTGCGAGCAGCGGTGGTGCACACCTTTATCCCAGCACTCAGGAGGCAGAGGCAGGCAGAGCTCTGAGTTCGAGGCCTATGAGTTCCAGAACAGCCAGGGCTGTTACACAGAGAAACACTGTCTTGAAAAACAAAAACAAAACCTAAAAGTGTCCATCATAATAGCCAACCTGTGATATATTATTTGATGAATAGATGAACAACAGTGACAAATCAATACATTAAACTATTGTTCCAAAATAAACACGGAGGTGGAGGCTGTGGCAATGCCTGGTGAGTGAGAGCACTTGCTGTATAGCGTGAAAGTCTAAGCTCAAATTCCTGGATCCCACACAAAAGACACAGATTTGGGCATCTGTGGTCCCTGGTGCTACCACAGGGACACCAGGGCAGGCCAGTCTGGTGTGCGTGACAGAGAACAACAGAGAGACGTTTCAAAGTGGAAGGCAATGATGGCACCACAGTTGTCCTCGGGCCTCGTACACACTCCATGACACCCACATGCCTGTGTTCCTGTGTGTGAACAACATAGTTACTAAGATTTGGCTTTCAAAAGGAATAGGATACATATCGCATCACGATAGACATTGGAAATACTTTACAAAGTATATAAAGGCATTTACAAAAACTACATGTTATGTGATTCACTTACATGACATGACTGAAATATGCAGATGTATGGAGACAGAAAGCAGGCTGACGACCAGACCTGGGAAAGGCCAGGGATGGAAATGGCTATAACTGAGCAGAGTTTCCTTGTAAATAATGAACACTGTACAACTTCCCAAGGTGATCATTGGACAAGTCTGTGAGCACATGGAAAACATGACGTGTAAATGGTAGGCAGAGGTTCGTGTTGCTGTCAACTTTGGCCAGAGAAGGGGTTTTTGCAGCAGGTCCTGGCTCGTGTAGAGATGTGTAACTGTTCCAGTGGCAAGTGCTGAGGTCCTGCATAAGTAGCCCGGGGTGCTTGGCTTTGGAAGGGTTAACCACACCAACCTCCTCTGTCCAACATTGCTGATATGTTCACAGAATTGTTCAATGGTCTAATCAAGAAAATTGAAAGACAATACAAATAGGACTTTTAGGAAACCAGTTTCCTCTACCTGTGATAGCTGTGAGCTGGGAACTTTGTTCCTTCCTCTTACTTTTTCTATCGACCGAAAACTGCTTTGAAAATCGTGAAATCTATTCAACTTTTGAATACTTTATATTGTATCAAACTACTCAGTAAAGAGTAAGCATATTCAATGGCTTCTCAGTATAAGAATGTTCAAGACTACCTGGTTTGTTCATCTCAAATTTCCAGTGATGAGGACTTGGTTTTCAGCTCTGATTTACTTTGGACAAATATTTCTTCCAGTGTGTTAAAACATATCAAGAAACTGTATCGAATTGCTTTAAAAGTTCTGAACTGCCTCACCTCAGTTCCTGTACTTCTTGTGCTGTGGAATGGGTGACGGAAGGGTCCCAGTGAGCACTGTATCCCTCTACCTCAGCTCCTGCGACCACCCTTTCGAAAGAGGGTTTCAAACCGCTCCTCTCTTCCCTGCTACACTGCCTGTTCTGAGCCTTTTATCTGCAGTCATTGACTATGAAGTGAGCAGCAAAGAGGCTTTGATTGCATTTACCCTCACTGCTCTATAAAGGAAATATACAAAATCTAAAGTTAGATTGAAATTATTATTAAGCTACTGAAGGTGACCAGGTTCTACTGTGTAAACTGGGTCATTTCTCTCTGCTGGGTTACATCATCCACACTATTTGGTACCTATTAGGTCTCAGTGAGGAGTGAGGCAGACATGGGCAGGGAAACGGAAGGTCTTGTGTACATCCACCCCTTTTATGAAGGTTAGGGTCCTCCGGGATTAGTAGGCAGGGAGCAGGATATGTGGTAACCATGGTAACCAAGGAAACTACAGATACATCTTGATAGCTGTGACTCTGGTGGTTAAAATTTCCCCTTTGTGGGTCAGATCCCTGGAACCATAGTTACTTGTCTCCTACCATATCAGAAATTAAAGGGCCAGTGCACTTTCGTAGTAGCCAAAGAATATACTCACCAATACATAGATTAACAAGTTAAGAAAAGAGATTAAAACTCAGAGGGACCTGGACTACAAGCATGCTCAGTAGAGGAGGAAGAAACTAAGTGGGTGCTCACGGAAAGGAGCTTAACAATTACATCACAGGACAATCACACAGCCTAGAAACTCAGTATTCAGTAGACTGAGTCAGGAGAACAGCTGGAAATGCAAAACCAGTCTGAGCTATGTGCCATCACTTCAACTAGAGATACATAGTCAGGCTTCCTCAAGAAACTAAATGGGTCAGCAGTATGTCTCATTAGGTAAGGGCACTTGTCACCAGTCCTGATGACCTGAATCCAATCCCCAGGACCCACATTATAAAAGGAGAGAACCAATCCCACAGCCTCTGTACATGAACCACAGCATGCATGCATGCACACACACACACACACACACACACACACACACTATGATAAAAGATTGAATGATTGAAAACAAACAGGGAGGAGACAGTTGAAACTTCTGGTCTAGGTGGAGATTCAACACTTAAAAATAATAATAACAGCTGTTAGAGAGTTTTGAAAAGCAAAAAGATGCCAAATGCTATATTAAATTTAAACAGTTTAGCATAGAGTGGCACTTCTTCTCTGAGCATGTGGTACAGTGACCGTATGATCCCCACCAAGAAACAGGTAGAAGGTGAAGGAATGAAAGTGGCCTGATTACTTCAGCTTCTCCTTCTAGCCCAGTAATTCTATAATTATACAAAATTCTCCATTAAATTTAGCATGCATTATCCCTGCTTTTAGTTCTGATCATGAACCGTGTGCCCTAGGAATATAGAACAAACATTAATGTGCTATTTTGAGCCACAGATTCAGATGACCTTGGCACCAAGGTTGTGTGTGTCTACTTTAAGGTTGTTTGATGTCAATATTATTTATTAGCCAAGGATCTGTTCAGTTGTCAGGAACATGACTCACTGAACTGAAGATGAAGGAAACATGCATGAATTAGAATTCAGAGTTGGGGGTCAGGGGGACTGTTGCTACTCAGTCTCACAGGAAGAGGGGTTAAGTCAATAAAAGAAATTGTCTGTCTCTTCTCTCCTCTCCTCTTCTTCTTCTTCTTCCTTCTTCTTCTTCTTCTTCTTCTTCTTCTTCTTCTTCTTCTTCTTCTTCTTCTTCTTCTTCTTCTTCTTCTTCCTCCTCCTCCTCCTCCTCCTCCTCCTCCTCCTCCTCCTCCTCCTCCTCCTTCTTCTTCTTCTTCTTCTTCTTCTTCTTCTTCTTCCTCTCTCTCTCTCTCTCTCTCTCTCTCTCTCTCTCTCTCTCTCTCTCTCTCTCTCTCTCCTTTCTGAAAGCCTTGTTGTTTTGTCTGATGATGTGTCTATGACTTCTCAGGTTAATCTAAATTGTCTCCCTAACTTTAAGAACAAATCCATTCAGCTGTGAGTACACTGGTGAACTCGAATGGCCTACAAGAAAAAGGGGTGAGTAGATCACCTAGCACGTGAGTGTCCAACCCATACTGCTAGCCACATAAAGCCCAGGATATCTATGATTGCAGCTAAACACAGGATCAGAAACTTCCTTAAAACATGAGGTTATTTTCACTGTTGTTATTACAACTCAATTGCACAGCTCTTCAGCATGCATGTTGTAAACCACCGTGTTATAGCACAGTGTTTTTCAAAATAAATGCATGTAATCTCTTTCAATCCATTTGCTCAAGACAATTCTTAATCCAGAAAAGCCAACAAACTGGCCATCCCTGACTGGGAAGATGTTGCTTTGGTAGTTTTAAGAAATGTCTTACTTTCAAAACGCATAAAGCTGCAGAAGTACATGCCCCTTTATTGCCTGTACTTAAGTCACCATCGTGGTCTCTCTTGTACTCTGTCCATAAGCTAAATAAAGAATCTGGAGCAGGAAGACCAGTAGCCTTGCATGGTTATAAGATGATACAGGGAAAACCTGGTTTCCCAGGGCACAATGTAGAGCTCTATACGGCACCTGCTTACCCTCAAGGCTGCCTGACTTTCCTTTCTACACTGTTTCTGTGACTTGTCAAAGGTGAGGCAAGCAGAAGATATGTCTTTGGTTGATAACCTTCTGTCTCCAAACTTTCCTTGTAAAGTTACTCCTTGATATTAATAACTCTTATAATTTACCAAAGGCAAATTCTCTTTACAAACCAGCAGAGAAATGATAGTGTGTGTGGATATGCATATGTAAACCAAATTTGAATCTGGGCATTGTGATACACCCCTGTAATCTCAGCACTAGGGGGGAGTCAGAGACAGGAGGATAATCAAAGCCAAGACCAGTCTGAGATACACAGAGGTTACAAGGAAAGCCAAGGCTACATAGCAAATCTCTGTCTTAAACCAGCCTCCCTACACCATGAGACTAATGGCAGCTTCAGCCTTAGACAGGAAGTGCTGACTACATCGCAGCACGTACCTACTTCCTGTGTTTCCAGAGACCCTTACTGAACCACTTGAGATAAAAAGGTTCCTTTCGATCTTGTTTGTGCTGTTTCCTACGAGCCTCAATTTCTTTGTTGACAAATGGTAGTGATGATAAATCTACCTCTTGCTGGTGTGAAAAAGGCTAGAACTGGTCCTGAGACATTTAAGCACATATTAGCACAAGTGCTAATATACTTTCGGCAAGTAAGGCTTTGCTGAAACTGGAAGCTCTGAAACTTAAAGAGTCATGTTAATAGAGAAATAGTAAAAATAAATAAGCTAGACTTTAAACTCAAAAGCTTAGGAAAAGAAGATGAATTGAGGAAGAAGACGGAAATTTGAAAATATGCAAACGAGACAACAACAAAAATGAATAGGCTTAATTAATACATTCCAGAACCGATTTCTTCTGATGTTGCTTATAAAATGTACTGTTGGGTAACATGAGGAAGTAAAGTAGATGTGTAAAAACATAAAACCGAAAAGACAAAGACATTAAAAAAGCAAACCACATGTACAAAGAACTTTACAAAACATAAAGAGTGTCATTAATTTTTAGAAAGTGCATTTGGAAACAAACATGCTTTACTGATTTTCTGGGAATATATAAATTACCAAGACTAAGCCAGAAAGATTTTAAAAATCTAAATTTATTTTTAAAAATAAAATAAACTGTACTAAACCAAGATTGGCAAAATGGCCCAGGGTTAAAGTTTAAAGATACTTGCTGCCAAAACTGATGACCTGTTGTCTATCCCTGGACCCCACATGAGGGTAGATAAGTACAAACTTCTGACAGTTGTCCTCTGGTCTCCACACACATGTGCCATAATAATGGAGACGATTTCTTAAAATATTTTTAAATGTATTTTAAATATTCTAACACTTAAATTAATATTAAATACTTTAAATGTTAAAAATATTTAAATGTATTTTAAATGCATGTAATAGTTTTTACTAAAAAGAACTGCCTACGGAGCAAGCACCCCCTCAGGTGAAGAACAAATGTCACAGTGGGATTTATCAGACATTCAGCATATCAAGATTCATCAATGGTTCCAAATCATGAAAAGAACTTTTAGATAATTCTTATATAATACCAGGATAACAGAACTCATGCCATAAAAATAAACACCATACCTACCTGTTGAAATCATTTTTTTCTTTTTAAGGTTGAGATTAATATAATTACATCGCTCTCTTCCCTTTCCTCCCTTCAAGCCCTCCCCTGTACCACTTTCCATCCTTCTCCAAGTTCATAAACCCTTTCATTACTAGTTGTTATTTCATGCATATATATACATATATAATCTGTTTATTATAATCTGATCATATACATACATATACATTATATATATATACACTGTTTGGTGTGTGAATGTTACTTGGATGTATGTTTTCAGAGATGACCATTTGGCACTGGACAACCAGTTGATGCACTGTACCTACCCTGAAGAAGACCACCTCTCCCACTCCCAGCTTTTCTTAGTTACTTATCGTTCTTTGTATAGGGTTGAACCCTCTTGGGCTTCTCCTTGCCCAGCTTGGCATGTCCACTGGTGCCATCCTTCTTCAGTTCTCATTAGGGTAGTCATGTTAATGACTTCATGGGTGTAGCTTCTGAAATTACTAGGAGACATGATCTTACAGCAAACTCCCCGATCCTCTCACTCTTAAATTTTTTCTTCCCCCTCTTCCAAAATGGAAGTGTTTGTGTGTGTGTGTGTGTGTGTGTGTGTGTGTGCGCGCGCGCGCACGCGTGCACATATATTGAGACTGAGCTCTAAAACTTGGCATTTTGATTGGTTGTGGTTTTCTGTAGTGGTCTCTGTTGCAAAGAGAATTTTCCACAATGACAGGTGAGGACCACACTTACCTGTAGATAGGAGGATAAATGTTTAGCATGTAGTTAGGAATAATTATCATGTAGTAGTAAAGTGACAGTTGTAAGGTCTTCTCCAAGATCCATGACTTCACTATACCTCTGGGTGGTTATCAAGGTTTCAGGTACAAGGCATGGTTTCCTCCTGTTGAGTGGCTCTTAAGTCCAATTAAATAGCTGTTGGTTATGGCCAAGGTATGTTCCGGGCCACACAGTAAAGCACTGTCTGAAAACAAGGAACAGAAAAATACTTAGTGGGAAGAAGCTAAACTGATTCACTGGAATGCTGAGAACACAAAATTGTGCTGCAGCTTCTGAATGCAATACACAGAGGGCCAAGGTTTTAAATCCTGCAGAGATATATACCAGCTTGCAGGTCATGTTCCCTCCTGACAAGAAGAAGGACTGTACGTCAAACCAAGGAGCTTTCTGCTCTGACTACTGTCTTAAATATAAAACAAATGTTACCATCGTTGATCCTTAGCAGTGGGTGTATAAATGATTTAATTTCTCCGCGTTTTTAATGAATCTGTGGCTTCTAAAAGGCTGAACAGCCTGTCAGAAAGTAGAAAACACTGCCTCATTGCTCTGAAGTACATCAAAGCCTTGGCAAAGAGTCAGTAACATTCATTGAAGGTCATTTAACAACCATAACCCACCCTTGCCTTTGAACATTCTCACGTCCGATGAGACGAGTCACACCAGCAGGCACCAGAGTCCCTTTGTGGAGCAGGGGCTGGCCCTGCACAGAGTCCACGTCGCTGTTGATTCTATTGCTGAGAATTGCTGAGAAGGGTGTCTCTGACACTGCCCACTGTGTCATCATGACTTCCAAAGTAGAAAATCCTCCTTGAGTTTTCCATTTGGGAGGAACCCTGCTTCCCTGATATGGCTCTAGTAAGTACATCTGTCTCTGAGTGTAACAACCATCACTTATGTGACACTGTGTCTGTAAGTTGCCCTTGAAGCCTCTCATTAAACCTGAAGCCCTACCAAACACTGGTATTTTCTCTTCATGGTTCAGAGACTTTCTTTGGATCTTCTTGAGTTTTCTATTTGCATTTCATTGTTAATATTTTACTGCATTGTTACTGTATGGCAATTTGAATCTGGAGTCATCCACAAACTTGCCATACTGATGCATGCACAGGGCACCTCCAATGATCTCCCTGACACACTTGGTGGGGTAGACTGACACTAATACAAAAGTATTTTTAATATTCAATAGAACTGCCCAGCTTAGAAAAGGTGTGTCCCTTTATGCTGGCTGCTCTTTCTTTCTGAAGTGAGCATCTTCTCCTCCCTAAACCATGTGTAAGGATGCTCAGAGACTCCCTCTTGCACCCAATCAGAACTAGAGGTCTCCCTGGGCTCAGCACAGTGTTCAACTCTGTCACAGCACTTATCCCTCCAGGTTGTATCTGCCCCTCTATGAGGATGCATTAATTACAGAGGTTACAAGACACTCCCCTGTAAAAATTTGTATATTTTATATTTATTTTTTAAACTTAATTTCTATATTTTGCTTCCAATAGAAAACTGGATTTGATTATTGGGTGTCCTCAAAATTACTACTGAACTCTGTGGCCTATAATAAATATGGGTTGAATTAGTGAATATTGGTGATATACAATGTGAACTGACACTCCTTGATTCAGCCTTGTTGAACTTATATCTTGGAGACTTGAGATGTTTTCCTGGGCAATAGAACCACTTTGTTGATGAATATTAAAATCTGTTTCCCTTTATACAGAAAATTAATTTGCTTGGCTTATATACTGAGATTGTATTTACTTTCTCCAAAAAGCAAGGTTGTTGTCTATATAGTTGATTGTTCAGAAGTGAAACACTTGGTCCAAATAGTTCAGAAAGATACCCACCCTTTCTTTTCATGTGCTCATGAGGCTGTAGAGAAAAATCTCTTGTGCACTCATCACCTGTCAGTAAAAATCTCTAATGGCCTAACAGCAAAAGACAAGAAACAGAAGGTGGGAGTTTCCGTTGACAGAAAAGAACTCTGGGAGTTAGTCAGGCATGGGGAAATTCAGCAGGGTGACTCTGAGGAGACAGACATATGAAACTGAGGAGAGATAACCATCCATATGGCACACCTAGGTAGAGTAGAATAAACAATTATATAAGTTAGGAGCTAGTTGGGGAACAACTCTAAGCCTGTGGCCTAAGCATCCATTAATAAATAACTGTCTCAGAGTTGGTATTTGTGGACTGGGGTGTGGGGAGAAAAGCCTGAAGTTCATAGAACCATTTCATCCAACATCTCAATCTTTACTGGCACCTGATCTGAGTCAGTTCTGTCCCAGGAACCACAACGGCACAAATGCAGGCAAAGGCAGGTACCACAGTGGGGTGGCTTATTCTAAACCTGACTCTGCTACTCCTTGCTCATTCAGCCTGAGAGGAACCTAGATTTTCCTTATTTTAGACTTATTTATCTGAAAAAAAAGTAGAATGCAGGTGGAATCCATGCCTTCAAGTTGTTATAAAGTCGAAATGAGTTCATCTTTCCAGGGTGACTTAGGTAGAGATTCTATTGTTGTAATAAAACACCGTGACATGGGGCTTGAAAGATAACTCAGTGGTTAAGAGCAGTGGACACTCTTCCAGAGGTTTTTAACACCCACATGGAAGCTCACAACCATCTGCAACTCTAGTTCTGAATAACCCAATACCCTCTTCTGCCTTCCACAGGCACCAACCACACACAGGTGCGCAGACATACATACATGCAAAACACTTATTAGCATAACATAAAAATAAAAGTAAAATTTTAAAAATAACCCAAAATAAAAACAAATAAAAATAAACAATGAAAAGACAATATAAATACATGCTGTCAGCTAGATAGTATTCTGTCATAAAATTAAGGGCAAGGAAGAGAGAGCAATAAGGCAGGCCTGAAATTGGTTTTATTTGTTTGTTTAGCTTTTTAATCTCATCTATAAGTATGTATTATGTACAGGTTTGGGGACATGTGAGCAGTGTCCATGGAGGCCAGAAAAGGTCATCAGATCTCCCTAGAGATGAAGTGGTTGTGAGCCATCTCTGACATCAGTGCTGGGAACTGAGTTCAGATCCTCTGTAAGAGCAGGAAGCGCTCTTAACCATTGAGAGACATCTCTCCAACCCCAAAGAAACTGCTTTTATGGGTGTACATGGTTGGGGGATAGTAAATTGCTTTCTGGGAAGACAAGAGGTGACTAATGGGTAAGAGGAAGTCAGGACCTGTTTGTGTAGCCCTGTTTACAGACACCTGTTCTTCTCAAACATCATGTTTACACTCTCACATGGTAGAGTCAACCAGCTTCAACATGAGAGAGGAACCTTGTAATGTTTATCCTAACCCTGAGCATAATGAACAATTGGAAACCCTAAACACACTCCCTCTAACATCTATTCTCAGCTACTGTACACCTGTGGCCCGCAAACGCCACTGACTTCAGGGTGCACAATCATACTCTGGCTCTCAGGCTTCACTTAGAAGATAGCTTCTTCCTAGATTCTTGGGGTGAGGGGACACTTCCCACCAAAGGTAGATCTTGGCTTCTTCTGAGTAAATACCATGAGACTTATCTTTATTTTTAAATTATGTTCATTATTTTCAATTATGTGCATGGGCACATGTCTGTGTGCAGGTATGTGCACATGAGTATAGGTGCCCATAAGGACCAAAGTTGTTGGATCCCCCTTGAAGCTGGAGGTTTAGGTGGTTGTGAGCTACTTGACAGGAGTCCTGGGAATCGCACTAGGGTGTTCCTGAATGGCAGTGCATGCTCTTAACCTCTAAGCCATCTCCCCAGGCTCCCTTCTTTTTAGATTATAGCAGCCATTGAGCAGGTGTCTCTGTAACAACAGCTTACAGACCAACAGTGACAGCTTCAGCAGGCAGCAGGTACCTTGGCTGTCACATTGACTCTGTTCCCCCATCGTTGACAGAGACACTTCAGGAAGGGAGACCAAGCAAACTTTCTATCTGAAACACCATTCAGCATGAAGGGGAGCAGAACTGTCCTCATCCCTCCCTTCACTCTTTTGCTTTGTGAATTGTTCTTGGGAATTTCAGTAATGGCGTCATGACAGAATTAAAAGGGAACAAAGGATGTTCAGGAATGTGGATAGAAAATTCTTTTTCATCTACTCTGTTTTCTAAAACAACATTTCACCACCACAGCACTGCTGACATTTGAGCCTAAAGTCATCTTCGCCGCAGGAAATCATGCTGTGCGTTGCAGAGTATTGATCCACCACAAAGTCCCATCGGACCATGGCCCCACCCCTTCCAGTGGGACAGCCAGAAATGTCTCCTACAGGGAAAAACTGTTCCCATTTGAGAATGACTCAGTGAAATCACCCTCATAGAGTTTTGAAGGACATTACAAACAACCCAAATATGATTGTATGTATGTATTAAAACTACTGGAAAAAATTAGGCCAATTGATCTTAGAAGGTAGCCAATTTTTCTTCAAATTACACTTCCCATCTTCCATGTATTACATTACTGGATATAAAATATTCTCCCAAGGTAAATTATTTTAAGACTATTAAAATAATAAGCAGATGGATTCTTTCTAGGACTGTTGCTCTGACCAACTTTAACAGAAAAGTAAAGGGAAATATGTAACACACTAAGAACATAGACTGTTTTGCCAACTCATAACTTCTACCTGTGTAATTATTGTTCTTCAGCATTTTTTACATGTAGCCAGCATTCTGGTTATTGTTGCAGCATCCTCCCTGGCCTCTGTCCCACCTCTATCAATCCCCTCCTCCTCTCAACAAATCCCTTTTCCATATTTATGTGGTTTTGTTGAGTTTTGTTTGAAGACCCACTGGGTTTAACCAGGGCCTTCCATGTGTCCATGGTTTGGAGCCTAGTTGGGTCACCAGTGGCTTCACGACTAATAGCAGTAACTCTCCATTTCCTAGAATCTATCAGTGGCCACTAGTTCAATGGTTGTAGGCAGGCCTCTAAAGCCATCCCCTATACATGACTGCCTTTAAGAGGCCCATTTTTGTACAGGCTCAGTAGGCAAGCATGGTTGCATTGTGCTTGGGACTGAAATGGCTGATCAAGCTCAGACTGTGACATTCCATAGCCCTTCTTCCTACCTTCTTACATTCTGTTCAACCCCTTTTGCAATGTTCCAAGTCTTAAAGGAGGTAGTATCAATGCTTTGTTTGTGGCTACACAGTCAACTGTCACTTATTTTTAGAGCCTTGAACAGTCATGTGACACTGCATTTGGCACCTTTCAATGTAGAAAGACTTCTCTGATGAAGGCTGGATGTAGCATTTATCTCAATACAAACATAAATAATTAGAAGGTGTGTGGTGGTTTGAATGAGAATGGCCCTCATAGTCTCATGCATTGGAATGTCTGGTCCCATGTTGGTGGACTGTTCAGCCAGGATTAGGAGGCATGGCCTTGTTGGAGGAAGTGTGTCAGTCAGGGTAGCTGAGGTTTCAAAAGCCCATGCTGGGCTTTGTCCAAGAGGTAATAAATAAAAGCAATAGGAAAATTTAAGAATACAGCCACAATATTTAGTTCTCTGTTTACCTTCCTATGGAGCATAAGGCTTGCTTTGAGGAATCTAGTTGAGGGTGTGTGATTGCACTCCTTAAATTAAGAGAGAACATGGAGAAGCATTTCAGTGGCCCTAGCAAAGAAATGACTGAAAATGCAGTGTTCCATCAGCCTGACCAAGAGGTTAGCAAGCTTTGTGCAAAAGAGAGCTAGCCAATTGGAATCCTTGGTCTTATAAAAGTTGTCCCTTGAACTGATATTCCCTCCATACCTCCCTCGTATCCCTGCCCACTCTGTACCTGACTCCCACTGTGATTCTGGCTGCCATTATTTTGCTAAGAAAATTACAGCACCATCTCATCTCTTGGTTGATTTCCATCTCTTGTCCTCAGCCCACAACTTTGTCACCAGCTGAGTCTAAGTATGAGAGGCTGTCTGACCTTCTGGATCATCTTTTACTAATTCAGATTCCCTGAACTCTGTCCTCCCCTTCACAAGGTTAGGAGATGGACAGGAAGAATAACCAGGCTAACTCACTCAAAGACTGACTACCGAGCACATCAAAACAAAGCAAGATGTCATTTCCACAGAAGGGCCTGACTGGGGTGACACTCAGCTTTTGTTAGTTCCATCAAGATGAGTACAGCATACAGCTGAAGCTGTCTAGCCTGAACATGTCTGACTACTGAGCTTTGCTCTATGCAATGACAGGGACATGGAGCCCTTTCAGACACAGGCTCTAGTCTTCTATGCCAGGTTTCCAGGGCCCCTGTAGGATCATAGCCATTCCAACCACCTAGAAGTGGAAAAGAGCATTGGGCATCACATGTGAGGGGTCTCTGAGAGCATGAGACATCATATGTGAGGAGTCTCTGAGAGTGTGAGATATCACATATGAGGTATCTTTGAGAGTGTGGGACATCACATGTGAAGGTTCCCTGTGAGAACATAGAACATGACATGTGAGGGGTCTCTGAGAGCATGAGACACCATATGTGAGGGGTCTTTGAGAGTGTGGGACATCACACATGAAGGGTCTCTGTGAGAATGTGGGACATCACATGTGAGGGGTCTCTGTGAGAACATGGGACATCACATGTGAAGGGACATCACATGTGAGGGGTCTCTGTAAGAACATGGGACATCATATGTGAGGGGACATCACATGTGAGGAGTCTCTGTGAGAACATGAGACATCACATGTAAGGGGTCTCTGAGAGTGTGAGACATCACATGTGAGGGGTCTTTGAGAATGTGGGACATAACACATGAAGGGTCTCTGTGAGAACATAGGACATCACATGTGAGGGGTCTCTGAGAGCATGAGACATCACATGTGAGAGGTCTTTGAGAGTGTGGGACATAACACATGAAGGGTCTCTGTGAGAACATGGGACATCACATGTGAGGGGTCTCTGTAACTTTACTTGAGGAAATCATGGGTCGTTTCCACTCAATGAGCCAAGCCATGTGGTCACATCTGACTACCAGGAAAGCTGGACGAAATGGTCAGGGGAAGTGCTCGGGGTGGAGAACAGGTCTGGCAATCACCTCACAGTCTCTTCTGCAGATTAAATGTAAAATAAAGAACTTGGTTGAATTTTGTAAAGTGTGTCTCCTAGAATGTAGATTCACTGTTACAGTGCAAATGTTCGGTACCCTCCAACTCTAGTAGTAACATGCATTTACAATCCAACGGGAAGACTCATTTTAGACTACATTAAAGTTCCTTGTAACCTATTAAAATATAATTATTTCACTAAATATTTCTGCAAACCCAGGCCTCTTAAAATGTGTTCAGCATGGCCTCATGGCACATGCCGGTAATCCCAGCATTCAACACTGAAGCAAGAGGCTTGCAATCTCAAGTTTGGGCACAAGTATGACTCTTCCCCATGGGATCATGGTTAACACGTGGCTAACACAAGGTTCAGGCTGTCACATGGCCATATCTCTTCCATGATCACCAGCAGAGACATCCTACATCGATGTCACAGACATAGGCATTCTGACTCAGGCAGAAATGCGGTTGTAAATGAGAACTATGTTTTTACAGCTTTCCTTGGCATTTCAAGAAAATTTCAATGAGACAACAATCGCAGGAGAGTTGCTTCTTCAATAATTGTACAAAAATCACTTAAGCTAGAAGCACAGAATGTGGCATTAGCATCCTCAACATCAAAGAATGGAATCCAATCCCCCGTGCCTGCTGGTTTTGACAATGGTGGTCATGGGTACATGTGGATGGGTAGACTGGGCTTTGCTTGAAGCTGCGAGGCACCAGAGCTTCATAGCTGGGAGTACAGCGTGGTCATGCTAAATATCCACAGGCATGGATAAAAACTCTGGCAATGATACAAATTTCTCATTTCAAAGGGATCTAATTATGCCAGGCATGAAACATTCCTGACATGTCTTTGGTTATGTCACAGTTCAGAGGGGGTGGTAGCCAAACTTCTAAGACAACAAAAATATTAGTATTTCCAAACTAGATTATTTCATCAAACTCGTTTTGCAACTGCTCACCCATGTACATTATGGGTCCCCCAGGACATTTTATGTGATAGGAAGCTCTCTGGCTCTGCCAAGCCTGAGAATAAGACCCAATTCTTTCTCAATTTACAAGCCTAGCTCACAAATTCAAATTACTATGCAATTACCAACCACATCTTAATTTACAACTGATACTTTAAAGTGCACATGCAAAAGTGATGGGAATGAGCTCTGGAAACATCTTGATAAATCAAACAGATAAATCAAGAGAAATATAATTGAAAATAATGTGTGCACTGAGAAAACTAAAGTGACTATTCATAACTTGTTTCAACAGACGGTTTAAATGAATAATAAACAGTTACATCACTGGAAATCAGCTGCTTTGGTGGCATAACCAGCAATGACGACAGCTGGGAGGCTCACCCACTCCCACTGCAGCTGTTTCAGATTACTGAAATTCACAATTTGCAGCTGACACAAAAGCCATCTTGATTATTCTAAATAGCATAATGAAGACCAGTGGGTAAGGGCACATGCCTCCAAGCCTGAAGACCTCAGTTCAATCCTCCTACCCTGCACCACCTCCCGGAATGGAGGAAGGAAAGAAGTAACTGCAGCAAGTTGTCTTCTGACAGCTACAAGAGCACTATAGCACTCCAGTGCTTGTGCTTATATGTATACACACACAGAGACATATATACATACACATACATATACACATATACATATACACATATACATTCACATACATATACACATACACACATATACACACATACATATATACATACACACATACACACATATACATACATACACATATACACACATACACACATACATACATACATACACACACATACACATACATACACACAAACACACACATACACACATATACATACACATACATACACACATACACACATATACATACACACACATATACACACATACACACATACATACACATACATACACACATATACATACACATACATACACACATACACACACATACACACACATACACACATATACATACACATACATACACACATACACACATATACATACACACACATATACACACATACACACATACACATACATACACACATATACATACACACATATACACACATACATACACATACATACACACATATACATACACATACATACACACATACACACACATACACACACATACACACATATACATACACATACATACACACGCACACACATAGCCACATATACATAAAATCCCGCTTCTGTCTGTTCTTCTCAGCTATTGGTTGTTGGCATCTGTATTTACCAATCAGAACTGACTGGGAGCAAGTTCTCAAAAGCTATGTGTAAACCCTCTTGTGCAAACAGTTTCTGGGGTGAAACACAATTGTGCAAACCCTCTTGTGCAAACAGTTTTGGGGGGAACACAATTAGCATTTGAAATGCAATCAGCTACACATACACCAAATAAATAAAATGTAGGGGAAAGGAAGAATTTCTAAATAGGTAAAAATCCTCACATTGAAAACCATATTCCTCCAGAAAATATACAGAAGCTAAAACTGAGCCTGCTAAGAGCTACAACTAAAACAGCAGATGATTATGTACAGTGTACACAGGAGATACATTTACAATAATTTACTTTAAAACAAATAAGTAAAAGCACTCATAAGCACCTACTAAGTGTTTGGCCCTAGGTAATGTATGGCAATTTTTAAATGGAAGCAACAGATGTCAGACAGCCTGGAGGTCCAGGTCCAGGACCTCCTGTATCACTTGCTGAACTCCTCCCTCTGGATGCCCTGTTCTGGGTTCTTCATCCTCTCTCTCCCTGTGAGCTTTCTCTTCCTTTCCATTGCTTCTGACCCTCCAAATATGCATCTATTCCCTTCCTCTCTCTTTGCTTCCCCTAAAATATCCTACCATCTTTACCCACAATTCCCTACAGTAGAGTAATGCGGCACTTAATGGGTATTATTCTAGACCGACAACCTGCATATAATGTTTAAGATCTACATCATACAGAGCCTATCCCACACCACAACATCCCTGCAGCTCATGAGTGACAGGGACTAAGTGCTTCTTTGCCACCACTACTTTGGGATACACACAGCTTTGTACCAAAGATAATTTATGATTTTCATTAAAAATAAAATGTGTGTAAAAGGCTTTTCCCCCTAACCCAAAATGACATACAACCTAGTGGGCTACATAGTCCTCAGATATGTACATCTTTTAGAAGACAAAAGGTGTTCTGTGAAACAACATTCAACCCTTCATGTATAAAAATCATGCCTCAAGTGTAAAGCGTATGCTTTATGCTCACCTAATAAAGTCTAAGACATCCCTTTCTTTCATTTCTTTCTGCCACCATGGCTTACATTACCTATCTAGCCCCATAAAAAACTGAATTTAATGCACTTCCAATTATCCAGACATAGACCTACAACATGTGTTAATCTTCCCGGCTCTCCAAATTCCCAATGCCATTTAGTTTCAACTTAAAAATGGGTTTCTTTCTTAAGCCACGTTTGAAAAGTGATCTCAAAGTTCCCACACCTGTGCTTAGGGAGGTTGAGAAGATGAAGCATGTGCTGTGTGCTGAGAGCCCTGTCAACTGCTGAAGGGAAACTACCCTCAACAAACCTAATAGAACCCATCCTTGCTGAGAACAAGCGCATGCCGATCGATCGACTGATGGAGCGCTATCCACGTACAAACTTCACGCATTCAATCTTCATGCTTCATCAGCCTCTTTTAAAAAGGGCTTTGAAGTGCAATTATACATTAATTTTAAACAAATAATTAACTCAGTTTTTTGTTAAATTAAACTGCTTGATAATCTTTATCTAGGCTTATCAAATGTATTTGAAAAGTCCTTAAAACAAATTAATTAATTCACCATTTATAGTAGTCGCTGTTCTCCAAAGAAATGGCGTCAGTAGCTACAGATGGTTTGTCATAAGGCATTGGCTCCTGAGTTCTATTTTATTTTTTCATCACTACATTTTAGGAAAAGAAAACCCATTATCTGGCATCCTGGGTTTACAGCTGCAGAGGAATTTGGTCCCACGATGAACCATATCTTGAGTCTTACCTCAGTGTTGGAATGCTGTGTTTGTACTTACAATGGACTCTGTGGTGCTTAAGACTTCTGCAGGTAGTGGAAGGGAATGAGTGAATTATGCATGGGTAAAAGACAGGTGACTTTGGGGGAAACTAGAGAATGGTCATAAGGGTTAAATTCTCCAATTCACAGACTTACTGAAGTCCTAACACCAAGTGATTCACAGCATGACCCTTACTGTGAGATAGACACTATTGCAGACAGGGTCACATTAAAGAAGAGGTTAGAAAAGTGAGCCTTGGCCCAGTTTCACCGACATCCCATGGGAAAGGAGGAACAGCGTAGAAAGAGGGGGGCTGCTGGACAGAGCCTGCCCTCAACAACACCCTGCAGTGTGCAAAGACACCCATCTCTCAAGGCACAGAGAACCCTGCTCAGATCTGTGCAGAGGGCAGCCTGGCCATACAGTCTGTGTAACATAGCTAACACCATTGAAGACGTAGTTCTGAGAAGTGACAAATGACCTCTGAGGCCAGTGGCTGTCACTTGTTCTATTTTGTTGTGGTTTTGTTTGTTTTTATTTGTAGCCTCCCTATTCCAGGTCCTCCAATGTCTTAGAACCCCCTGGTGGTTCCCGGCCAACTAGATTAAACCCTCCAGGTACACAGAACAAAAGTATTTTCTTAATCAATTGGCTAACAGTCAGATTCAAAGCATCCATCCTTATACTGGGCCTAAGCCTTCTCAGTTCCTCAACGGGTAGAGAATAATACTTTTGACAAACATCAGCAGAATTAGTCTTGGCTGGGATCACCTACAGAATTAGGAAATGCTGTTGTAGCCTCTCCTCAATAGATGGACAGAACCTTTCTTACCTGTTCTCAGTCATTCTCTAGCTTGTCTCTCTGCCAAACACATGCAGTGTATTTGGACAGGATATCTCCCCGTATCTTCTTGAGTGTCATTCATTGTACATACTTCAGAGCACAGCCAATTACTTATGCAATGGTACATGACAAAACGCCCTATTAGAATGTCAAAGGTATATAAGGAATCTTTTCCTGTGGGACACATTTTTGGTGACAGTGGAATTAATTTACAAGGTAAATTTTTCTGTTTAATTCCTATAAATCTCAATTTCTTATCTGTAATTACAATAATAACTTATATTTATTGAGTGCTTAGTGTGTACCTGGCAGTATTCAAAGAATCCTTTTATAAGGAGTAATCCACTTAGCTCCTGTGGCTACTGGATGAAGTGGGATTCATTATCAAATATAAATTAGAGACAAGACACAACCACTTTGCAAGGTTTTTGCAGAAATCACATGGCGTAAGACTTATAAAATACGATCAGAGCACATGCATTATAATTTTGTTTTGTTTCTCTCCTGCTTAATGATAGATTTGAATTGCAGCTCAGGTTCAAATGATAAATTCAAGGTGATGAAATATAGAGATACCACACTGATACAAGAAATTACTCTGAGGAAACAAAGATTTAACGATACAAAGATTTGGCTAGAAGACAAGTCTGGGAGGTCTAAGCACAGCTGACAGCAGTTTCTAATGAACTGGTGCATTCTGGGAAAGGATAAAAGTTATACCTGCTGTACTAACTTCTTGACAAAGGCCTACATTTCATGATCTGTCATTACTACACAATCGATTCCTTTCCTCTGCTCTTAGGCTTCTGTGGTGACTGCCACACACTCCCTGTTGGTATAGACTACGTGGGAAGACAGACTTCAATTGACAGCTATATGCATGAATGTGACATTTAATGACATGGTTGGCAGAACCATGTGACGAGAAGAGAGGAGGGAAAGTAGAAAGGTGTGACCACATCAACCATAAAGACTACTGATGACCAGAGCAAGTCTCTGTGTCTAAAGACAGACTAGAGCACCCTAAAGAAAAAGCAAGTCAGAGGCAGAAGAAATGAGCTGGTAAGATGTGGGGACCCTTCCAGATATAAAATGATCAGAAAGGTGAATGCCAAGCAGAGAAGGTCAGAGAGCAAAACCATGGACTTAATAATAACGCAGCATCTCAGCTCTCCATCTTCTCTGTTCTAATATGGAAAAGAGTGAGTGCAAAAGATCACCTAGAGGAAGCAAACGACTCATCTTAAATGCTGAGTTGGGAAAATTTAATATACTTAAAACTAAAAAACAAAATTCTCTTATACCAGACAAAGCGATGCATGCCTAGAGCTCCAGCACTCACAGCCTGAGGCTGGAGAATCATAGGTTCGAGGCCAGCCTGAGCTATACACTGAGACCCTGTCTCTAAACAAGAACCATTTTAAATGTTTGCTTATGATCTTCATTCTCTACATAAAGCAGTAATCAGCTTTCCAGTATAGAATGCTTCATTCTTGCATAACAGAATTATAGGTGTGTTTAAATTTTAAAAACGCATGTTTAAAAGAGATTTTCTGGATGTGCTGGTTAACATGACTTAATTAAGCTTAAGCATGCATTATTTAAAATGTACTATCTCTTACAATGTTGCTATATGAACAGCTCCGTGCTGGTGAGGTGGAGAAGTATTCAGCTCTAGTGGACCACAAACATCACAGCACTTGACAGGTTGGCTGTTTAGAGAGATTAACACTTTGAGGCTCATAAGGTATCTTGGTTTGAAAACAGTGGCATGGTGCTGGCTGCGTGGCAGCACTGGCTGCTGTTGCTAAAGTAAACAAACCATTAGCAACACTGATGAAAAATCAAAAGATTAGTTTATGGATGACAATCCCGGGTTTATGTTATCCGGTTGAAGCCATTTTTTTTTAACCAAATGTTTTAGCGTGCATCTATTTTCAGTCACTAAAAAGTCCCTGACATGAAAAAAGAAACCAAGTCAATTGGATTATCTTGCAGTGACTGGCCAGATTCTTCTAGTCTCTAAGAAATTAAGACAAGTCAGGACCTGACATTCACTTCACTCACAGACAGGAAACAGCTGCCCCGGCCAGTCCCCCGCCCCGCCAACCCTGTCAGCTTCAGCGGTAACTCTGACTCTGTTCTACCAGAGACACTATTCCTCCTGGGTGAATGGACCATGCCAGCGGTGTCTCCCACGCACAGAACTCACTCAGGCGCAGTCACTCTCTCTTTCCCAGCCCTGAGGGACAATCCTTTTGTGGCTCCCAGGGAAAGGGGTATCCAGAGAAGACAGTCGGAGGCAGGCAACCCAAGGCGGTGACGTACCAAGGTAACTGGGATAGACACTGGGAAGGGGGGGAGGGTCTGCATGCTCCCCGGGTGTCGGTGCGGTGCGCTGGGGCACATCTGGGTGGTCACTGACACCAGTGCAGGTAAAGACTTGGAATACATAAAACAGAGACAGCCCTTCCCTCGCTGTTACCTGCAGCAGCTCCTAGCTCTGGCGGGATCCAAGCATCCCCCAGAGCATCACTGCTTCCATTGGACTGGGCATCCTCTAGATATATCAATTCCAGAATTCCATCGGACCATGGCTGGGGATTCGCTGAACCTTTCTGGGATGTCTCCGCAGCTGCTAATGGCTCTCACCTGCCTGCTTTTGACTTGTTGCTCACTGGGGGAGCAGGTACCCTTGAGTGAAAACGTGTCCCACTGGGAGCTCTACCAGCCTCCCTGAAGAACGCTTGATGGTGGTAGTCACCAGAACCCTGGCATCCTGATAGCAAACCCCGGTTTCCAAGAGCCACAGGGCCGTTCGGTTTGGCTCGACCCACTGAGGAACCTGGTGAGTGCAGCGAGGGGATGAGTGCCAGATTACCGTGCTGGACATCCCGCGGTTCCAAGGCGCACTCTCCCCAGGCCAATTTCCCTATGATTTCCGGGCCCACCAGGTCAAGTACACTCATTCAGGCTCGCCCAGCGCCGCAAGAATCCGGATACAGCTGCAGCTGCGCTACCACGCAGGGAATTCCACGCTGATGCTGCCCTTCGCTCTGCTTCAGGTGGTGACGCACAACAGGCCATTGAAAGTGTTTAAACTGCTAGGCTGCAGCCACCGACAGGAGAGTGCTAAACTTTGCCTCCAGGAGCAGGTGCAGGCTCACCTTGCTTCCTCACGCTGGCGGACCACTCCCCAAGTATGGACGCTTGGTAAACTCCGCTGGGACCCCTCTCTCCAGGAGCCATCTGGCCGACTGTGGGACTCTCATCCAGGCTGGGGTGCGCTACCAGCATACTGCCACACCATCCTCACCCAGCAGGGACTATATGCCCATGCTAGTGGAACTGCTAGGACCAGAGTCTCAAAGTACCAGGTCAGTGGAGGTGCTGGCCCAGGAGTACTTCCAGCTTCAAGTCAGAATCCAGAAGGGAGCCAGAAGCACAGCACCGAGACCCAGTCTCTAATGATGGTGACGTCGTCGAACAGTCCTTACTGACAGCCCTGACGCCTGAAGCGCTGGCTGCAGAAGACAGTCAGACCCTGATGACCTAGTCTTCAACATTCTCAATGTCCCTGAGGCCCCACCTGGACACCATGGTCGACGGGGTTAAGGTCTTCCAGTCTCTTTCTTTATCCAGAAAGAGCTTCGAGAACTGAAAATTGCCTATAGACCCCCAACGGGGAGCATCTTTCAGCTCGAGCTGCAGGTGGTGGATGAAGGCGGTGACACCTCTGAGCCCCATGGTGGTGGTGAAGTCTATGAATACTCTGGCTCCAGTATCTAGCTACAGACGAGGGCTGGCGGCGTTTGAAGGCCAGGCAAGGCCCTTGTCCGATGCCCAAAACTTTCAGGTCAGTCATAAAGATAATTCCAAACCTCTGCAGTCAGAGGTTTGCAACATGGGCAGCTGGTGGTGCGTGGGGCACCTGCTTGGTGCAAGTATTTCACACCAGCAGACCTAGGTGCAGGGCGAGTGGTGTATCATCACGATGGCAGTGACTCTTACAGTGACAACATCATCCTCAAGATGGAGGATGGGCACCACCAGGTGGACTTCCTCTTCCCTATCACTATGGTGCCTGTGGGTGATGAGGCGCCAGTGCTCACCACCAACATGGGGCTCTCCATGACTGAAGGGCAGGTGGTCCAGATATCCCCCTTTGTCTTATGTGCCACAGATATTGAGTCCGAGAACTCAGGTATCCTCTTTCTGTTGGAAGACCAACACCAGGAAGGAAAAGAGGAAGAGAGGAAGAGAGAAGCGGAGATCCGGCCCCTGGTTCCTACGGCTCAAGCCAGCACCCAGGCAACATGCTGCTGAGGCAGGCTGAACCCCCTTTATCCTTTCTGCACGGTGACTGGCACTATGTGAAAAAGGGGGGATTTTATGAAACGGTGGTGACTGAGTGGCTGCAGAGAGACATAACAGAAGGGAGACTTTTCTTCTCCCACCCTGGAACACAAAGCCCATCTACACTGGCCCATCTGGCTTTCCGAGTGCTGGATGATCATGACCCTCCAAACCTCTCCAACCAGCACCTCTTTTCCATCAGCATCCAGCCTGCAGATAAGCTGAGTCCTCAGCCTTCTCCAGAAACTACCCTAGAAATGTCAGTGAGAGGATACCAGCTCACTCCCTTCCAAGAAGTTCCTCCAGTACACTGACCAGAACTCAGATGAACAGAACCTGTGGTATACTCTACTGACACGACCGATGGATACTGCCAGCAACCACCAAGTCCAGGCTGGAGAAATCGTGCTCACTGATTCGCCAAATAGACCCATCCTTCATTTTACCCAAGCCCAGGTCAATCATCAAAAAATTGCTTATTTACCCCCACAGAAGAATCTGGGCATCGTACCTTGAGTTGTACAATTCACCTACAAGGTGGAAGACACTGCAGGCAGCAGTGTGCCTGGTACATTCACACTATTGCTACAGCCTTTGAACAACCAACCACCAAAAGACATCAATAGAGGCTTTGCTGTCTTAGAGGGAGAAAGCTTTATTCTTGGCAGAGGTGAACTTAATGTTTCAGACCCTGACACACCAATGTTGGTCAATTTTTCTTCACTTTAGTTTGGGGTCCCCAGCATGGACACCGTCAGTATATATATTTCCAGGAGAATCATTTATGCTAGCTGATGTTATCAATGGGAACATCTCTTATCAACCCAGCAGAGACCAGACTACCAGTGACATCATCTACCTAGAGGTAAGTGGAGGAGTACACCATATACCCATCACTGTCCAGGTTTCTGTGCAGCCCACTGTGGCTGACAGAAGTACTGGAATCTCTATTACTCCGGTATTGGCTATTTCTCTAGATGTGCTTGAAAATGCAGCTTCTGAGATCACTATGGGCATTACTTGTGGCAGAAAGGATTTGATGCTATCTTTCATTGTGGAAGAGAAGCCTAGACTGGTCATGATTCTGGTGAATGGTTTGCCTGCAGAACGAGTCACCCAGGAGGACCTCCTTGATGGGGCAGTAAGCTATGTTCACACAGGAGGTGAAATTGGCTTCCAAAGGGTTCATGATGCTTTCAGCTTCATCCTCTCCAAAGATGCTTATCGCTGGGCCATGGGGGACAACATACTGGAGAGATTCCTAGTGGAAGTGACAGTGATGCCCATGGACAACGTGGCCCCCAAGGTCTTGGTAGGAGAGCCCTTCATCATATATGAAGGTGGGAAGAACCCCTTGACCCCACAACATGTCAGCATTGAAGATGTAGATGAAATCCTTTGCACTCTGACTGCACAGCCATCCTCTGGCTACCTGGAAAACCTGGCACCAGCTCCTGCTTCAGAGGTGTCACAGGCTGGCAGTTGCATCAGTGCCTTCTCCATCAAGGATGTTCAAGTGGGGTGCATCAATTATGTACAGAGTATCCACAAGGGAGTGGAACCAGGAGCAGATCAATTCACCTTGCATTGCTCTGATGGCATCAGCTTCTCCCCCAAATGTTCTCCTTCCTCTAACCACCTTGCCCACCAACGATGGCCAGCAACAAGATATTCTTTGCCCATATCTCAAAGAATGAAGTAAAGATGAACCACTTTGAGCTTACAGTGACTGGGGAACACAGCTCTGTGTCTAGAATCTTCAGGATATTCATCATAGACAAGGACAACAAGATACCTACCTTGACTATCCAAACAATAGCCCTGAAAAGAGGAGACAGCATAGTGGTCACTCCTTCTCAGTTGACAGTGGAAGATGAGGATACTCCAGCTGATTTTATTCTTTTTACCACCATGCAGGTCCCTATCCATGGCAGGATTTTGTATAATGGTAGCCATCCCCTGACCACTTTCACTAAGAAGGAACTGGCAAAACCTGATTCTCTACTGTCACGATGGCAGTGAGATAGTCAAAGACAGTTTCTCCTTCACTGTGACTGGTGGCATCCACACAGGCTTCTATGTGTTCCCAGACACTGCCCTGGAGACACATGTGCCTCAGATAGTGTGGATCCAGATAAGACCCCTTGGCAACAGGCTCCTGCAGATTGCCATCAACAAGAGAGCCACAGCCTCGAAGCTCCTTCACACTGGACACTTGGGTTTCCTCATTACCAACAAGTATTTACAAGCAATCCATCAGGATGCTCCCCACAGACTCCTGAAGTATAAAGTGACCAGCGGACCAGAACATGGCTATACTGTCAGTGCTGGCCATGGAAATGCGAGCACCCACATGTTCACACAAGGTCAGTCAGATGTTCTTCCTTGGCGCCTCTGTAGTCTGTCTCCCTCAGTGGATTAGAGTTCTCAGAGCTCTGTAAAATGGTTCTGACTCTAATTTTGTTTTTTAAAAAAGAAAGAAAAGAAAACATAGTATAATGTAAAATTACTCATTAAAAAAAGTCTAGTCCTTTTTCAACTATTTATTAGAAGAGGCACTTAACAGAAAGCCCATGAACCTTGTAATTACACCTTAGCTTTTGGTATATCATAAGATAAGGTTACATTTATTTTGGTAACATGTTTTGAAGTTAGAAATGACAACTGTCATTGCTAGTAGAGTCTAGATTTTTAAAATAAGTGTTATCTAGATTTGAGATATAAATAACTATATCATATATGTTAATGTACTATTCGAAAGTAATTTCTAAAGCTGAAAGCTCACTCCTGCAATTCCAGCACTCAAGAGGCTGAGGCAGTGGGATTGCAAGTTTGATGACAATGTGTAACAAATACCAGGCCAGACTGGGCTAGAGTGTAAATTCCTATCTGAATGCAGGAAACAAATATAATTTATTTATTAGAAATGCATAGAACTAAGTTAGCCTCAGTGTACAAAGGACTTTGTTTTAAAATCATGGTTTTTTTTTTTTTAATTTTGAGTTAATACTAGAGCTGAACTAGGAAGAAAACCCTGCTTTTCCAGGTTCTATGGCGCCAGGGGTCCTTGGGATGTGCTTTACTATTTCTTTAGGTATCTTTGCCCATGAGATGCAAAGAGATGCATGGAGTGATCTACCATGTGTGTTCCACCATCAACACACATGTACCTGGCTGTCATCGCAGAGTAACATTCATGGAGAGGGTTTGTCTTGGCTACTTTTCTATTGCAGTGAAGAGATGACCATGACCACCAAGGCAACTGAGAGAAGAAAGAGTTTATTGAGGCTTACAGTCTTAGAGGGTGAGTTTGTATGTAAGGGAGTGTGCCAACCAGCAGGGAGGCATGATGTCAGAGCCATAGCTGAGAGCTTACCTCTGATCCACAAGCACAAAGCAAAGAGAGAGTCAACTGGGCCTGGCATGTTCTTCTGAAATTTCAAAGCTCACCTCTAGAGACACACTTCCAAAGAGACCACACCTCCTAGTCCTCCACAAACAGTTCCACCAACTGAAGACCAAGCATTCAAATATATGAGCTTACGTGTGTGTCGGGGGGGGGGGGGGTCTCATTCAAATCATCACAGTGTTTAAAACGTAGCTTGGCTAGGTTTTTAGATTGATTCTAAAACTGGTGAAATCATATGATTCTATAAAGTTAGTTTGTTCAAATAAATTCTACCTAACAGCAAATTGTCATTAAAACACTAATAATTACTAATATGAAAAAACAACTACAGATCTTAGGAACAAGTTGTTTAAAGGCAAGGGTTATAGACAGTAAGTAAAAACAGTAGCTTTATTCTCATTTTCTTTGTTCTCAAGATATAACATTAATTGTTATTTAGACAAATTTTTGCAAAGAATTAACAAGTACTAGTCTTTATGGCAAGCTCTCTGCTCACACCAAAACTTAGGATCATACTGACCTGGCTCTTCACAGAATGGCTGGATGCTCTAAAAGATGTATAGCCAGCATGTTGCCTGGATTTATAGTGTATCCCAGAGCACATGTTAATAGCAGCACTTTAAAATGTTCTTTTATTTTTGCCTTTCTAGCTTTAAAAAACCAATTTGTTGGTCAGCAAGGTGGCTCAGTAAGTAATGGTGCTTGCAGCCGAGACTAACAACCTGAGTTCAGTTTTCAGAACCCACATGGTGGGAAGGGAAAACAGACTCCTGCAAGTTGTCCTGGGACCTCCATGTCTGTACCATAACACACACACATTCAATAAATAAATGTAAATAAAAAACTTAAAGCACTCCACCTACATTTAAAATGGTGTTACATTCCCCCACCATATGGAGCACAAGTTACCAGCACCCCCTTTCCTATTGCGCACATGTGACTTGGTATGGTGTCTGTTCTTGTTTAAAGCTGACATTGATGAGATGCGGGTCTACTACATCCTGAGCAAGGGCAGTGGCAGTGCAACAAGAGATGCCTTCTACTTCTCTGTTGAAATCAGTGGTAAGTCTCGCAAAGCCCCAGAACGCACCATGGTGAGTGAGTATCAGTACACAATGGCCAACAGTGTCTGCCCTTCCCATCACCATCAGTAATATGGCACGCCATGCCAGCCAATGAATTCTTTTGCTTTCACTGTGTTCCTGTGCCCAGTGCTTTTTGACAAACCAATGTCTCCATCAAGTAAACTTTTTATTATTCAGTCTTCTCAAGGAAGTGCTGGTATTTAACACAAAAGGGAGGGTTGAGAGGCCAGCCAGTTTTTAAGAGGAGAAAAGGATCAGGGAGTTGATGACTGTGATAAAAGATGTGGTAACTGACTTTCTGACATGTATGATGATCCTAATGGCCACTGAATCCTAACTTTAGGAGATTCTGAAACCCCAGGTAATGGCGTCTATCATACTGACTACATAAAATGTCCCCCTTTCCAGTTGGTCAGCATTCTCAGCTCCAGAGTGAGTTTTGTGGCTTTCCAACATTAGAATTTAATTTCCTCGGGGGTTGATGGGGTGCAGTGGTGGAGCATATGTTTTGCATGTGTTAGACAGCTCTGTGCCCCTCCCCCCAGTGTAATCTTCTGAAATTTTTTTGGATGGGTGCAAAGTGTTATTACTGGAATTTTAATCTCCTTAAATGGAGAAGAAAATGGATTTACTGACATTAAAGAAAACTTATTTAAAAGCTGCTGGTTTCTGCTGCACCTGAGTCTATCCATTGTGTCTTCAAAATCACAAAACAGAAAGTGAATAGTTAACAAAAAGTATTTACTTCACACAGCAGGGAACAGGATAATCCTGTGGTCAGAAGAAAGGCCATTTTGAAGCATGTCAGGATTAGAGCGGAAATTATATCCATGTGCTGCTTGCCACTTAACCTCTCTCAGTAGAGGTCATTACTCACTCCCAGCAAGTGACAAGACTCTCTTCCTAAATCATAGGTCATCATTCAAGGACCAATTTACTCCAAAGTCATACTATATGAGAAGCTGGAGGGTGAGCTCAGCCCAGGCAACCTTGAGCAAGACTTTTTGGCCCTGTTCTCATTCATCTACCAGTGACATAAAGATGTCTCATATCTAACTCAGCTGGGTGAGATCACACAGAAAGCACTTGGCACAGAATTGATGCTCAGTTGTCACTGCCTTCTCTGATGAGCCTACAATGCTGTGAGCTCACTGATCTCTCCTCTCCATCTTCCCGCCTAAATGTGAAAACAAGTCTTTCCTCCTTTTCCCAAGTTCTCAAGAACCACAGTTGTTAAAAAGATGAATGTATACTTTTTAAACAGATTCATAAAAGAACATGGCACATGGACATTGGATAGTCAGTATTTCCCCTTTTATTTTTGAAAAGGAGATGTCTTTGATTCTGGCAATGTGGTTTGTAGGCAGCATCAGAAGCAAGATAATTCTGTGCCAATTCTGAGAGAGAGGTTTTTGTGTTGTTTTGTTTTTCTTTGTTTTGTTTTGCTTTGCTTTGTTTTGTTGTTTTTTTAATCAGTACTAGTTGAATGTTTCTTGTGAGCCAGCACATATGTAAGTTAGGACTTGTAGCCCTCCCTGTAGAATTGACAAGAAATGGCACAACATTGTCTAAGATGAAGATACTGGGGTTGAAGAACTTGTCCAAAATTGGAATCATAGTAAGCCAGTGAAACAGCATCAAAACTCCACTTCCAAAGCTAAGACTCTAAAGTGCCAGAGATCCAGGAAGCTGCAGCCATGAAAAGAAGTCAGGGAATAGCTTCCCATGCCAACAAAGAAACATCTTACAAGTTAAAGCTACCAGAACAATTAAGTGCAGACACCAAAACATCAGGAATGTATTTGTTTACAGCTGGAGCTGTCTTAGTTTGAGTTGCATTACTGTGAAGAGACCAATGCTACTCTTACAAAGGAAAACATTTCATCAGGTCTGGCTTACAGTTCAGAGATTTAATCTAATATCATCATGGCGGGAAGTATGGCAGCATCCAGGCCGACATGATGCTAGAGGACTAGCTGGGAGTTCTACATCTTGATCCATAGGAAGCAGAAGGAGGGTGTCACTGGACATAGCTTGTGCATACAAGACTTCAAAACCCACCCCCACGATGACACACTTCCTCCAACAAGGCCACACTTCTAATAGTGCAATGCTACTCCCTGTGGGCCAAGCATTCAAACCTGTGACTCTATGAAAGCCATAAGCTATTCAAACCACCATAGTCGCCATAAGCTAAGTGTGCATTTATGCATCCTTTTTATTTTCAGTAAACTGTTCCACTACCTACTGAGCACCAAGCATAGAGCTAAGATATCTTTCTATTGGTGATTCTAACTGCTGATAAAGTGTTCCCTTTAAACACTGTTCATCTGGTAGTTTCAAAAACAATTTAGTCTCTGTCTCCACAGGAACCAACTTCATAATTTTTTTTCTCTTTAAAATATTCCCACTTTGGGCTGGTGGAAGGGTCCCGTGCTTAAAAGCTCATATTGGCCTTACAGAGGACCTGAGTTCAGTTCCCAGAACTTTTATTGGGCAGCTCATGACTGCCTGGAACTCCAGCTTCAGGCAGCCCACACCTTTCTTGCCTCAGTGGACACACACACGGACACACATCCACATAAATAAATAATAAACCGCTTTTTAAAACTTCCATCTTTAAAAAATTTCCAAATGGAAAGTTGAATAAAAATTTCAACCTGAATTCTCAGTAATTTCTTTCCCAGTACACTCGCAGAAGGCGCTGCTTCGTGTCCCATGAGTGGTCTGGCATGGATAACTGTCTAGTGATGTACTTTCCACTGTCGCACTGAAGGAGAATGGCTGTGGGGGTCTGGGTTAGGTCGCCTGGCTCACATCTTCTCGAAGGAAAGAATTCAACTGAGTTTGAGCAGTTTCTTAAACAAAGCAAAGCAAACACTCCAAAAGAGACTGATGTAGGCTACTCAGAAAGAGAGAGAGGCAGCCCACCCTATTTTGTACTATGAGTTTTTGAAAACTTTTTATAACTATTTTTGAGGTGCGTAGCACATTCATGGAGTATGGTGGACAGGCTCTCCCTGTTAGGATTGGTCCTCATGATGATCCTCTATGTGATGGTCTGTAGATGCTCGGCCCAGGGAGTGGCATGATTAGAAGGTGTGGCCCTGTTGGAGTAGGTGTGTCACTGTGGGTGTGGACTTTAAGACCCTCATCCTAGCTGCCTGGAAGCCAGTATTCTGCTAGCAGCTTTCAGATGATGATGTAGAACTCTCAGCTCCTCCTGCACCATGCCTGCCTTGATGCTGCCATGTTCCTGCCTTGATGATAATGGACTGAACCTCTGAACCTGTAAGCCAGCCTCAATTAAATGTTGTCCTTATAAGAATTACCTTGATCATGGTGTCTGTTCACAGCAGTAAAATCCTAACTAAGACACTCTAGAAAAACCCACAAAAAAATAAAATGCATGGGCTGAAAATGACAGTGTGGATGATGTCGTAGTGCTGGGGTCTCCTGGAGATGTAGCCCCTTCAGTGGTGCACAGGTATGGCGGCTGGCAGCTGGGTTTCTGGTATAGCAGAACAACCTAACTACAGCTTCAAAGATGCTTAACCATGAAAGGGCATCGGACCATCAGGAGAGTCTGCTACCAAGATCCAAGATCTGCAGTTGCCTTGTTTCTCTTACATCTAACTGTTTGCTTGCCTGGCTCCAGGGTGATGGTGGTGATGGTGATGGTGGTGGTGGTGATGGTGGTGGTGGTGATGATGATGGTGGTGGTGGTGGTGATGATGGTGGTGGTGGAGATCATGATCATGATGATATGAAATTATAGTGTTGAATTCACTCAGAGGAGTCAATCCCTGCAGAACTGTGGGTTACGAGTATGTCTCTGGTGAGCTGGGCAGTCTCAAGGATGAAAATACTGGCAAGATGTCTACAAAGCTATAATTTTATGAAAACCACAAGGCTGGTGCTATGAAAGCTTCCAGTTCATAGAATCTGACGCTTCCAAGTCCCAACTCAACTCTAGAAATTTGTGAGATATTTTTTGATGACCTGACATTGGGGAACTGCTTGTTGTCATAGCATGAACATACATGTTCATGAACATAACACTATGCTATGCTACCGCTACCATATAACTAATCACCACAAACACAGTAGCTTGAGCAATATACTCTATTACCCTACGGTTCTGGTGATTAGAAGTAGAGAAGGTTCTTACAGTCCAGAGCCGAGGTTTTGTCAAGGTGAATTTCCCTTGTGGGGATCCTTAGGAAAACATGCAATCCCTGATTCCTCTCAGCTCTGAGGGTTGCCTATCTACACAGCCAGAAGTGGCCTTCTACCACCCTCTCATTGACATGGACCTACCTTTGTGGTCAATCCAGAACAACACCCATCTCAGCAGCAAAGCCACCTTTGTTCAGTGATACACTCACAGGCTCCGGACTATGTAGACAGCAGTGAGAGCATCCCATGCCAGCCACAAGTATGATGGAAATCCACACATGTAAGGCACTTGGAAGGATGCTGGAGGCACAGCAATCGTGCATTAAACCCGTCTTGACAATTATTTGTGCAGAGATCAAAGTTTGTATTTTTTTTCTTCCTCTAGCTGAAAAATTTAACAATTTAATCCTTAAAATCTATGATTATCTGACTTGATTATATATATATAAGATAAGGCTGTTTCACTGGCACTGTGTGCAGTATTCACTGTCACCTCTGTAACTCTGCCCAGCTTTTTGTCTTTGCTAGAAGTGGGCACAGGAGGAGGAGGAAGCACCAAGTGCCATGTAGGCTTTGGCACTGAGGGCTGAGCTGGTGCTGGGTGGCACTGCCCGTCCAGTTCTCGACTTCACAATCAGCTGTGCCATTTCCTTTTGCTCCTCTACAGCTCAGGGGAGTAACAGACATCAAAACATACGAGGTGGCCCTTTGTATATCAGTTGACCCTGATAAGGGTAAGGGTCTCTTCCTCTCACACAGTTATAAATACGATACTTGTGTACTGCAAAGCCAGCTATATAATGGAAAACTTGACAGTAAGTCCAGTTTCTGTGTTCCGATGGTTTCTACAGTTTAAAGAATTCAAAGTCAGGCTCCTTCAGAGTAAACTCTCAGTCCCCTTTTTAAATTAAAGACATATATGTGTATCTGTGCATATATGTGCCTCTGCATATATGTGAACCACATGCTTGCAGGTACCCAAAGAGGCAGGAAGAGAGCATCAGCTCCCTGAAACTGGACGTACAGATGGTTGTGAGCTGCCCAGTGTGAGTGCTTGGAACCAAACCCAGGTCCTTGTATAACAAGTGCTCTTAACTTCTGAGCCATCTCTCTAATCCCAAGATAAGAGGAAAACATATTTTTGTTTGTTTCTGAGAATTGAACTTAAGGCCTGTCTTAGAGTTCTACAGCTGTGCTGCTGTGAAGAGACACCATGAATTATTATTATTATTATTATTATTATTATTATTATTATTATTATTGTTGTTGTTGTTGTTGTTGTTGTTGTTGTTGTTGTTGTTATTTATTATTATTATTACTATTATTATTCACTTTACATCCTGATTACAGCCCCCCTCCTTCTTCTCTTCCCAGCCCCAACCTTACAAATCCCTCCTCCCATTACACCCTCCCCTTCTCTCTAGAGAAAAGGAGCCCCTCTTGGGTACCACCCCACCCTGGCACATCTAATCCCAGAAGGACTAGGCTAATCCTCTCCCATTGAGGCCCAACCAAACAGTCCAGGTAAGGCAAAGGAGATCCAACTGCAGGGAACAGAGACCAAGACAACCCCTGCTCCACTTGTCAGGGGCATTTGCTACAAATGTGTAGGTGCCTAGGTACAGCTCTGCATGCCCCCAGTTGATGCCCCAAGCTCTGTGAGCCCCCATGGTCCCAGGTTAGTTGACTCTGTCTTCTTGTGGTGTCCTGGACCCCTCTGGTTTGCTTATTTCTATCCCCCACTCTTCCACAAGATTCCCTGGGCTCTGTCTGATGTTTGTCTGGGTCTCTGCATTTGCCTCCATCTGCTGGATGAAGCCTCTCAGGAGACAGTTATACTAGGTTCCTGTCTGCAAGCAAAGCAGAGTATCATTAATAGTGTCAAGGTTTGGCCTCTCACATAGGATGGATCTCAAGTTGGGGCAGTCATTGGTTGGCTGTTTCCTCTGTCTCTGATCCACCTTTATCCCTGTACATCTTGTAGGCAAGACAAATTTGGGGTTGAGGGTTTTGTGGGTGGATTGATCTCCCCCTCCCTCTTCTGGAAGTCCTGCCTGGCTACGGTAGGTGACTACTTCAGTCTCTATATCCCCACTCTGGTAGGAATCTCAGCTTGGGTCACCCCCATAGACTCCAGGTTCCAGGCCTCCAGCTAGTCGCCAGAGATGTCCCCACCCCCACACTGATTTCTATTCACTCTCAGACCTCTCTCACCCCTCACCCACCTCCGCTGCCCCCTGCTCCAACCTAATCACCCACTATCTCCATTCCTCTCCTTACCCTCTTCCCTCTCCCACACGGTTCTCTCTCTCCATCCACCTCCAATGACTATTTAATTTCCCCTTCTAAGTGAGATTCACACATCCTCCCTTGGGACCTCCTTAAATCCAGCCACTCTTATGAAAGAAAGCATTTAGCTGGAGCTTACTTACAGTTTCAGAGGTTTAGTCCCTGGTGGGGAGCATGGCATCGTGCAGAGAGATGTGACTGGAGAAGTAGCTGACACTTCTACATCCAGATCCTTTGGCAGCAAGAAGACAGAGAGACTCTGGATGTGGCATGAGTTTTTGAAACCTTGAACTCCACCCCAGGTCACACTTCTTAATCCTTTCAAATAGTGCCACTCCCTGATGACTAAGCATTCGGATCTCAGAGCCTGGGGGTGGGGGAGGGGGTCATTCTTGTTCAAACCACCACAGGGCCTTATACTTGCTAGACAAACACTCTACCACTGAGCTGTGTTCCCAGCCCTCAGTCTTCTTTTTAATATTGAGATAAGTTTCATTAATTCAAGATTGCCAAGAAAGCCTCTGGTGGAGCAGAGATTCCTCAAATTCTGAACCGTGGCAATTAAACATACTATTAAGTACATTCATTTGTCTTTTTCCAGGTCATTATACCCTCTATACTCATGGAGGGGTGTGTGTGTGTGTGTGTGTGTGTCTGTGTGTGTGTGTGTGTGTGTGTGTGTATGTTAATAATAATAATCAAAGAAAAAGAGGCTATCTACTTGGCTTGGGGCATGAGAGAAGTTCAAGGGAGGGTAGCCAAAAAAGGCTGGAATGAGAAAATGGAAGAAAGAAAGTGATATCAATATATTTCAATTAAAATCATACTTTTTTTAAAAAAAAAGATTTTAAATTCATGAGTACCTAAGGAACAACAAAGTGGTGAGACAAAATATTTCTTGTGTTTTTCTGGCTCCTTGTCAAATCAAGGAAAGCATGGCTGTAATACAATTATATATAAAACATTCCATGGATCCTGATGTCATAATAAATCTACAGTTATAAATGTGGAAAGATTTTCGCCAAGATGGCGCCGAAAGCGAAGAAGGAAGCTCCTGCCCCCCCCCCCCAAGCCGAAGCCAAGGCAAAGGCCTTGAAAGCTAAGAAGGCAGTGCTGAAAGGAGTCCACAGCCACAAAAAGAAGAAGATCCGAACCTCACCCACCTTCCGGCGTCCCAAGACACTGCGGCTCCGGAGGCAGCCAAAATATCCTCGGAAAAGTGCGCCCAGGAGAAACAAGCTTGACCACTATGCCATCATCAAATTCCCACTGACCACTGAGTCAGCCATGAAGAAAATAGAGGACAACAACACGCTTGTGTTCATAGTGGATGTCAAGGCCAACAAGCACCAGATCAAACAGGCCGTGAAGAAACTCTATGACATTGATGTGGCCAAAGTCAATACCCTGATAAGGCCTGATGGAGAGAAGAAGGCGTATGTTCGCTTGGCTCCCGATTATGATGCTCTGGATGTTGCCAACAAGATTGGGATCATCTAAACTGAGTCCAGATGACTAATTCTAAATATACACTTTTTTTCACCAAAAAAAAAAAAAAATGTGGAAAGAGGTTAATAATGTGTCATTAAATAAAGATGGTCAAGCAGCAAACAGTGTGGAAAGACACAAAGAAAATTATATGAGTGAATGTGTGTGTGTGTCTGTGTGTGTGATTGTATGTGTGTAGTATAGGGGCAATGTCAAGGAGCCGGGGTGTGGTCTCTGTGGTGTGTGTCTGTGTATGTGAGAGGTGTTTCTTTGCATATGTGTGGAGAGGATGGGTTTGTACATATGTGTGTGGGAATAGGTGTGGAGGAAGTATATATGTACGTGTATGATGTGTGTCTGTGTGGGGGGTGGTATTAGAGAATGAAGAGGAAGGGAATGGGGTATGTGGTATGTTTGTATATGTGAGGAGGTAGGGAGTGTGTGTGTGTGTGTGTGTGTGTGTGTGGTGTCAGTGTGTATGTTGAAGCAGAGGAAATTTTTCTACAGTATATACAGTGATAGTAAATTAGTTTATAATGGCAATAGTGGATCATAAATTCTTTATTGCTATTTACTTTTTTACATTTTCTTATCTACATGCTTTACAGAGGTCATTCCGATTATCAGGAAAAAAAACAATTTTCATTTTTAAAAAGAGAATGCATGAATGAACCACACCCATTTTGGTCCAATAACATTAATAAGCATACCTAAGCATGTTGTTCTGGTTGTGCACACTTTAACAATTTTTTTTATTAGATATTTTATTTACACTTCAGATGCCATCCCCTTTCCCCATTCCCCCCCCCCCCCGCTTAGAAAACCCCTATCCCATGCCCCCTTTTCCTTTTTACATTTATACATTTTTTTAAATAATGTTAATCATAAGCGTTTTAAGTTTGGTATTGTTCAATCAGAGGTGTAACCCACTGACCAACCTAGATATAACAACTATCTTTGACTGGTGGAGATACATGAATATCTGCCTCCCTGTCTCCCCTCTCTTTCTCTCTTTCATCACCTAGCTTCTCCTCTCCTCCTTCTCCTCTTCTTACTCCTTTTCTTCCTCTCAGTACTCCTCCTACCTTAGCTCCTCCTACACATCACCCTTCCTGTTAAAATGAAACTTTTCTCTCAAAATACAATTAGAGCATAATTATGCCAATTTGTACCAGTGAGGTACAAGATAGTCCTAATACCCCATCCATCCTTTTGTTGACTAACCAGCACCTCTGTCATTTATCCTAACTAAAACATTTAGTTCTGAACCTCGCTTTAGGATGAATGTCAGCTGACGACCATCCACTCAAATCTTTTCTCTTATGGTAAATAGCTGTAAGTTTTCAACCCCATCAGAAATCCAGAATGACTGAGTTAACTATAATTGTGGGAGGCACAAAGCATAGCTTCTAAAACTTAGCCAATTTATAGAGACCTCTGAACACCTGAAAAGCCCCTATACTACCGAACGTTGGAGCATCAAATCTTCAGCCTTCTGGCCCAGAATCATCTGACAGACCTTGGTGATGCAGGATTATTAAGGACTGATTACTCTGTCTAGGCAGATATATTCTGCATGTGTGTCCTTTTCTGGACAGTAATTTGTCTGTAGATGGAGAGAGGCAATTCTTGCCTAGTGGCTGTTACCACACAACTGGAGTAACTTCAAGGATGCTCAATTTCTTCTTAGAATCCACGACAGGAAGCTGTCAGGAGCAGACAGGTCTCTAATCAATATGAACATTAATATATAAATATTTGTAGCATCGGTTCTATGGACTTCTGATGTTTTGAAAACCAACTATCCATGTAAGGTAACCTGGACTGTTGTCTGTTCACTCCTCTCAGCTATTTCTAAATAAAATATGGGAAACACCCTAACAATAAACTCAAAAATATGAATTTGCTATAGTCCCTTAACTCATAGGTTAAGCGTCCTAAATCAGTTAAAAAGGTTAAAAAAGGACTGGGTCTAAGCCTTGTATTCCTAAATGTGTTATACAGGCACAATGCCCATGAGCGTATCAATATTCATCTCATTTTTATATTAATAAGAGGCTTGTACCAATGAAAACCTTAAATTTGAAATCAAAGTAAATTTTGTACCATTTAAGAAATTATAACTTCATCTTGATAATAATTATACAGATTTCTACCAATAGGTTATGGCTATGCAATAAGTCCTAGCTAATCCCCCTTGTTCCAACAAAACCACTACTTGTCCCTAGAAAGACAGACCATTATTAACCACATTAGTCCCCAAGCTCAGGGAATAGGGGCGCTGACTCTTCTTTGACTTCTTCATGCTGATTAAGGGCATTGAGATTTTAGAAGAGGGGTTGGGGGTAAGAGTAAGTTGATAAGCCTCTAATGCTGTGTCTTCACTGAATCCAGATGGAATTCCAGGACATCAGAGGTTTGGGCAGGTCTGCTCAGTATGCTTGATGAGTAGATACACCAAGGCTGTGTATTCTGCAATATACAATTCTCAGAACAAGTTTTAGTATCAAGAAAAAAAAATTTCCCACAACCAGGGGGCTGACATTTTTTTTTAAAGATGTTGGTTCTGAAGACCTCCCCCCCCCCCGCTTGTTAAAATTGGTTGTAGTATTTACATTTCAGATTTTATCCTCTTAGCCTACTTCCTCCCACCACCCAGAAACCTCCTATCCCATCCCCCTCCTCATGCTTCTATGAGGCAGTGACTGCACCTACCCCCCCTCACTATCCTCTCCCCATCCTCACATCATTCCCCCCCCCACTGTGTGTTCATTTTTTTTTTATGGGACCAAGAAACTTCTCTCCCACCTATGTCCGACAAGGCCATCCTCCCCTACATATACCTCTGGAGTCTTGGGTCCCTCCCTATGTGTCCATGTTTTGTTTCCCTATTTGCTCCCTTGAGCATTTTTGTTTCTCGTTCTAAGTAGAACTGAGGCATCCCCTCTTGGTCTTCCTTCTTCATGAGCTTCATGTGGTCTGTGGGTTGAGTCTTCACTAATCCAAGCTTTTGGGCTAACATCCGTGGAGATATGTTTGTGTAACTATCTTCTTTTGGGGTTTTTGGAAGATTACTTTCTTGCTTTTTCTAGGTTATAGTTTCCCTCCTTGTGTTGGAGTTTTCCACCAATTATTCCTTGAAGTGCTGGATTTGTGTTGAGATACTGTGTAAATTTGGATTTGTCATGGAATATTTTGGTTTCTCCATCAATAATGATTGACAGGTTTGCTGGGTATAGTAGTCTGGGCTGGCATTTGTGTTCTCTTAGGGTCTGTATGATATCGGTCCAGGATCTTCTGGCTTTTATGGTCTCTGGTGAGAAGTCTGTTGTAATTCTTATAGGTCTGCCTTTATACGTTACTTTGCCTTTTTCCCTTACTGCTTTTAGTATTTTTTCTTTGTTTTGTACATTTGATGTTTTGACTATTATATGGCGGGAAGTATTTCTTTTCTGGTCTAAACTATTTGGAGTTCTGTAAGCTTCTTGTATATTTATGGACATCTCTTTCTTTAGGTTAGGGAAGTTTTCCTCTATAATTTTGTTGAGGGTATTTACTGGTCCTTTAAGTTGGGAGTCTTCCCCCTCATCTATACCTATTATCCTTAGGTTTGGCCTTCTCATTGTGTCTTGGATTTCTTGTATATTTTGGGTTAGTAGCTTTTTGTATTTTGCATTTTCTTTGACAGTTGTGTCAATGTTTTCCATGGTATCTTCTGCACATGAGATTCTCTCTTCCATCTCTTGTATTCTGTTGGTGATACTTGTGTCTATGACTCCTGATCTTTTTTTTAGGTTTTCTATCTCCAGGGTATTGTCCCTTTGTGATTTCTTTATTGTTTCTACTTCCATTTTTAGATCCTGCATGGTTCTGTTTAATTCCTTTTCCCATTTGGTTGCATTTTCTTGCAATTCCTTAAGGGATTTTTGTGTTTCCTCTTTAAGGGTTTCTATCTGTCTACCAGTGCTCTCCTTAAGTTCTTTGAGAGCGTTATTTATGTCTTTCTTAAAGCCTTCTATCATCATCATGAGAAGTGATTTTAATTCTGATTCCTGCTTTTCTGGTGTGATGGGGTGTTCAGGGCTTGCTCTGATGGGGGAGCTGGGTTCTGATGATGCCATGTAATTTTGGTTTCTGTTGCTTATGTTCTTGCTCTTGCCTTTTGCCATCTGGTTAACTCTAGTGCTGCCTGTACTTGCTATCTCTGACTGAAGCCTGTCTTTCTAGTTATCTAGCTTGTGTCTGATCTCCTAGGGGTCCAGATGTCTCTGTGATCTTTTCCAGCTGTACTGATTATAGTGGTACCTCTAGGATGCCTCAGGATATGGTGCCTCCAAGGTAGTAGTCCAGCTAGGTGTCTGCTGTTCTGGGTGCAGTGTCTCCTCTAGAATATCTCAGGATATGTTGTCTGAAGCTCTGAATTCATTTGTTCCTCTGTGGCTCTGGATTGAGTGGACCTTCCAGTATGTCTCAGGTGCAATCCAGGGTCGACACAACGGCAGATCTGGCAGAGGTCTGATCCAGGCCTCAGATCTGAGAACTAGTTTCTAAGACACTGTCCAAGTTAGAGCACCTGGGATCCCTGCTTCCTCTGGGTTCTTGGAGGTTGGGGACAGAGCTGCCACCCAAGATCTGCTCAGTGCTCTGGCCCAGACTGAAAGGAACCAGTGTTCCGGGCCTGGAGTGACTTCCTGGGTCCTTTTGGTTCCCAGTTACTCCCTGTTTAGGGCGGGCCCTACTGACTGCTTACCTAAGATACTGCCTGAGTTCGAGCGCCTGGGATCCCTGCTTCCTCTGGGTTCTTGGAGGTTGGAGACAGAGCTGCCACCCAAGATCTGCTCAGTGCTCTGGCCCAGACTGGAAGGAACCAGTGTTCCGGGCCGGGAGTGACTTCCTGGGTCACACTTTAACAATTTAATGAACTCGGAAACCCAAGCAAAGACGAATCAGAGTAGCACCTTTTCAACAGGGAAAGAATCAAGCATCATACTGTCATCATTTCTATCTTTATAAAACAAGACATACACTCATTTTGTCACTATAAATTAATTAATTATTTTAATTTTAATAAAATTTAGTTAGTAAATTTAATTTTACATTTAACTCATTTAAAATTAGTTTTTCAATCATGAATTTCCAAAGATGATAACAGAAGGCCAGCTTGAGTGTCTAGGAAGTAATTCTAAGAAAATCTTAGAAAACCAACATACTTTAACAAATGATCAATGGGAAGAAACCCTTTACACAGCAAGAAATGATTCTCTTGCCTATTTAAGGTGTTGAGGTCCAGGAGTCATCCCACAACCCACACAAACACTGATTTCAGTCAGACAGGGATAGTTTATTGAACACACAGCCCAAGACTGATTGATCAGGGCCATACCTTGGCATTTCAAGGCTGAACTATAACCTTGAATATCTTGCTCTGTCAGCTTATACAAAAACCACAATAAGCAGGTGCAGGAAGTGCTGCTCAGTGGTCAGCTCTGACTCAAGCCACTTTAGACACAACAGTTCATATTGACCTTTAATTTGATGGGTCTTACATAAAGCTTTATGGAACCTCATGAGATTAACATACAGAGGATAACAGGATATGGGATCAGCATGACCCTGCTCTGAGTCGAGTTATTTTTCTGTGCCAATGACTGGCAGGCATGTTACAGCAACAATATGAAATAGTTGGCAGGCATGGAACAAAATGGCTACAGCTATGCTGTGGGAATGGGGGTGAGGCAAACCTCAACAGAGGTAAACCTCCTTCTTGTCAATATAATGAGATCTATGGTTCGTGTGGAGATGGAGTCCCAGCTTCTTAGGTGAATAGGGTCAATGGCCTAGCTATGGGGCCCTAGGGAGGCACAATCACCTTATGTCATGCCTAAGAGGTAGGAGGAAAGGTCAGCCAATGATAATATACTTTCCTTCCCAGAATCTCCACCCTCACCACACAACTCCAAGTTGAGCCGAGTGGTGTTTGCCTGAGTCCTGATCCCTGAGTCAGAAAGGTAGAACTTTAGCCATGTCTTCTCTTCTGTCATTTCTTTTGAGTGCTGATCAGACCTAAGCCTGCTTTTCCTGGCTCTTTGGGCTACTTTACTTTTTCTCTAAAGATCTTGTCCCTACCATGTGGATAACTGCCACCATGCAGGTAGCTTCCATATCCAGCTTACACAAAGGAAATGGCTTTTCTCTTCTTCTCTTCTCCAAACTGAGATTTACAGCTTGCCTGCCCTAGAGTTTTTCTTTGAAATGCTAACAAGAATTGTCTTTAAACTCCAAAACAAATAAACAATTTCCTTTAGTATTTTTATTAATAAATAATACCTACTGTTCTTGAGGGATATGATGCTTACATAGCCTTATTATGAATCTCTTGCTTGCCCTTGTCACTTTCTAAATATTCTGGTTACGGCATACATCAATTGAGGAGTTTGTTATTCCGTGAGAGGAGAGTTCATTTCTTGAAAAAGTCAAAGATGTTCTCATTTTGCATTGTGAAACAGATGTGTTGTGTAGCAGATTCCCAAGTCACTTCAGGGTCAAGCATAGTGTCATATGCCTGTATCCCAACATATGGAAGGCTGATACAGTAAAGTCATGAGCTGGAGGCCAGACTGAGCTACATAACGACATCCTGTCTCAAGAACAATGATGATGATGATGATGATGATGATGATGATGATGATAGTAATAATAATCACTTCAGGGATACAAATACAAACATGTACATTTACATATGCAAGTGCATGCTAATATTTGAGGCTGAGCATGCATATAGCTCTCTAGAATGTTTTATTCACTTGGAATGGCTGGCTCACACATTCCCATCTCCTTAAGGCCAATATCTCATTGTCAAACTCATGCCCAGCAGTCACTGAATAGCTGCCTCATTGCAGGTGTCACGGTAAACCTGCCTTCCCTTCTCATTACCCTTCACAGCACCATCGTGAGGTAGATATTATGCCCCATCTCACAGATGAAGAAGGAGAATGTTGAGGTAGATATTATCTCCACATCATGAGATAGGTATTATCCCCCATCTCATGGATGAAGACAGAAAATGTTGAAGATACTGACTTAAATGGTTAGGGTTGCTGTGATTAGTGCACAGACTTTTTAGGCAGAAATGTGTACAGATGAAAAATATCACAGAAACCAGCCAGTGGGTTCATACGGTAATTTGTTAATCCACTCTAAACTCCCTACATCTTCATGCTACCATGTCTATTGGCAGCTGGGTGCACTAGTTATCACCTGCCAGAGTGTTCTGGATTCATTACACAATGGCTGGGCATTTCCAAACCTCCCTGCAGCTAACACACTCTCTCCTCTGATATTTCTGA
Organism: Arvicanthis niloticus; assembly: GCF_011762505.2. Taxonomy (NCBI): domain Eukaryota; kingdom Metazoa; phylum Chordata; class Mammalia; order Rodentia; family Muridae; genus Arvicanthis; species Arvicanthis niloticus. Next base: position 8,489,159 of record NC_047675.1, read on the forward strand.
ATTATTACTTACTAAGACTTATCTTCCATCCTGGTTGCACAGACCTAGTCCTGCAGCCCTCGTGGGCCACGACCCAGACTCTTACATCTTGGCAATGCCTCTGTCCCTCTGTCTTACACTCTGCAGGCTGGGACCTTCTCCTCCATGGCAATGGCGATCTCCTTTGTCTTGTTCCTTGCCTAGGAACCTCAAAGGCCCACCTCTGTCTCACTGCCCAGCCATTGGCCACCAGCAACTTTATTTACCAATTAGAACTAGCTGGGGATGGGGCCCTCAGTGTCTCATACACAGACATGGGAATTCACGTGTAATTTGGGAAGTCAATTAACATGATATAAGCAACAAACCAAATCCACAACATCTCACCCTTTTTGTCCATTAAAAAGGCCTTTTCTCTCAGATATACATTGAATATAGTTATAACAGTTATGTGAACTATAAAGTATGATATAAGGTATGATATACACTAATAACATCCAGTCTGTCAATTTTGACAATTTAGGTATATTACTTTAACATCTATTCTAACTTAAAGAGTTTACAATTGTATACTGAATTATGTTCTGATTTTAACTTGTATTACTGTCTGAAAACCATCCTTTCAAATATAAATCACCTTACTTAATGCTAAACAACTTAAGTTTGGTTATGAGACTATAACTAGTCCTCAGCCCCATCAGAAATCCAAGAGCAAATGAAATATTACCTGAATATATAGGAAGCACAAGGACCTACCTTCCAAAAGTATACAATTTGGAGAGACAGCTGGCTGCCTGGACAGTCTCTTAATTTCTTATAACATTGGAGCATCTGTCTTCAGCCTTCTGGACCAGAACCATCTGACAGACCTTATGTGAAGAAGGAAATGCGAAAGACTAGCTTATCCTGTCTTGGCAGAGCTAAGCTGTTTACTATCCCACATGTGTGTCCTTTCCTGGACAGTATTCTTTGTCTGCAGAAGAATTAGGGCAATTCTTGTCCAGTGGCTACCTTGGTACGATAAGCAACTCCACCTGGAGGTTATGATGCTCAATATCTTCTTTGAACTGTGAAGGGGTTATTGTCAGAAGCAGACATGTCTCTAGTCAAGTGATCTTTAATAATGAAATAACATTAAATACCATATTCCGTGGATTTCTGATGCTTTTGAAGACTATCTATATAAAGTATATCTGAACTGTTAAACCTTGACTACTCTTAGCTATTTCTAGTTGAATAATATTAAAAACACTTCATTATAATTAAATCGGAATCTAATATAACTATGAGTTTACTATCTGTCTCTTAACTTGTGTTACTTAATCATCCTTAACGGTTTGTAATAGCAGCTAGAAGGACTGGGTTAAAGCCTTGTATTCTTAAATTACTTGCATAGGCACAATGCCTCTCTAAAAGTAACAATATTAATTTCAAATTTTTTATCAATATGCAAAGATTTAACTAAAGAAAACCTTAAATTTCTGTGTGAATTCTGAACCAGTGTAAGAAATTATAACTTTGATTGTGCATCAATTATAAACATTTCTATCAATGTAAGATTATGACTATACAATGCTTCATTCAAGAATAAATTTAGTAATCCATACCATCTATTTCCTCCCTGTTCAAAATTATGACCATTTCCAAATTATCCCTTAAAATAACAACCTATCTATAATTTATAAAATAACCATAACCAAATCCCCAAACCCAAGGGATCAGGATGACAACTCTCCATAGCTTCTTCCTGCTGAATGTGAGTGACAAAAAATTTTTAAAGGGGTGGAGAGGGGTAATAAAATTAGAAAAATTGGTTAGGCTTAATAAAGCTAGCTTTAGCGTCTGTTATCCAGTCTCTGTATACTTAGAAGACTCAGGACTTGACTGAACTTCTGACTGGCTCTGTCTGAAAGGCTGGATGAACTGAGTCAGTCAGGAACCAGCAGCTAGTCCTGATGCTGTTTTGGGAGGCAGGTAGCAGGTCATTTCAGCATCCCTGTGGATGAGTTTTGTCAGAGTTGTACATTCTGTCATATATGAATCTTACAACCAAACTTTTAATACTGTTCAGATATTCGTATGGATTATGCAAGGTGCACAGATCAGTTAAGGATGAAATTTTTGTTCCTTATTTGAGCAGGTGAAAGACAATTATCCTTTTATGAGTTAATTTGATCAATAACCAATTATAATAAATCTTCATTCATGCCATGTGAAGAATGATATGATGAATGTTAAGAATTCTATAACAAACAAGATTTATTATCTAAATTTAGCTGAAGTTTTGGCTAGAGACATTTTTAGGTCTAAGCCAGTTATTGGGCTGTTCCCATGTCGAGGAATCAGCAAATTATGTTACCTGTTTGATGTTCTTGAATTTTTCTTTTCTGTACCCAAGAACATTAGGGGGTCTTCCTCTGTCATACCTGAAACATATTACTCTGGAAGGGACCCAAATCCTTTTCTTCTTTCATATTACAAATACAGAGCCTCTCTCCCAAAATAACAAGTCCTTGGTCCAGTAACCCGAAATCATCAAAGGTATAGATTGATTCAATTTAGTAGCTTGACCTTTCTCCCAGAGGATTTTTAATATCATAGCCACCAAACTTATAACCATACACATCTTTATAATTGAAACAATTCAAAGCAATGAAAACAATCTAAACAAATATTATCATCTGTTGAGACAGTGTTCCTTTACTATCCCCTGCCTTGTTCTTACACAAGGTCAAGGCCTAAGTTTCTACTGTCTGTCATTCTCCTTGTCTCCTGCTCTTGACCTACAATTTAAGATTTAAAAAAAAAAAAAAACTCAATTTCTTTATTTATCTATGTATACTTAAATTCTCCCTTCTGTTGGGATTAATATCTTTTCCTATATAACTTCCTATCCTTTCCTATGTATATAACTTCAATTCAATTCCCTTCTGCTTACGGTATATGTCTACTTCCAGGCTCTAAATTTGTCATACCAGGCTAAGCAATCCCAGAATTCCTGTGTAGACCACGTTTAAAGAAGCCGAGCACTGCCCTGACATAGACCTTTCCAAATTTCTTTTAAAGCATTTTTCTCATTCATTCTATTCTATCTCCATGCCTCTGCTGAGAAGTCAGTTCTCCCACCTCCTCATCTCATGTCACAGTGCATGTTTTTCCATTTGGGTCTCCAATTAATTTTTTAAAGTGAGTACAAGCCTAAGACTTGTACCATCTGATGCTGAGCACCATCTGATGTGGTTATTTGTTAATCCACTCTAAACTCCCCGGCAGTAGCTGCTTGCAAGCTTCTCACTACTGCACCTACCAGCAGCTGCACGCATGCTTCTCATCACCCTCCAGAGTACTCTGGATTCGCGAACGAAAAGACACAAACACACAGCCTGCTATTTTAATATGCCTTGTAGAGCGTGATGGTTGGGCACTTCCAAACCTGCCCGCAGCTAACACACTCTTCCCCTCTGCTATTTCTGTATTATTACTTACTAAAACCTATTTTCCATCCTGACCACCACAGACCCAGGCCTGCAGCCTCGTGGGCCACAAACCCAGACCCTTACATCTTGGTAATGTCTCTGTTCCTCTGTTCTACACATCTCCTCAAAGGTCTGCCTTTGTCTCCCTGCTCAGCCATTGGCCACCGGCAACTTTATTCACCAATTAGAACCAGCTGGGGGCAGGGACCCTCAGCATCTCACATGCAGACGTGTGAATCCTCATATAATTTGGGAAGCCAATTAACATAATATAAGCAGTAAGCCAAGTCCACCACAGTGGGCTCGGGGTGGAGTCACTTGCCATGAAGACTGACAGCTTGAATCAGTCCTTGGGACCCACGGGGCGGAAGGGGGAGAACCAGCTCCTGCGTGGGCCTTGTGTTACATTGTGCAAAATGGTTTTAGAAAGATTGATGCTTTGGACAAGAGATGTAGCTCAGTTGTTAGAGCCTAGCACGCATGAGTTCTTGGGTTCAGGCCCCAGCACCATATAAACTAGATGTGGTGGCACATGCAAATACAATCCCATGACTTGAGCGATGGCGGTAATGAGGGATCAGAGGTTCAAGCTCGTCCTCAAGTACATAACGAATTTTAGTCAAGCCTGACCGACGTGAAATCTTGTCTCAAATAAAACAAAAAAAATTATAAGGAAAAATGATTTGACTATTTTTAAATAGTTATATTAAAATACAAATTCAAGTGTCACCAAAGTGCATGCCTTTATCCCGGCACTCAGGAGCAAAAGGTCATCTCTGAATTTAAGGCCAGTCTGGTCTAGAAAGTGACTTCCAGGGCAGCCAGGGCTACATGGAAAAACGCTGTCACAAAAAAAAAGAAGAAGAAAACATACAGATTCAATTATTAAATTAAATTCAATATCACACAATAAACTACTTTTTTTATATTTGACTACTAATGTACCTTAGGAAAGTGTAATTCATATTTTTAGAAGTAAGACTTCTCTGAAATAGTATTATTTGTGATGTGTACTTTAAAAGTTAATATTGAGGTTCAGAAATCACCATACAAACCATGTGAACACTGATCTCCGTTAAAGAATAGTTTATTGAACACACATCCAAAGACTGATCAATCAGGACCACAAAAAGGGACTAGGGATCCTGACTGTGGTGTCAGTCCGTTCTTACTGCAGGCTTTTTACGGGTAAAAAAAAAAAAAAAAAAAAAAAAAAAAAGGTTCAGAAGTTCAGAAGGTAAGGGTGGAGGTAGTACTACATTTTGGCTAACTAGACAGAGTGTTACCAGTTAACCTTTAAGCTAATTGGACCTGAGTGAAGGGTGGTGGATGCCTGGTGAACAGGGGAATTTCAGAGCATTGAGATAACAGAACATGAGTAATTCAACCATAAGTTTTTAGCTTATTAGTAGCAGTCTTCAGTGCTACTTAATACTTAAAACAGGGAGACCCCATTTTAAAAGAATAAAAATGTAAGAATATTAGAAAATTCCCCAAAAAAATCAAATCCCACTAAAAAGAGAAAATACATTCCCTAGAGACTGGCTAGGTAAGATGTTTCATTCCCACAAGGAGTTCTTGGGAGCAAACCTCCTCTGTTTAAGTAATTGAAGGGACATCAAGCTACAGGGAGCAGGCACTTTGCCATACTGGTGGTATTACAGCCGGAGAGTTACTCCTTAAGGGAACTTCTAGCAGATTTAAAATGATCTGTGGTCTCTGTTTCCTCTGATGAAGGGAAGGGGAAAAATGTGCCAATTGGCAAGGAATTATGGGGGAAAATTGGGTTTCTTAAGACAATGACTTGCTAATCCCAACTGGGGTTAGACAAATGAAAGTTTGAGGGAAATTCTGCCAGAGACTTACTTCCTGTTTTCTGTGATAGCTTGATTTAATGTGCAATTCTAAACTAGTAGTTGTTGCCAAATATGGAATTCTTCATTGCCAAAATTGTTCATGCAACAAATTAAAGGGTGCAGGCAAAGAGCATCACCCCGCCCCCCAGGAGCTGAGGTTCCAAAAAAATGAATACACACACCTTAGTCCATATCTCTCCATGGCATTCAGGGAAATGAGTAAACCTGAGGGAAACGATAGTTACTTTTACTCTTAGTCAGGGCTACCATTGCTGTGGTGAAACACATATCCCAAAGCAACTTGGGGAGGAAAGGGTTTATTTTGCTCACAGTTCCATGTAACAGTTTATCATCAAAACAGTGAGGGCAGGAACTCAAACACAGCAGGAACCTGGAGGCAGAGACTGACAGAGGCTATGGAGGGTGCTGTTTACTGGCTTGCTCAGCCTGCCAGCCTAGGGATGGATCCACCAGGATGGATTAAGCCCTCCCTTCAATCACCAATAAAGAAAAAATACCCTACAGGCTTGCCTACAGAGTGGTCTTACAGAAGAATTCTCTTAATTAAGGTTCCCTCCTTTCAAATGACTAGCTTGTATCAACTTGATATATTCAGCAAAATAATCTTCACATAAAGTTTAATATTATCGTGTGTGTGTGTGTGTGTGTGTGTGTGTGTGTAACAAATGGCAGGCTTACTGCCTGTTGTTGTCTATGTAGCCATAGAAATGATAAATTACAGATATTATAGAGATGGCAAAATACCCTTTCATCCTTCAGTATGCTGTTATTTTGTTAGTGAGTTCATCATAGATTTCCTTTTTAACTGCTTTATCGAGATGTAATTCACACACCATACAGTTTGTCTTACTTTTCTATTGCAATGCTAAGACACTGTGGCTGGGGCTACTATAGAAGAGTTTATTGGGGTTACAGTTCCAGAGGGTAAGTCCATTACCATCCTGAAAGGGGGTATGGCAGAGGGCAGATCCACGTGGCACTGGAGCACCACCTGAAAGTTTATATGTTGATACAACAGCCCTGAGGCAGAGAGAAAGAAAGAGCCAACAGGCAATGTCATGGACTTTGAAACCTCAAAGCCCTCATTCAGTGCTATACCCCCTCCAATAAGGCCACAGCTCCTAATCCTTCCCAAATAGTTCAACCAACTATGGACCAAGTGTTCAAATATATGAGACTACAGGGGCCATTTTCATTCAAACTACCAGACAATTTATCCATTTAAAATGCACACTTCAATAGTTTTAATATTTTGCTTTTACTGATGTTGTTTTTGAGATAGGCTCTCACTTTGCAGCCCAGGGCTACTTAGAAATCATGCTATACCCCAGGCTGCCTCAAACCTCTTGTCAATCCTACTGCAAAAGTCCTGCAATTACAGACATGAGACACCATGGAAAATGTGCAACATAAATGTTCTTGTTTTGGTAAATTTTGGTGCATAAGTCATAGGTGACATCAATTTCACATATAATATTTTATAATCCCTACAGCCACATTTCTTCAAAACAGAAAGTCTGTAACCACAGAACAATAACTTGGGCTGGCAGTGAGTATCGATGACACAAATTTCCCTTAGTGGGTGCATGACTCTGGGTTCAAGTGCCCCCCCTCTTAAAAAAAGGACTGGCCTTTTCTGTCTTCCCGCAATCCCTGACAAGCTCTGACCCTCTGATCTGTTTTGTATCTCTGTGGATTCTCCTTTCTCTGATATAAGTAGATTAATATGACATTTATCCTTTTCTGTCTGACTTTTTCCCCTTAGCATACTGTTGTCTAGGTACATATGTAGCTTGTATCAACATATCACTGTTAGACTGAACAATAATATTCTGTCTTATGTATACATACCCTTATCTGCTCACCTGTTGATGGACACTTGGCTTGTGTGTGGGCTTGTGAAGCTGCTGCACTACAGTATCTAAGCTCTGCATTTAATTGGGACTGGCTTACAGGTTCAGAGGTTTGGTCCATTAGAAGCATGAACGAAAGCATGGAGGCAGCAGGGAGAGAGATGCGGGACTGGCTTGGGCCTTTGAAACCCCAGTGACACACTTTCTCCAACAAGGCTACACCTCATACTCTCTGTCAAGTAGATCGATTCCCTAAGGACCAGTCATTCAAATCTATGAGCCTACGTGGCCATTTCTATTCAAACCACCACACTCAGCATGCACATGCATGAAATTGTCAAAGAATAAGCAAAGAATCTAGAAAATTCCATCACCTACATAGATTTATAGTCACTTTAAACATCTGAAACACATTTGTTGTATTCTGCATTGCTGCACCATTTACAGAGTTATGTTTAAATTCTTCCTTGCTGGGGCCTGGTGTTATTTGTTGTTGCTGCTGCTGCTGCTGCTACTGCTGTTGTTGTTGTTGTTGTTGTTGTTGTTGTTGTTGTTGTTGGAGTTTTGTTTTTTGTTTTCAGTACATAACCCAAGCTGGCCTCAATCCTAAGTGTGCCAACATATTCAGCTAATTCTTTATTTGTTTGTTTGTTTGTTTTTACTTTTTGAGTCAGGGTTTCTTCGTATATCCCTGGCTGTCCTGGAACTTGATCTGTAGACCATGCTGGACTCAGACTCAGAGATCTGCCTGCTGCTGCCTCCCCAGTACTGGGTTTAAAGGTGTGTGCTACCATACCTGGCTCAAGGTTTTGTTTCCTGGTAAGAAAAATACCTGTTTGATTTAACTGCTTAGAGTTTAAAATATGATTAATATCAATCTGCAAAACCATTCCTAGCAGAACCTGGACTCAGGTTCAGGCCCCACTCTTCATCATTTCTTTGTTGTGAGAAACTTGAAATCCTCTCCTTCATAATATCGCTGTGCTATCATTAGCTACAGTCCCCTACTGTCACTAGAACTTCAGAATCATTCACCATCCTTGACTGTAACCTTGTCTATACGTGTATGAATTTATTAATGGGATCTCAATTCTGTCCCACTGGTCTATATATCAGTTTCTATGTTGGTACCATTCTGTTTTGTTTTCTATAACTTTATAGTGTATTTTTAATTAAATGATGCCTTCACTCTGTTCTTCAAGATTACTTTGGTTACTTGGGTTCTTTTGTGGTGCCACAAGAATTTAAGGATTTTTTCTATGTCTTCAATGAAGACTAGACTTTTGATAATGACTACACTGAGTCTGTAGGTGGCTTTAGATCATGAAATAAACAAATCACTAACAGTGACAGAGTACATTAGCAAAGTGAAAAGCAAAAAACCCACAACACGTCAGCAACTTTTTAAGACTAAATATATGTAGTGTGTAGTTTACCCACATAGAGTAAGATGGAATGTATGTAGTGTGTAGTTTACCCACATAAAGAACACAATCCCATGGTTTCAGGATGTACACAGAGTTATGAACTCATGAAGGCCCCCAGAGAAATCACATACCCGTGAACAGTTACCCTATGCCCATCTAATCTACTTTCCCTCTGGACAGATTTGGGTGCCTTCCATACAAACAGAATCTTTTCTGGCTTCTATCATCTAGAAAAAATTGAAAAGTTCAGCCATGTTTTAGTATTATCATTCCTTTTCATGCCTAAAAAATATTCCATTGTATGACCTGTAGTCTGAACTTGATGGCATTTTAGTATTTATAAATATTGCTGACATTAATATTCATGAACAACTTTTTGTATGGCTCTAAGTTTTGTGTATGCTTGAGTGGAGCCTTCCCTTCGGACAGCTTAGGATCCTAGTATCTGCTCTCACTGCTGCCTTGCAGAACTTCACTACTTCGATAAAAAAAATAATAAAGTTGATAATCAGTTACTGAGAGAGAATTTGATCTTCTTGAAAAACATATTTAGACTTGAACATTTTCTAGGTATGCATATGTCACTTCTTTTTGGGTTTAGAACTACTGAAGTGGAGACGTTTTAGTGTCATGCCCTAAGTTTGCCATCTGGGGATTTCATTTTGTGATCTTCTGTTTTTCTGGTCAGGTTTGTTGTTGTTGTTGTTGTTGTTTTGTCTTGTTTTGTTTTTATTATTGTTTATTTGCCCTGGGGGTTGAAATGTTACCTCCCATTTCCCAGCAAGTGTACTACCACTAAGATACATACCTGGCTGGTGAGCTGTTTTTCCAAGAGACTTCACAGTTTGCCTATACTTGCTCTGGTATTGATTAGTTCAGGACTTAAATCCATGAACTAGACGGTTCAGATAACAGTAAATCTGGTGCCTATTCTCTCAGCAAAGTTTTGCTTTTGTATTAATAAAAATATTTTTATTATCAAATGGAGTATAAATTTTACCGAGAATTCTCAAGGTGCCTCTGACATTTCAAAGCTCATAGCCTCCAGCCATGATCCAGGTCCTGGGTCCTCCCCACTGCTTCTAACATAGATTCATTTGCAAATACTCTGAGGAGTCTTTTAACGCAAGGTGTAGGAAGCACTGATAGAATAGATTTGAAATGTTTTTATATGAACCTACAATAAAGTGCTACTTCCTCAACAGGATCCTGTGGGATTCATAGTGAAAAGGTTGACATTAGCAGGAAAATTATTCTATTCCAAGAGCTATAAAAATTGCCACACAGAGTAGTGAAGACATTGGCCAAGGACTTCAGACAGATCCATGGTTCCTGGGGTGAGACCTTTCCTCAGCACAACCATCCCCAGCGCAACCACCTGCATAAACCCAGGACAGTCCCCCTGCTATGTGTTCCCCCTGGCTGACTTCTGTCTGGATATTTCTGCTGTTGTCTTCAACTTGTCTCCTACCTAGGCCCAACATGGCCTCACTGATCTCTAACTTGTCTGCTGCCTAGGTCCAACATAGCTCACTGCAGAGTAGCATGGCAGAACAGAACAAACAAAGGTGTGAAAATTCAGCTTGAAGATCATCATGTGAGAAAATATCCACAAAATCATCCAAGCAAGTCTCACAGGGGCTCATAGAATCTGAAGCAGCAATCAGGGCATCCCCATGGGTCTGACCTAGGTCCTCTACATATGTGTCATGGATGTGGAGCTTGGTGCTTTGTAGGACTCTTATCAGTGAGAATGGATGTTGTTTCTGACTCTGTTTCCTGCTTTGGGGAACCATTTTCCCCTACTGGGTTGCCTTACCCAGCCTTTATATGAGAGTATGTATCTAGTCTTATTGTATCTTTTTATGCCATATTTGGTTGATAACTCTGGGAGGCCTGCTCTTTTTTGAAGGGAAATGAAAGTGAAGTGGATCTAGAGGAGAGAGAACATGGTAGGGAAGAGACTCAGGAGAGGGAGGAAGAAAAGAAAAGAGAGAAAAGAGGAGAGGAGAGGAGAGGAGAGGAGAGGAGAGGAGAGGAGAGGAGAGGAGAGGAGAGGAGAGGAGAGGTACTTGTGAAAAGATACTCTTATACTCTTTTCTCTCCTTGGTCAAGAATTCTGTCAAAAAAAAAAAAAAAACAGAAACACAAGAGTTCAATGAATGACATTGTTTCATTCAATGTAGTAACAGAGAGAGAAACAGAGTCAGAGAGAGAGAAACAGAATCAGAGAGAGACAGAGAAACAGAGACAGACAGAGAGAGTCAGGGGGGAACAGACAGAGACAGAAGAAAGAGACAGTGGGGGAAAGATGTATACAATGTTACAAAATGTTACATATTATATGCTGCATTAATAGAAAACAATGACAGCTGGAAGATTGGATTTCTGTGTTCATTTTCTACTGTTATGACAAAATATCAACTTCTTTAAAAATGAAATGTCATAATCTGTTTTCAGTGGTTTCAATGCTTGGTTCTTTGGCTCTGACACTTTGGGGCCTGTAACAACACAACCAAAGGCAGTGGGTTCACGTCTTAGTGAGTGACGTGGAAAAACAGCATGAGCGATAAAGAGTAGAGAACTACTTATCACCTGATGAAGGGAAGGGAAGTCCCTCACAGTGGACACTCCAAAAGCAATGTCTCCTTTAGCAAAGGCAACATAGGTTTTGCTTGACGAGCTTACACACACTCCTAGAGGAGAGTACCTGGCAGTACATTCCTAAGAATGTGCTGGTGAAGGTCATAATTTAAGACAGAAGATGGCAGATGTGCTTCTGGGCATGCTCAGCTCAAGGTCATGGAGACCATGTTTAGAAAGGTCTAAATAGTAAACAGAAATGCTCTGGGCATGCCATGTTTTCCAAACAATTTTGGCTAAAACAAAATGCCCTTTTGAGGGTGTTTCTATACAGTAGCATTCATGAATGGGTCCTTAAGAGCATGCACTGCTGATCCAAGTCTCTCCTGCTGTACTCTACTTCCTAAAGGGCCCGACACAGAGACACATCCTTTAATTCATGGGCCTTTGGAGGGCATGCAGATCTCTATGGTAGCTTTGGAAGTCCCTTCATCCTTTCTATTTCTTTCCTGTCTGTTCTTGCCCACACATTCTCCTGGTCAATCTTTCCAACTAGGATTTTTGTCCTAAGTGTACCTGAAACTTTTTCTAGAAGATGCTTCTCTACCCACACCCCTGCACCCCAGCACTTGGTTTGTTTTGCTTTGGGGCTGGGGATCAAACTCGAGGACTTTTCCTCCCCTGATGGCTCTAACATCTCTCTTCATTCCACTCTTTTCATTATTGTCAGCTGACAGGAGTATTCTCCAACCTGCCACGTTAGATCTAGATTCAGACCAAGAGATTTCTTAGAAGTATTAGCTCAACTACTAGACACTGTCTCACTTGGTCAGAAACTTTTACTTTGTGTACAAGCTACTGAATAAAGATTTGTTCTTTTAAATTCTCTGATATTTTTGTCTTTTTTGGTTCAGAAGAAGAAAGCCCTGTGTTTTCAGGGTCATGCTATTGTGTTTATAAAGAGATAAAGAGAAAAGTAATATGTTTTGGTGGTTGTGTTGTAAGGTATAGGGGAAAAGGGTGCCTCTTCAGGCCCATGCTGAGGCATCTCTTCCCCCTGGCAGACCAACCACATAATGGTATGATGGTATAGTATAGAATAGAGTCTTTTCAGGGTATGGGGAAGGGAGTTGAGAGACAGAGTAGGGAAGTAGAGAAGTAGAGGAATAGAGTCTGGCCATAGAGAGAAAGGGGGTAGGGAATGGAGAGAGAGGGGGGAAGGGGTAAGAGGACAGATCGGGAGCAAAAAGGCAAGAGCAAAAGAAGAGGGGACAAGCAGCCCCTTTTATGGTGAGTCGGGCACACCTGGCTATTGCACACAGGTAACTGTGGAGCAGAGCTTAGACAAAATGCTAACATTCCCTTGTTTTGGTTTAATTAAAAAAGAAAAACTAGACAGAGGTGATGGTGGAGCAGGAATAGGGTCATCGTGATCTTCAGCTACTTCCTGCTGACTTTGGGGTGTGGTAGGAAAGCTAGAAGAATGGGTATGGGATGCTGGTCCAGTCTTAGGAGAGTTGGTTGTTTCTTTGTTGCCCAGGGTCCATGGAGCCATCTGCAGCTAGGTCAGAAGAAACAGGTCTAGTAGAAGCATCTGTGTCTGTGAGAGAAGATTAGAGCATCTAGAGGTTGCTTCTCTGAAGCTGTTCTGGATTGTAGTAAGCACCTGGACTTGACAAGATGCTGAAACACACACACACACACACACACACACACGCGCACACATTATAGGTAGAGAATAAGATTAAGTACGTTTGTGAGAAAGAAATTTTTTTATATGTACAATTGAAACTCAGAGGAATCCCACCCTTTGGAACAGATAGTAAGTGGGAACTTTAGGCAGATGTACTCATCTGGATGGAGTCTATTTGGTCCACAAGAGGCAGATCTGAGTGGGTTTCCTGTAGTGTATAAGTTTTAAAAAGAGATAACAACACGAGTTAACAATATGAACAGTCTTTTGAGCTTTCGTGGAGGAGAAAAAGCAAGAAGGGCTTTTTCCTTCTGTCTAGGAGACTGAATATGTATCACTTTAGATTTAGCTAAAAGTCAACCAAAGAAAACTTAAAATTTGAATTTGTGCTTATACAGTTGGATCGCATAGTGGAATGTTTAATGTTAGGACAGTGACACAGCAAGAAGAGGAAATATGAAGCATTTAATCAACAGAACCCGAGTTTAGGTAAGAAGGTGACAGATTAAATCTGTGAAAGTTTACATCTAACTAGTCGCTAGAAACTGAGTTTAGGTAAAGAGCTAGATCTGTCTCCTAGCTGTCAAGCTATACTTACCTTAGCTGTCAATGTAGTCAGAAATCGGGGGAAGAATAAATTATAATCTAGCGGTCATATATTAACTAAAAAATGACAAAGTTCATCTGTAGTCCAAACAGTTCCCTGTGGTCTCTGTGGTCTCCATGGCGACTTGAGCGACCACATACAATAGGTGCACCTGAAGACTGGTGACAAACTCATTGCATAATAATTAGATTACTTTGGACATTTTATAAAAGAGAGCACAAGTGTGGGCCCAGGCCCCTGGATGCTCTAGGTGAGTGCAAACTATCTGTATGTTAGGAGCTCTCCGGGCAGTCATAAACTGCAGTCAGATTAGAAACTACAGCAAGCAAAACTCTTAGGTAACCACCCCCCCACCCCCAACCCCCCTGTGTGCTTCTATCTCTGTTTCTCCTTCAGGGTAAGTGGGAATTATCACTCACCTCCTGTGGTGTTTGAATGAGAATGGCTCCCATAGGGTCAGATGTTTGAATGCTTGGTCCCAAGTTGGTGGCTTTTTGGAGGTTTGCTGGAAGAAATGTCACCAGGGCAGACTTTTGGGTTTCAAAGCCTTGTTCCCTTTCCTGTGTGCTTTCCACTTCCTGCTTGTGATTCAAGATGTTGAGTCCTGAGCTAGAGAGATAAATCAGTGGTCAGGAGTACATACTGATCTCCAAAGGGATGTAGGCTTATTTCCCATCTCCCACATTAGACAGTTTACAGCTGTCTGTTAGTCCAAGACCTCTGACTTCTGAAGCACATGTGCACACACACACACACACACACACACACAATTTTTTTTAATTTTTAAATTTCCTTTAAATCAGCTTTTTAAAGGAAAAGTGTGAACCCTCAGCTTCTGCTCTATCCACTTGCCATGTCTGCCGCCTGTTGCCACTCTTCTTGCCATAATGGGCTCTAATCCCTCTGTAACTGCAAACCAAATACAACCCGTCCTTCCATAAGCTGCCTTGGTTGCAGTGTTATCACAGCAATAGGGGAGTAACTAACACACTTCAAGTGAACAGAATACATCAAGAGTGCTAGCACACCCTACTGTGATTAGATTTGCACACACCTGTGGGTGTATGATGGTTGTGGGATGGGGGGCAGGTGGGCTCCATCCTGCTAATGGACACTAAAGCAATTGTCCTCTGGCCTTGAAGAAGCAAATGACCATGTTGTGAAGTTCCCACTAGAAGATCTTCAGAGTATGGAGACCGCAAGACCTTACAGAGCTACTTACAGCCTCCAGCCAATGCCGTGTGGGAAGCTGCTAGAAACCTCAGCTGCAGACGGGTTCCAGTCTCTGCCAACAATCCAAGTGTGTCTGAAGCATATTCTCCTCTCAGTTAAGAGAGACCAACTAGCTCCTTGGTCTTCGTCTTTCCAAGCCTGATCCTAGCTCAGCCACACACCTGACCCACTGAATTAAGGGAAAAAAAAATGTTTTCCTGGGCAATGGTGGCACACGCCTTTAATCCCAGCACTCTGGAGGCAGAGGCAAGTGGATCTCTGAGTTTGTGGGCCAGCCTGGTCTACAGAGAGAGTTTCAGGACAGCCAGGGCTATACAGAGAAACGCTATCTCGAAAAACAAACAAAACAAACAACAGCAACAAAAAACTAAATATGTGACGTTAAGTGTTTAGTAAATTAATAAGTACCCTAAATCCCCTATTCAACAACACCCACCTCCAAACTCAAAGTCCTAAACATTGGACAACAGCTGCTAACTTATCCTTTTATATCTAATTTTGCCTATTAGGGAGTCAGAATGTATTTATTATATATACTTGCAAGTTTTTCTCTGGTTGTTTATAATCCCTGTTTGTAAATAATTTCCTTATTTTCATTTTATATGCATGGGTGTTTTGCCAGTATGTATCTGTGTGAAGGTGTTGGGTCCCCCTGGAACTAGAGTTATAGACAGCTGTGAAGTGCCATGTGGGTGCTGGGAATTGAACCTGAGTCCTCTGAAAGAGCAGCCAGTGCTCGTTACCCGTGTGCCATCTATCCAGCCCCTATAATCTGTTTTAAGCTCTAAAGGTCTTGCATTTATTTTCTACTCTGTCCCACTGAGTTACATGCCTAACACAGTGAGCTGGTCAAAGGACCACTTGCAAGAGCAGGGAATCTCCTTCTGTTTGATGGGTTCTAGGGATGGAACTCAGATCACCAGGCTTGTCTGCAAGTGCTGCTGGCCCAATTTTTATTTTTAACTTTAATTCTAAGTTCTTTCATTTTTAAAGGAAACTTTATTTTGCTAATAAGACTTAGACATTGAGTCCTCCTAGATACAATGTCTAGAAGGGTTTTTGCTTTGTTTGGTTTTTTGGTTTGGTTTGGTTTTTTGTCTTTTTTGTTGAGTGGTTTTTGTGTGTATTTGCAGTGTAAAATATAATCCGATACTTGTATAACATATACTACTGAATCTAGTACTTGGATAAAGATTTGATGAATTTTTCTCACTTTTCTCAACCTCATAAGAGAATTGTGAAGATGTGGGTCTCGCTGTGCACTGGGGATGTAGCTCAGTGGTAGAGAATTTGCCTAGAAGGCTCAAGGTCTGTGCTCAGTTTCCATCACTGCAAGATGAAGGGACTGATATTTTGTGCCTTTGTTAACTTAGGTGGAAATGAAGAGATACTCTAAGTATGATCTCACGAATGATAGGATTTGTTGACACACAGAATTTTTCTTAGAGCAGATACCAGTCTCTCCAGAAATAAACCTCTAACTAATTTGCAGTATTTTTGTTTGTTTGGTTGGTTGGTTGGTTGTTGTTGTTGTTTTTCTTGTTCTCACTCTTGTTGTTTGAGGTTTGTTGTTGTTTGTTTTTTCAAGACAAGGTTTCTCTGTGTAGCCCTGGCTGTCCTGGAACTCTGTCTTAGACCAGGCTGGCCTCCAGCTCAGAGCTTCACCTGCCTCTACCTCCTGGGTGCTGGGGTTAAAGGTGTGCATCACCATGCCCAGCTAGTTTGCAGTGTATTTTTACATGCATGTTTTCCAGGATTATCTGACTTGGCTCCTGCAGTGAAGTTCCTTAGTGAATTATGAGTTCTCTTGATGCTATAGACAATGTCCGGACCGGCAGACATGGCTTTAAAACCCCCACGGTTAACAGGGCATTGCCCTGGAAACCTGAACTCTCAGGTTTAGAGAAATAGCTGACAGAGTGTAGCCTGTCACAACATGCATTCAGGACCTAAGCTCTCTGTATCTACATCAAATTCTCAGGTTTATATTGCATTTTGGACTATGTCCTTGAGGTCAGCTACTCACATATGGGTATAATTAATCTGAGATGGATTAATATAACTTTCCCAAGAAGTGGAAAGGACTCCACACCCTCAGATAGAGATTTGATAGGATGTCACATTGTGGAAGGGACAAGGTAGCACACTCTCCCACAAAAAAATACTATGGTAAACTGTTTGGAATCCTTCAAACCTAGACAGAAGTCATTGACATTTCGGAAAGTTAGAAATTCTGCAATTGATTGTTTATCTCCATTAATAGTTGTGGTAGTGAGCTTTTCTTGACTGTAACAACGTATCTAATGTAATCAAAATAAAAAGAGGTTTCCTATGGTTCACAGCATTGGAGGCTCCAGTATATTGGAGTAGTGATATCCCTTCAAAAACATGGCTCAGTGAACTAAACACTCCCCGCAGGCTGCACCTCTCAAAGGTAGCATCATGTATAAGCCAGCGCCAGCATCAAATATTGTCATTGGCAAAAGCCCATACTTAATGAAATGTAATGTGTCTTTAACATCTTTTAAAGGGTGCATATTTAAGATCAGTCTGTGGGTCATGTGCAATATTCCAGAGGGAGGGGACCACTCAAAGGAAGGGGTGCTCTGAGGCTCTCTCGACACATAGGGCTTTTTAATTTTTCATGACTACTTTTTTTCTTCACAGTGTCTTATTGCACACACTTGTGGCATCTATCCTTACACTGACGCTTTAGCAAACTGTGTCTTAGATATTTGCTTCTGTATTCCTGGGGTCTGCGTTATCTAGTACGGTTCATGATAATAGCCTTCAAGGGCCTGCAGATGAGCCTCTCCTGTTAGCTTCTTCTGTCTCCTCCTATCACACTGATGCAAACGTCCCTTGATGTGTGGACATGCAGGCTTTCTCAGTGCACACTGCTGACGTTTCTTGTTTCTCTAGGAGGACATTGATAGGTGGCCCTACAACAAGCGAGGGCTTGCAGAAAGCACTGGCTTGCCTTAGAAGTAGTGAGTGCCACAAGGACTGGTAAGCTGGGCTTCAGGCAGGGACACTTTCACAGTTACTTACCTTGCTCCAGGACAGGCAAGCTAACATTAGGGCATTGTATGTAACAATGCTTTGGCTGGCTACTGGGCAGAGAGAGTAGGCATTGAACTGAATACTCTGCAAAGGGAGGAGAAGGTGCTTTGAACTGAGATGTGGAAAAAGTAAGGGATGCTCTTACGGCTAGCAGAAATTTTAAAATATACATGATCCAGTTATTAGTAAAACCAAATATTCTACCAAGAGTCGATAGCCTGGTGGGAATCAAGTCTATGCTTCTTTATGATGAAAATCGAGAAGCTCACAACAGCCTGCAACTCCACGCATTTTGATGTCTTCTGGTATCCATTGACACCTTCACCCACACGTGCATACGCAAGCACAGACACGCACACACACCACATACCACACACACATCACACAGAAACACACACCACAAACTCACACACACATATACACACACAGCACATACACTCACACATACACAACACACACACACAGCACACACACAACACACACATACCACACACTCACGCAACACAACACGCACCACCCACACACGCCACACATACCACATACCACACACACCACACACATACACACCACACACATACACACCACACAACACACACACATACATACCACACACACACATACCACACATACACACCACACACATATAAACCACACACACCACACATATACCACACATACATGTTGAGAACCGCACTACCCCACGTTGGGAGCTGAAAATGTTGTGGACCACTCTGTCAGTGTTGGAACCCGCACTGCCAAAAGCCTTGGGGGCTAAACTGTTAGAACCCACACTGCCCCAAGCTGCTCCAGTCCGAGGGTTAGGGACACAAAGAATGAAGACCAGAGTGTGATTCAATCCCGTTTATTCTTCAGTCTCTCTTCTTCTCTCCAAGTCCCTAATTCCAGGTCTCTAGTTCCTAGCACCTAATCCTAGTTCCAATTGCTAGTCTCTTTCCCAGTTCCAAGTTCTTTCTCCAAGTGCCAAGACTCAAGTGCCTCCTACCTAATAATAATTTCTTCTGAGTTCTCTAGTCCAAGTGTCTTCTTCCTCAATGCCTAATTCCTACTCCAAGTTGTACTGAACTCTTCTGTCTGCCTCTTGCCTTTTATATGTCTCACTTCTAAGTCAGGCCCTTAAGTCACACCCTTAGGTCTGATCTCTAAGTCACACCCTTAAGTCTCGGCTCTAAATCACAGCTTTAAGCCTCACACACCCAAGGGAAGATCCTGGGTATCTAAAGCAAGATGTTATCAGAGTGTGCTCAGCTGTTGTAGGCTGATGTAATCAAGTCTCTTGTCAGGGTATATGGCTCAAGACGGCTGCAAGGATGATAGCTGCCTTCTGTCGGCTCCCCACACATACACACATCACACACACACACACAAGCCACACATACACACAAACCACACACACCACACACACATACCACACACATAACACATACACACATACCACACACATATACCACACACTCACACATACACACACACCACACACTCACACATACACACCACACACACACCACTCACTCACACATACACACCACACACACAAACAACACATACACACAAACCACACACACCACACATACCACATATACACACATCACACACACAAACCACACACACAAACCACACACACACACCACACACTCACACATACACACCACACACACACAAACCACACATACACACAAACCACACACACCAAACACACATACCACACACTCATACACACACCACACACTTACACATACACACACACAAACCACACACTCACACATACACACTATACACAGACCACTCACTCACACATACACACCACACACACACAAACCACACATACACACAAACCACACACACCAAACACACATACCACACACTCATACACACACCACACACTTACACATACACACGCACAAACCACACACACATACCACACATAACACATACACACACCACATACTTACACATACACACCACACACACAAACCACATACACAAATCACACACACATAACACATACACACCACACACACACACCACACACACACCACACACTCACACATACACACCACACACACACAAACCACACACACCACACACACATACCACACACTCATATACACACCACACACACATACACACAAACCACACACACACACCACACACATAACACATACACACACCACATACACATACACAACACACACACAAACCACACACACAAACCACACACTCACATGCCACACACTCACACATACATACCACATACATACACCACACACTCACACATACATACCACACACACAAACCACACACTCACACACACACTCCACACACTCACACATACACACCACATACACATACCACACACACAAACCACACACATCACACACACAAGCCACACACCACATACATATGCACATATACATTACACACAATGCACAAATACACAACATATACATACACCATAGACACACAAATACACACACAACATACACAATGCACACACATACATACATACATACAAGACAGACACATACATACCACATATACCACACACACAAATGAAAATTTAAGACTAAATAAACAAAAACCCTGATAAAAATAGCTGACATGTATTGAGTAATTTGTGACCAACAATTTGTAGTATTCTTCCCCTAAGTCTTTATATGATGTTCACTAGAAAACAAAGAAACTTTCCTCTCTACAAAAAAATAGAACAATACATATTCCCAGTCATTATTCCTTTCATCACTTCTGCTCACGTCTTCTTTATCCCTCACAATTACAGGAGGAAACCAGCTAAGAAATCAACCTTTCCATCTAAACTGGGCTTGGATTTCACTGCACTAGGTTTCCACATTGCCTCCCAAATGACCCCCAATTCCAGCTGTCTCTCCCTAAATTTTCTCCTTCACTCTTCTACCTCCTTCCCAGGGAGATCCATACACCCCCAAGAGCCCTCCTCTTTACCTAGTTTCTCTGGGTCCGTGGATCGTAGTGTGATTATCATGTGCTTAACAGCTAATGTACACTTATAAATGTATGCACACCATATTGGCCTTTCTGGGTCTGGGTTGCCTCACACAGGATGATCTTTTCTAGCTCCATTTATTTACCTGCAAATTTCATAATGTCTTTGTTTTTAATAGCTGAATATTATTCCATTGTATAAATGTTCCACATTTTTTTTTATCTATTCTTCAGTTGAGGGATACCCAGGTTGTTTCCAGTTTTCTGACTACTATAAATAAAGCTGCAATGAACTTCTTTTAAAATTGCCTTTAAAGTGTAGAAAAATATATTTTCATATACTAATACATTAGTTCTAGCTATTCTTCTGAAGTATTGTTTCTATTTAATTGCTGTTTTAAATTTCATTACTTAATTATGTATAATTGTTTTATCAGCGCTGAGGTTGTAACTTGCTTAAGGACATGAGCAGTGTCAAGTTTTCTATGCATTACAAACACCGCCAGCAAAACACAGCTCTTTGGAGTAAACACACAGGCAGGGCTGACAGAGAGGATCCAATTGTCATCCTTAATAATTAATAATAATTGTTCTAAGAACCCACTACATTTTCACAGCACTGTTAGCTACCAGAACCTTCTGAAGTCATTTTGCCTTTATACTTATAATCTCTTGAGAAGTCAAACAAGGTTGTCTTCATTTTTTTTCCTACATGGGCAGCTTCAAGACAAGATCTCACAGTGTAGCCCTGGCTATCCTAGAGCTCACAGGCTTGTCTTGAACACACAGAGATCCTTTTGCTTCTGCCTCCGAGTGCTGGAATCAAAGGCATGCCCCTTTTTTGTGGTTGTAGTTTATTTTACATTTTACATTTTACAAATGACCAGTAGGAGCCTCCCAGACAGGTTCAGAACTCAGCCAGTGAAGGGGGGGGGGGCAGGAAGGAAACATGATGTGTGGGGCGAGGGGTGAAAGCGGCTAATCAAGGAAAGGAGCTATTCAGGAGGCTTTAGGAACAGGCTTGTCTTAGGTCAGCTGAAGCCCCAGCCCATACCTCAGATCCTTTCATCACTGTGTGGTTGGGATGGCTGCCAAGACATTCAGCTGAAATACGCCTCCTTTCTCTTTTAGTACTTGCTTCTGCAATTCATCACCCAAGGCCTCCTTATGAGTTTGAATTAATATGTCAGGAAGAATTTCCATACTCCAGTTTTAAAGGTGTGTGTGTGTGTGTGTGTGTGTGTGTGTGTGTGTGTGTGTGTAAGCACTTGTCTGTGTGAGACAGATGCTCAGGAGGCCCTCCCTTGTACCTAAACCAACACCCTTACAGCGCTTGCCCGCTCAGGCCGGGTCTAGCAGCAGACCACACGGTCTACAAAAAGAAAGACACAAAACTGCCTAGTCCAGCTCACTGTTCCAGCTCTGGCTTTTCAATGAGTCTTAACTGCTATGTCTGACACTGGCTATTTTCTATATTATCGAGTAGGTGTTTTATTATTGTTGATGAGTTTCTTTCATAAGTTACTAATTCCTGCTTCCTAGAAGAACTCCAATCAGTCACCGCCTCTCCATTTTCATTATTGAGGATCTGACTGTCTGGAAAGTTATTAAAAATTATCTCACAGTGGAAAGTCACTAAACAGGTTTGGAGTGAGGCTCAGCTGGAAGGGTGGCTGCTTAGCATGTGGGAAGCTCTGGCTCTGATCCACAGCACTAAATAAAACCATGCCTATAATCCCAGAACTTGGGAGATGGAAGCAAGAGGGTCAGAAGTTCAAACTCATCCTCAGCTCCATAGTGAGATGGAGGATGGTCCGGACTATGTGAGACACTGTCGCAAAAACAGAGATGGCAGAGATTCAAATTGTCGTAATATTCTCCATTCTATGTAGATCGTCTTTTTGCAGTGTGGTTGGAAACTCAAGGCCTGGCACATACTTAGCCGTTGCTCCAGCATTGAGCTGCACCCTCCCCTCCCTCGCTCCTTCCCTTCCTGCTTTCTTCCTGACTCAGTTCACTTCTGCTCACTCTTGTAGCTGGGAAAAGTGTTCACAAATATCTTCTCCAGACACTAAATAGAAGCAACAACTATGTTATCTGTGTTTGTCAACAATAGAAAACAAAATATTCCTTCAGCCCCTAAGAGTTATGTTGAGTTTTCTGGCTTCATTCATTGGATCCAAAGGAGACACTGACAAAGAAAATAAGGATTTTAAAGGAAAGGCTTCTGCACTGGTCCAGTTCGATCCCGGCCAGTCTACAACCACATGGAAGGTGGAACTTATGCCTGAGACCTCAGAAACTTTCCAAATCGTTCTCTCTGAACCTGACATGGCTGCACTGGAGTTTCCAGAGATGGCAACAGTCAAAATTGTAGATCCTGAAGATGGTGTGCCACACATAATTTAATAAGGGGGAAAGACAAGGGGATCTTCTAAACTCAATTCTGCTTTTTACTTAATAACGAATACTTCCTACCCTTCTCAAAAATGATTCAGTTAATCATGTTGCAAACATAGGAGCCAATGGCTGCACACTTCTGCATAGGTGAGATAAAATACCAGGGAGCTGGTATTTTAATCCTGCTGAAATGCCTTCTCCGGTCTTTTCTAGAATCAACAGTTTACATTCCAGAGGCAGAATATAAACTGGCAGAGGCTGTTGGGGAGTTTCTGGTTCCTGTAAGACGATCTGGAGACACAAGCCAGGAGCTCAGTGTCATCTGCTCTACTCGTCCAGGTCTGAGACTCGTGGGGGTTCGGGGGAGTGCACATGGCAACAGGACTATTAGAATGGGTTGCAGTGATTCTGGGTGTGGGAGAGACTGAGGGCAGGGCATCAGACACCAGGCTCAGCCACCAGGCATGAGTTGCAGTTTCCCTCCTTGGCTGACTCTGCTCAGGTGCCCTGAGTGCCTCCAGCTAGCTGGTCTCCATCTAACAGAGATAAATGTACTCAATATTGGAACAAGAATGCCTGCTCTTAGTGTTTCGTTAGGTTTTGTGAAAGTCCAGTGAGACACTCATATGAAACAGTTGCTATGAACTGATGGGAAATATAAGCTAGGCACAAGACCTTTACTGGTCTGTGTCTTCAAAGCAACACTGTGAAACAGCCTACGTCACTCTGTCATTCTCCTACCTTTCAATCTTACAACTGTACGTATCCTCCGACCTTGAGGTCTGGAGTTCGCACGCCTCTAGATATGGCGCCATTCTTTGTGGCTTCTCTAAATGTACAGGGGAAAAATTAATTCTCCTGCATCTTACCCTTTAGGTTCATTGAACACCACCCACATGGGAATAAGAAAAAAGTTTTGTTTAGTTCTGGATAGAGCAAGAAAGTCTGCCTCATCCATTTGGCAGAGATTCAAAGGCAGGGAGAACAGTAAAACTGAGCAGTGAGAGGAAGAGGAAGGTGTCAGTGTGGCCTAACTCAAGATGCTGGCGTGAGGAAGCTGAAGTTGAGATAAGGGCTGTCCTGTGGTTGGCTGAGATAAGGGCAGTCCTATGTGCTTGATTGGCTGAAATAAAGGCTGTCCTATGTGATTGGCTGAGAGAGATAAGGACCATCCTATGTGATTGGCTGGGATAAGGGCTGTTCTTTGTAATTGATTGGCTGAGATAAGAGGTGTTTATGTAATTGGCTGCGATAAGGGCCTACGTGATTGGATAGAAGAGCATGTTTGGGTTTCTCTGGCTGTTCTTAAATGAGAAAAGATTTAAAAGTATGGAAGTTGAGAGTTCTGGGCCTAGTCCTCACCATTTGTCCTGATTACTGCAGATCTGAGACTTTGCTTCCTGACTGAGCTCTCTGGGCTCCCAGTGTTCTGGGAGTTGAGGGTAGGAATAGGTATTTATTTATGTATGGGGCAGAGATTTCATGAAGTGTGTGTGTGTGTGTGTGTGTGTGTGTGTGTGTGTGTGTGTGAGAGAGAGAGAGAGAGAGAGAGAGAGAGAGAGAGAGAGAGAGAGAGAATGCTCCCATAGACATATGGAGGCCAGAAAATGATATCATATGCCAGCTGGTGTCTGCTTCTCCCCCTCACCATTGCACACCAGGCTGGACTGGTAGAAAAAAAGCTTAGCCGGGTATGAGTGGATTCAGGTAGGATCTTGGTCTGTGGTGAGAAAGGGGACATTTATGCCCCTGGAGAAGTGGCCAGGGTCTCTAGGGCAAGGTTTGTGTGGCTGTGTACCACTGGTCAGGACAGGGGTGTTGGAAGAGGCCTCATCTGAATATTCAGGGGCTGCAGGAGGTGTAGAGTTATAGGTCCCACATCTGCTCAGCAACAGGGCTCGGCCACTTGTGAAGCCTGGACGCACGAAGTTGACTGCACTTATCCCATGCCGTTGTTGGGCAGGTACTGCTCCCGGGATGGGAAAGCGCAATCTGAGGCCTGTGGAGGCTAGGTCCATCTGGTTCTCAGGCTCTTGGACACCCAGGTACCGCTAGAAGTCAAGGAAGAGCTGAAAAGGAAATGGGGGTCCACGGGCTGGATCTAGCCCTGGGCAGAAGTGGGAGCTAGAACTAGTCCCATGGTGATTGTCCTTGGCTTGACAGCTGCAGGCTTGAGCTTGGCTTGGTGGCGGTCATGGCTGGGAGTGCAGAGAGGCCTCTACAGGAGACTGTACAGCGATTCTGTATATAGGTGAAGCCCTCCCCACGGAGGATACCGATGAAAAGAGACTGTCCATGGTTTTAAGGCATTTATTGTCATGGCAGAAAGTGGATGTGTAGAACCATACCCCACTTCTCAGGGTGGGCCTGAGATTAAATACCTTTTGCAGGAAGGAATGCCTAGGAAGGAAAGATCATTGGCTGAGCCTTCCAGCCCTTCAAGGTACCTCATCAAAATGGAGATCTTACTTGAGCCTACGTGACCACAGGTCATGTTCTCTACATGTAGAGGGGCTTGGGGCATTGCCCTTATGTGACTGATGGCCACAAATCTATGGGGGGGTGGGGGTGCAGCTAGTGACACGGGCCTGGTGCCCAAGAACAGGCAATGCTCCTACTGTCCCTTCAGGGTCTCTGGGGCTTTTAGCCTTAGCTCAACCAGGAGCCACAATACCTTTCACGGTCCCACAGGGAAAGGGAATCTTGTAAGGTCAAGCAAGGAGGGAATCGTGATAACTGTCAGAGTGATAAATTTGTACTAGGGTTGATGGTAGGGTGGCCAACTTTATGGCACCAGGTTGGGAGTGGGGTAGGAGCCAACTCCTGCCATTCTCATCTGAGCTATCCAGGGATGAAGCTCTCCTCCACCCATCCTCTGTTTCCTTGGGCCATTATGGTCCCAGAATCAAATATCCTGCTCTATCATGTGATACCTCATTCATTTACTGAAGGGAGCTAGGCCAGCAAGCCCCAGTAATGCCCCTGCCTCTGGCCTCCACGGTGCTGAGATTACAGACATACACGGTTACACTGAAGTGTTTGTATTCGAGTTCTGGGATTTGAACTTGGGTCCTCATGCTTACACGGCAATCACTCTTAACCATCTCTCTAGCCCTGTATTATGGTTTTATGTGTAATTAGCCACTGTCAAGTCATACAGCCTGTCTTCAAATCTGGCCCCTGTTGATGGTATACTAACAGTGGGCATTTAGTTGTTCTTTCCTACTCTGTTCAAAACAAAATAAAAACCCCTCATACTTTGTTTTTGATGTTTTGTAATGCTGTGGCATGGTGCGGCAAGAGAAGGCCCATGCTGAGGCATCCCCACCTGAGGTAACTGCCATAGGATGTGTCTAGTATAAAATAAAGTTTATTTCGAAGCATGGAAAGTGGGATTGGAGAAGGGAGTTGAGGCAGAGAAAGAGAATGGACAGAGGTCCGGGGGTCAGAAAGAGAGGGGAGAGAGAAAAAAAGGGAAGAGTTGGGCTGGGAACACTAGGAGAGAGGGGGAGGGAGGGGAGAGGACACAGAGAGAGAAAGGCCAGAAAAAGTAAGGCCAGAGAGAGAGAAAGAGGGGCCAAACAGCCATTTTATAGCAGCCAAGCTGTTGCTAGGTAACTGTGGGGCGGAGCCTAGAAGAAATGCTAAACAGCTTTAATATCAAACCTCTACATTGTTTTCTGAAAGTAGTGATGAGGAGACCTCTCACCAGAAAACAAGAGCTCGTTATCTCCTCACTACTGTGACAGAATGTCTGCCAAGAACAACGTGAGGGATAGGGTTTGTTTTGGCTCATAGTCCCAGGGCACAGCCCTTCTCAGGAAGGCACAGAGACAGGAGCATGAGACAGCCCACTGCATCTGCCGTCTGAAAGCAGAGAAGAAGCAAATTGGTACTCGCTTCATTTTCTCCTTTTTATGGAGTCATAAGACTGTAGCCCAGAGAATGGCACCACCCACAGAATGACTCCACCCACAGAATGGCTCCACCCACAGAATGACTCCACCCACAGAATGGCTCCACCCACATGTACAGTGGGTCTTTCCACTTCACTAAACTTACTATTCTAATCTGTCACAGAATGTGCCAAAACTTGTTCCATGATGATTCTAAATCCAGTCAAATTGACAATCAAAATCACACATCAGAGGCAGACAGTGTGAGGCAAATGGAAACCTTTGATGGGATGGCCTTGGGAGTCTTCCCAAACCATAACATTTGGGAACCCAGAGCCACAGTCAGTATTTGTAGTCTGTTAATAAGATATGTGTCTACCGTCCTTCCAACCGTTCAGCTGTTCCTAAAATCCATGTTAGTTTTATTCACTGTTAATTGTTAAATCTTTATTTTAAACTTTTGAAAAAACTTTAAAAGCGATGGCAGCT
This sequence comes from Arvicanthis niloticus, assembly GCF_011762505.2. NCBI lineage: Eukaryota > Metazoa > Chordata > Mammalia > Rodentia > Muridae > Arvicanthis > Arvicanthis niloticus. The sequence continues at coordinate 8,516,714 of NC_047675.1, forward strand.
CGGACCAGTCAGAGGGCCTTGGCAAGGGTGGCAACGGGGTGCCGTCCGAAGTCCACCACGGTGACTGAAGCCCCGGCGCGGGGGTCTACGCGCAACGTCAGATACTTAGCTCCCTGTGGTATACTGATGAACAAAACCCTTCCACCACGTGCCTCAGTTTTGCCAAAAGAGCTCTGTGCAAGAACCTTCTTCAGAATCACTGCTCCATTAGTAAATAAACGAAAGGTGTATTCAGAGAGAAGAATTATAGGGTACTCAATGCAAGAAATGTATGATGTCGTATCAGGAATGGAGGATTATAAGCATTTCGTTCCTTGGTGTAAACAATCAGATATAATATCAAGGAGATCCGGATATTGTAAAACCCGATTAGAAATTGGGTTTCCACCTGTTTTGGAACGATACAGATCAATAGTAACCTTGGTAAAACCGCATTTGGTAAAGGCATCTTGTACTGATGGGAAACTTTTCAATCATTTGGAGACTATTTGGTGTTTTAGCCCAGGTCTTCCTGGCTATCCAAGAACTTGTACCTTGGATTTTTCAATTTCTTTTGAATTCCGCTCCCTTCTGCACTCTCAGCTCGCTACATTGTTCTTCAATGAAGTTGTGAAACAAATGGTAGCGGCCTTTGAAAGAAGAGCATGTAAACTCTATGGTCCAGAGACAAACATACCTCAGGAATTAATGCTTCATGAAATTCACCACACCTAGAAGGAAAATAAGAGCTGCCTCCACTAACTCTTGACTAGTTTTTCACTTAGGAAGTCCTTTCGCCATCTGTTGAGAAGTCAGGAAGCATTTGTTAAACCTGCCTTGATTCTAAGCCTGCTCCATTGAAAATTTGCACATTGAATATGGATCCACTTGTACATAGAATCATTTCTTCAATCAAGTGCAACTCTAAGTAACATGTACATTTCCAGGCTCCTTCTGCCTTTGTAATAACGGATGTCGTCACTGTTGCTACGATACCACATTCCTCATTTGAGCACACAGATGAACAAGTCTTTTAATTCTCACCTTACATGAAAGGTTAGCTGAGATACAATGTGTGTTATATTTACCATATCATGTTTAAGTTATTAGGTTCAGAGTATTTGTAACTTATTGTTATTGGGCATGCCATACATACGGCTTAGGGTATTTTTGAGTAATCATATATGTAACATTAAAACTTTGATTTAAAGTACTGCTAATGAAGTCTTAGCACTTTGGGTATTTTAAATTGTTCTTACGGGTAGCAGTAGATAATTCAGTGTTGTTGGGAAGTTGCTTCACAGATGTACTGAGTGGGGTTTGGGGGAGGGGTTGTTTTTCTTTTTTGTTTTATTTGGTGAGCGGTCCAGAGCTCTGAGCTACTTTTCTAGACATTTGAAACTTCCTACCAGGTGCTTTGCACTTTCGCGTGCTGATTGTGTGTCAGAATTTTGTCTGCTACTATAGGCAACAGATAAGTAAGTAGTTAATATGTCTCCAGCACCACACAGGCCATTTTCTATTTATTGTGCATATTCACTTTCAATAATATTCTAAACTGATTTTAAAAAAAAAAAAAAAAAAAAAACAAATCAGTGTAAGGGCTGAAGTCATGACTTAATAAAGTTAAATTATTTATTTTTGTATTGTGAAAAAAGAAAGAAAAAGAAAAAGTTTAAAAGCCCACTTTCAAGTTCCATCCTCTGAGATGTTGAAATAGCTGTGGGAAGGACTGAGGACAAGGGCCACAGTGGCCTTCCGTGTGAGACATGACAGTTCTCACAGTTCCACAAGAGTCAGGTGCTCTCATGCACACACCGTGTGCCTACGCGCTAGGGAGAAGATCTGAGTCCATTACCTGTTTCCTTGTTTTAACCACAAGCAGGAAAATAAATGCTGTGTAGAGTCCAGGATCACATGCCAGCATTCTGTACTATGTGACAACTGGGAATGGAGTCTTCTGAGAACACCTTTCAGATGTGGAGACATAACAGGAAGTCACGTTCTATAGAAGAGTCAGCTCCAGGGAGGTAACTCCGTCTCACCGCCTCTGCCCACTGATTCACAAAGCTCTTCTCTCAGCTTCCCAGCTCATTTCCAGAGGCAGAGCGATGGGTGGACCCCAAGTAGACCCGTCCAGTTTAGCAGATCCATGAGCTCTGCCAAACTGCTGCTCTGTTACAACCTCATTGCACTGCATTCTGGGAGGCCCTCTGATTGTGAACAGAGAATTCCGTGTGTGTCTGTGTGTGTGTGTGTGCCGTATATATATATACACACTATATATGTGTACATATAAATTCCATATATGTGTGTATATTATATAAATATGTAAATATATATGGAATTTATTGGAATGACTTACAGGCTGCAGTTCAACTAATCCAACAATGGCTAGCTGTGAATGGAAAGTTCAAGAATCTAGTAATTACTCAGTCCTACAAGGCTGGGGGTCTCAGGTGGTCTTTCATATATGCTGGGATCACCCATGCCAGTGAAGGAATAGATGTGCTAGCAAGGCAAAGGCAAGCAGGTTAAGAAGAACCAAAATCTTCCTTCCTCTGTGTCCTTACATAAGCTTTCAGCAGAAGATGTGGCCCAGATTAAAGGTGTGTCATTGCACCTCAAGATCTGGATTAAAGGCCTGTGTCTTCCCCCTCCCCCAACCCCCAAAGATCCCAATCAAAGACATATCTTCCTGTCTCAAGATCCAGATCATAGGTGTGCCCTCTATTTCTGGATTGTAGTTCATTCCAGATACAGTCAAGTTGACAACCAACGATAGTCATCATACCAGAAGAAGTATGGTTTGAAGGTGCACGTTAAAAAGTACATTTGTTACACCACCAGGCACTGAATATTCCTCTGTGTAAGGATCACGTGATCTTTCCTAGACAGGCTGGGCTCTCTGGAACTGAGTGCATGCCCCTGTAATTAGCTAGCAGAAAAAGAAAGACTTCCGTGGGCAGTGGTGGCTCATGCCCTTAATCCCAGCACACAAGAGGCACAGGCAGGTGGATCTCTGTGAGTCTGAGGCCAACCTGGTCTACAGGGCTATTTTGAGGATGACAAAGGCTACAAAGAGAAACTCTTGAAAAACAAGACAAACAGATTTTAAAAAGAAAAGGAGAAGGAAGAGGAGGAAGAAGAGGAGGGAGAAGAGGACAACTTCCTCATGGAATGCTTCTGCCCACCTAATTTTCTTTTCACCCTTCAACACCCAAAAAGGAGAAAATCCAGGTCTAGCAAGGAGGCTCAGAGGGCAAAATCTCTTGCCACTCAAGCCTGACCACCCGAGTTTGAACCCCAGAACCCAGAAGGAGTGAACTAACTCCAAAAGTTATCCTCTGACCTCCACATATGCTATGACCACACACAGAACATATTGTACATACACACACACACACACACACACACACACACACACACACACATACACGATAATAGCAAAGGTTTTGTTTTTTAATTTTAAGAGTAAAATTAAGTTAAACTTAGAGTTAATAAAAAAAAATCTACATGCATCTGGTTGTATCTGGTGTTTGCAAGATAGAACCTTTTCTTTGTATAGGTGTATACGCATATATTTATGTTCCATGCATTCGAATGTGTAGGTGTGTGCCATGCGTGTGCATGCAGAAGCCAGAGCCAGACATCAGGTGTTGCCCTTTACCATGTGCTGCCTGGTCTCTTACTGAACCTGAAGCTCACATTTCAGCAAGGCTGTTTGGCCAGTGAGCTCTTAGGATCCACCAATCTCTGTCCTCCAAGTCCTGGGGTTACAGGTTTGCACAGCTATGCTTGCCATTTTGCCCGGCCACTGAGGGCTCACTCTCAAATCCTTTTGCTTGCAAAGCAAGTGCTGCTGCCCACTGAACCATCTCCCCAGTCCCTTGAGAGGCCACAGGATTGTCCATCTCTGAATAGTCAGCCAAACACAAAAACATGAAAAGCTTTGAAATGTGTCTCAAGTGCCTTGTCCTTACGTTTGATTTTGAACAGCTCAAGATAAATGGTATGTGTGCTATCAAATCCTCTGTCCTCAGGGTCAGAGGAGAATTTATTGTTTGTAGGATATTATTAGAATACAGGAGCATCCACCAGCTCCTGCTGTGAGTCTTCAAAATACCACCACACATTAACAAACAGCCCCTGGGAGATGCAACCAGCCCAACTAACGTTTATTGGTCTTCAGTGAAATGTTTTGATTTTAATGATACTCTGTATAAAAACTTGCTAATTAGATATTTCTTCTTCCCACATTGTTCACAAAGTAGATCTCAGCCATCTTTTCTTACTTACTGGCCACTTTCTTATTAGGAAACTAGACTTTTTGCAAGAAACAGTCAATGAAAAGCAAACCATAAACCCAGAGGAGCAGGAGTAATGTTGAGTCATCCTGTGGTGTCAATCAGCCTGAAACTGAGTGTGTCGTAAGTTATTAATGATGGCTCTATCCAGTTGAACAATACCCTTAAACTTTCTTTAAAAAGTATTTTAATCAAATCAGGAATTCTATAAAGTCATTAATTCATCTAAACATCATTAATTCATGAAAGTTCATCTTCATGTTTATCTGTAGGAAATTTGCCCAATGGGGTGGCCTATCATCCAGGAAGTAATCACACCAGGCTATAGGCAGTGAGACCTTCCCAGTGTCCACTCACACCACATCAAATCAATGAGGAATATGAAAATGACAAACATAAGAAAGCACACCAGTAGCAAGAAATAATCCTGCAAAGAAGTCTCACCAGAGTGCACTCATTGCAGCCAAGCAAACTGGTGGGCTGTCTCCGAGCTCACTTGCCCACTACAGCAATTCCTGCATGGCATCTGCCACCTGGTCCCACTCCTCTTATTGGCTGTTTTTTCTTCTGTGCCTTGATAAAAGGTGGGTAGATTATGCTGAGAGAGTTGGAAACATCCAGGTGAAAGACTTGCCCCTCTCTTCACACCTTCCTGTACTGTCAATGTATTTGTTTGCAGGTTTGTTTTCAGAGTATAGATGTGAAGCTCTGTATCTCAGAGGATTTTTCTTCCACCTCAAGCAGATCCTTCAGAAGTGTCCATTGGGGTGGACTAAGTCCTGTTTATAAGCTCTAGGTGGGTAGCTGTTTTCTCCCAGCATCTTAACACTTCTCTTCCACTGTTATTTTTAAATCTCCCTTTGTTTTGAAACCCACCTTGGTAGTGATGACTTCTTACAGCTAAGATCTTCTCTCATATATTTGATCTAAGGCTGTGAAAGTTCTGGAAACTTCACTTAAAGAGGATTTACTCCCAGCACTTGGGAGGCAGAGGCAGGCGGATTTCTGAGTTCAAGGCCAGCCTGGTCTACAGAGTGAGTTCCAGGACAGCTAGGACTACACAGAGAAACCCTGTCTCGAAAAAACAAAAAGAAAAGAAGAAAAAAAAAAAAAAAAAAAGAAGAAGATTTACTTCACTCAATCCATGGACCAGGACCAATCCAAGGCCCCTCTGCTGCTCCCAGGTGTCATCCCGCAGGTTCCATGTTTGCTCTTAGAAGGTGTCCCAGACCGGAGGCCAGGCTCCCCCTGCAGTGCTGCTGATGCAATGGCCACTGGAAGATACCAGTTTCTAAGTCGAAAACCCTAGGTGTCTATTTTTGAACTTTGAAGGATTTGGTGGCGGCGGTGGCGGTGGCGGTGTAGATGTAGCAGGGTGTTCTGTTTATGTTTCTGTCATTGTTTGGGGCTCTGGATGGTTTTCCTTGCTTTCTCTACAGCACAGAAAAGCCAGGATAGTTGCTCTTGCTTTGGCTGTAGTGTGGAGCATCTCTGGGTGTCTCACTGGCCAAGCACTGGGAGCAGAAGTTGCAAGAAATCCCTGAGACTGAAGCCCCAAATCTGCCCTTCCCCCACTCGCTTCCCTACCTCTCTCCAACCACAGGCTTTCCTCTCTAGCTTAAGTTGCTTCTCATAAAGCTAAACTTTTTATTTGTATAAATGTCAATATTCTGTGTTCTTGACTATCCCACATACCTAGCCAAAGAGTCTCCTAAATTAAACTAGAATCACTGATAAGCTACATCTCATCCCTTCCTTTTCTTAGACTCTCATTGTGCTACTCAGGATGGCCTTACAATTTTTATTTTATCCTATTTTGTTGTGGTGTGTGTGTGTGTGTGTGTGTGTGTGTGTGTGTGTGTGTGTGATGGCACATGAGTAGAGATCAGAGAACACCTTGTGGGAGTTGCTCCTCTTCTTCTACTATACGGGTCCCTGATTGAGCTCTTGCCACCAAGCAGGGTAATAAGCACTTTTTATCCATTGGCTTTAAATTACTGATCCTCGTCCTGCACCCAAGTGTCACCCATACAGGTGTGTACACCATGTCTGTCTTTGCTGTTGACTTTCATTGTTGTCTTCTGGCAATACTGGGAATTGAACCTGGGGCCATGTATACAGTAGGCAAACACTCTGCCATTGAGCTACAGCCTCAGCCTTTGTGTTGTTGTCTATTAATGTTGTCCAAAAGTGAAGCCGGGCAGTGGTGGCACATGTCTTTAATCCCATCACTTGGGAGATGGGCATGTGGATCTCTGTGTGTTTCAGGCCATTCTAGTCTACAGAGCAAGTTCCAGAACAACCAGGGCTATGTATGATGACAGCACTCAAACCCTCAGGAACATCTGCTAAATTGTCATTTAAGGTGTTTAATGAAAAAGGCGTCCCCTGACAGACAACATACCAGCTTTTGGTAGCAGTAGCTGAGACTGTCTCCAAAGAAGGCGGGCCCCAACAGACTCCCAGATCCAGGGCTCTGAATCGGCCCACCCCAACGGTGGAATGCATCCAAGGGCCAGTTCTGTTGATCCAAAGCTGCAGGATCTCCATGACACAGGACAACAGGAGAACCGGAAGGAGTCCTGATGAGGATCCAGTATTGGTGGTGTCACAGAAGCCAGAGGTCTCAAAGCAGACCAGTGACTCATTGCAATGAACATTTGCAAGTTAAAATGTGTGGACCAAGGGATACACTGTGGGACACATTATGACACACTGCAGCTTCCACCATGAGATATTTCCTATGCTTTGGGGGTTTTGTTGTTGTTGTTGTTGGTGGTGGTGGTGGTGGTGGTGGTGGTGGTGGTGGTGTGTGTGTGTGTGTGTGTGTTTTATTTTCCAGGAGAGGTTACAAGGTCAAAGGGCAGATATGAAGGGGCAGGGAGAGGAGTGGGATGGGGTGCATGGTGTGAGACTCACAAAGAATCAAAAAGCTAAAAAACAAGAAGCCAGCAGTGGTGATACATGGAGGCGGATCTCTGAGTTCAAGGCCAGCTGGTCTACAGAGATAGTTCCAGGACAGCCAGGGCTACACAGAGAAATTCTGTCTCAAAAAAAAACAAAAAACAAAAAACAAAACAAAAACAAAAAAAGGAAGAAGAAAAAAAAAGAAGCAGAGAGAGTGAGAAATAAACACATTATTATTATTATTATTATTATTATTATTATTATTATTATTAATGATAATAGACTTTAATCTCCCTGCTTCTGCTCTCTGGAGTTGGTCTTGCTTGACTGTTTTTATAAACAAAAAACCAGAGAGGACCATGCTGGGATTGTACAGTCTTCCCAGAGTCTGTCCAGGCAGAGCGGGAGGTTACCACAGGTGCTGCTGAGCCAGCACTAGCTGGTTTGATCCAAAGGCGCCACCTGGAGGCTAGGACACTTACAGTAGAGACGCCCAGCTGTGGGAGTGACAGGCTGCTGAAGATGCCACAACATTTTTATAACAAATTGATTTTTCATCCATCCAAGGCCAGAGAGGACCAACAACATGAGGTGTCTGTTAAGAAAGACCTGCCTGGCAGATCCACAAAGTCGTATGTGTACAGACATGAAACTAGGGGAAAAACTGCCTATGGGGACAAAGTAGGCTCAAAAAAGGGGACAGGGTACAAAAGGGAAGAATAGCCAGAATATGCTCAAAGCACACTATATAGTCACACACACACACGCACACACACACACACACATGCACACGCGCGCGCACACACACACACACACACGCACATGCACACGCGCGCACGCGCACACGCGCATACACACACATACACACACACGCACACACACACACACACACACATGCACACGCGCACACGCGCATACACACACATACACACACACGCACACACACACACACACACACACGCATACACACACACACGCATACACACACACGCACACATGCATGCACACACACACGCATACACACACACGCACACATGCATGCACACACACACGTGCACACACACACACAAAGACTTTATGTAACTCATTTTATTAAACTTTTAAAGAATGTAAAGAAAAATTACTTCCTTTCCAGCTCTTGACTTCTGTCCTGGCTAACCTGGGATGGGAGGTGTCAGAAACATCTCCAGGATTGAGAACAGGGAGGTGGGGTTGGAATTCTTGGTGCAGAAAAAGAAGACGGCCTGGACGCCCTTCTCTGGATGCTGCCTGTTGTCGGTTTGCAGGGACCATTCCCACGATTACAAACAAGGCAGGCTTTTATAGAAGCACAGCTTACAAAATTCACAATTTCTTGAGAAAATTCAACATGGCTTCCCAAACTAAAACTCTGGGTTCCTAGTAATGTTTCACCAAAGCTTTGAAGAAGACGCAGTCTTCAACATAGCTCAACCCAGCTCAGAGAAAATCACCAGTGAATCTCTTGCCATGTGGAGCACAGTGCAAGCTCTTAGGTATAACTGCGAAACAGGGAACTCCATGGAGCATGGTTCTGGGGACTTCTGAAGAAAAGAACAGAACCAGACTCAGGTGGGACTGTGCTGGAAGAGGTCTTGTGTGCAACAGTAGCCGTTCTGTAAAGCTTCCCCACACTGTGTGCAACAGTAGCCCCTTCTGAAAAGCTTCCCCACACTGTGTGCAACAGTAGGCCCTTCTGCAAAGCTTCCCCACATTTCTAAGTTCTCCTAAAACGAGTCATGAACGGGTATCTTTTAACTCTGATTTCTGCTCTCTGGACTCTTGTTTACTTGGGTTAAAAGCACACACCCTCACTGGGTGAGCTTACAGGGCATCATCTCCTTCACTCTGTATCTGTGGTTTTCTGTCTTTCCATCTTCAGGATTATTCCTCCATTATAAAGCTTCCTAGCTTTAAAAAAAAAAACATATTTAGGACAGAATATATCTAATGTTAGGAGCTAAACTTCCTAAAACTCTAATTTTATTGCATTTATCTGTCTGTGTATTTATGTATCTATCTTTCTTTCTCTCTGTCATCTATTTTGTTGGGAGTGTGTGCCACAGCACGTGCAGCTCAGAGGACAACTTGCAGAAGTCAACTCTCTCCTTCTACCATTCGGGTCCTGGGGATCAAATTCAGGTCATAAAACTTAATTGTGGGGGGTGGGGCTTTAGCTACACTGCTCACCAGACCTAAACTTCATATAAATTGTAATTGGGTCAGGTCACAGTATGATTCTAGTATATTTACTTGGCCAAATCTTAACATTGTCTTTATCAAGTTTTCTTCCTTCTAGAAAATGTTTGCTTCCTGAAAGCTGGTGTCACTCTGACCTCCTTCAGTCCTCCTCAGATCCACTCCCTCCCCTCTGGGGAGCTTTCTGACATCTCATCTAACAAGAGTTCCACCTTCCCAGCTCCAGATTGCCGTCTGTCCCTGCAATCAGCAAATACTATGAAAAAATACACAGTAGTTGTCCCCAAATTCAGAACTATCAACTGCCTCTTAAGAAAAAGCAAAGCCTTGTTAACTTCACCTCTACATTTCCAAAACAGTAGCTGGCTTCCTGTGTTTGCCTGACTGGCTGATTTCACCCTATTTGACAGAAAGCCCTTAAAACAGAAGAATAAGTGGACCCCAACAAAAAGAGAGCCAGAATTATAGCATGTTGTTCACTGACTTGGCTCTCTGAGTTTGGGGGGGGTTTTGTTTTCTTGGGGTTTTTTTTTCCTCCGCTGAGGAAGACCTGTGTGATCTGATATGTGTGATAGGTGGGACAAATGTCCAGGCCCACCCAGGGCCAGCAAAAACAGAGGGACACCCGGGAGGCCAACACATCCTCTCTTAGCTTGTCCCTCTGTACCTCCCTAGAGCCTGCTCTGCACTTTGAATACTCTGGGTACCACTTTGAGGAAAGTGCTGGCTACGTGGAGGTGGCAGTCTGGAGAACAGGCACTGACCTGCACCTTCTGTCATCGTGTGTTCTAAGGGGACAGAGCAACAGGCAACAGAAGGTGGGAGGGCCATGGGAAGGGTATATCATTGCTATGTTAATGGTGGGGTCTGGCCTGTCAAGGGCCAGCATGCCAGGTTGGTGGTGATGGGCTCTGGTTCTGCCTCTTTTATCGGAATATACAAATGGATTTTCTACACAAAGACATCCTTAGACCACAGCCTAAATGGTTTGTCACCAACATGCTTATTATTGACTCAGATTAATTTTTCCAAAGTTCAGGATATTTACAGAGACTTTACAGTACTCATCAACGACATGTGGGCTGGAGCAGGCAAGTGGGGTGGGTCCGGGATGGGGCTTGGGGAGACAGGTGATGGCTCAGGCATTAAAATGCCTGCCATACAAGCCTGAGGACCTGGATTCAGTCCTCTGCAACCACATGAGCATAGCAGTGCACACCTGTAATCCCTGTGCTGTGGAAGCAGAAACAGGAGGCTATCTGGGGCTCGTGGCCAGGCAGTGTAGCCTAATCAGCAAGTTCCAGGGCAGTAGGAGACCCTGTCTTATAAAACTCTCTCCTAAGGAGCAATAGCTGAGGTTGACCTCTGGCTTACACACACACACACACACACACACACACACACACACACACACACACACACAATGTCTGCTGAAAGAACTGTTTATTAGCTGGACAAGTCCAACTCCTGAAAGACTTAAGTCACTTTGAAGGAAGGAGATCCTCACCTCCAACTCCAGCGTTTCTGTTGTCTCTCAGTAACTATTCTCGCGGCCCTCTCACATTTGTGGTTCCTGATACAGGTAATGAAGCTGGCAGCCAAGCTAGATTATTCTGGATCCCACATCCTCCTGCAAGTCTCTTGGTTGCTTTATCATAAAAGTAAATATAGATGCAGGGCATAGTGGCACGTGCCTTTAACACCAGCACTGGGGTGGGGAGGAAAGGCGGGAGCAGGGGCAGGCAGATCTCTGTGAGGTCAGCCTGGTCTACAAAGCACGTTCAGGATAGCCAGGGCTATTACACAGAGAAAATTTGTCACACACACACACACACACACACACACACACACACACACACACAAAGGAAAAACAGTAGGACCCAACAGAAATAGATAAGACATCTCCAATATGTAGATGCTCGCATTTCCTCATTTCACTGGGATCTTTTAGTCTTTCGGGATACAGTCAGCCAGCATACCTCAGGGCCAGCCGCCTATGTATCTAAAAAAAAAAAAAAAAAAAAATGGCAATACTTTGATATAGAAGCAAAAGCCTGGGCTGGAGAGATGGCTGGGCAGTGGTGGTGCATGCCTTTAATCCCAGCACTTGGGAGGCAGAGACAGGCGGATTTCTGAGTTCAAGCCCAGCCTGGTCTACAGAGTGAGTTCTAGGACAGCCTAGGTCTACACAGAGAAACACTGTCTCAAACAAACAAACAAAAAAACAAAAAAAAGGAGAGAGAGACAGAGATAACCACTCAGACCAGGTACTCTATAGAACCTGCTCAGGAGGTAGTACTCATTTTGCATATGTATTTTTAAAATAAATGTATAATTTTAAATTAGTTATTTAAATAAATAATAAATATTTTAAAATAAATGAATGGCTGTATTTTTTTTCACTCTATACTCAGTGCCCAATATTTGCCAGATATCTTGCTGCTCTGGCTGCTTTATTGTTTCCAATCTTCACAATGACGTTGAAAGCAGCTGTAACTATCTGCATTTGCAGGTGAAGACACTGAGGCCACAAAGAGGTTGACTAATGTATGAAATTGAGCAATGACCCAAGCTGTGGCCCAGGTGCATGGGATACAAAGCCCTCTTTCTCCTATTCCCCTGCTTGGAGACTGTCACCACAGTCATGTATTTTCTATTAATGCCATCATTTATTTGATGCTTCCCAAAACATTTTTGAAACAATCTCCAACTGACAGAAAAGCAGCAAGTGCCACAAGCCACGCAAACTGTTTTCCTCAGCCATCAAGAGAGAGTTGCCAGTAATTTTTGAGCCATCACTCTAAAGACTCAACATGTGATTCCTAAGGAAATATTCTCTCATACAACTACAACATAGACACCAAACCAGGAAGCAAACGACACATATCTACAATCTAATCCATTAACGGTCCTCAAATCACAAGTAATCCAACTCAAAATCTCACCTTATATTTACTTAGTTGTCTGATCTGCTTTAATTTCTTTATTGTTTTACATATGGGTGCTTTGATTGCATGTGCATCTGTGAATCACGTACAGGCTTGGTGCCAGAAGAGGGTATCAAATCTCTGGGACTGGAATAAAAGATGGTTGTGAGCAGGCATGTGGTTGCTGGAAGTGGAACCCAGGTCTCTTGGAAGCTCAGCCAGTGCCCTTAACTGACAAGTTGTTGCTGCCCAAGCTGCTCCACGCTGGGCGCCAAAAAATGTTGAGAACTGCACTGCCCTACGTTGGGCGCCAAAAATGTTGAGATCAGCTCTACCCCACATTTGGGGGCCAAAATGTTGTGGACCACTCTGTCAGTGTTGGAACCTGCACTGCCAAAAGCCTTGGGGGCTAAATTGTTAGAGCCCACACTGCCCCAAGCTGCTTCAGTCCATGGGTTGGGGTTCAGCAAGAGAGAGAATGAGGACAGACTTGAAGAATGGAGACCAGAGAGAGTGTGATTCAATCCCGTTTATTCTTCAGTCTCTCTTCTTCTCTCCAAGTCCCTAGTTCCAAGTCCCTAGTTCCTAGCACCTAGTTCCAGGTGCTAGTCTCTTTGCCAGTTCCAAGTTCTCTTCCAAGTGCCTGTCTCGAGTCTCAAGTGCCTACTCCAAGTGCCTAATACTTAATAATAATTTCTTCTGTCTGCCTTTCACCTTTTATATGTCTCACTTCTAAGTCACGCCTTTAAGTCATGCCCTTAGGGCTTGTCTCTAAATCTGATCTCTAAGTCATGCCCTTAAGTCACACACCTTTAAGTCTCACACACCCAAGGGAAAATCCTGGGGTATCTAAAACAAGATGTTATCAGAGTGTGCTCAGCTGTTGTAGGCTATTGTAATCAAGTCTCTTGTCAGGGTATATGGCTCAAGATGGCTGCAAGGATCATAGCCGCCTTCTGTCGGCTCCCCACAACAAGTCATCTCCCCAGCCCCTCTTTCATTTCTAACAATGTAAAACAGTTTCTTCTTCATCCCTCCCGCTTCCTCCCTGACCCTTCTCTCTGAGGCCAGAGACTAATCAGGTATTGTGACTATGATGGTTAGCTTCAGTTGTCATCTTGACACAATGTGAGTCACCTGGGAAGGGAGTTTCAGTGATGGTCTCCATTATTCATCGATGTGGGAAGACAAAGCCTAAAAGTGGGTGGTACCATTTCCTAGATTTGGGTCTTGGGCTATATAAGGGAGGGTTGAAGGTCAAGGCAAGGATACACTCATTCCCTCTCTGTCCTTAGCTGAGGATGCCTATTGGTTTAAGTTCCTTGACATCTCTATAATGATGAACCTGGACTTGTGAGTTAAAATGAAACCTCTCTAGCCTAAGATGCTTTGCTCAGGGCACTTTATCACAGCAATAGGAAAGGAAAGAAGAGCACCTTTCTTGTTTGCTTCCCACAATGTTCCCCTGGCCACCAGTGGCAAGCACTTTGCTAACTGACTGAATCATCCCTCTAGCATCTCGGTCCCACCCCCACACCTTTTTCCTTTAATGCTCATCAACTTACTAGTTTTGAGATATCTAATATACAGAATGGCTCAACTTGGATTTGCCTGGTTTCCCTCATGGTTGGACTGAAATGATACATCTTCAGCAAGACTATTACAGGGGTGCTATGTTCTCATTGCACTGTCTGGTGGTCTCTCGTCACCTGATCAAGTGTGATCAAGTGGTGTCTGCTAGGTTCTTCCACTGTAAAGTTAGCTTGTTTTCTGTTATTATTGTTTTCTGGAGCGATCCCTTGAGACAATTATGTTTATGTTTGTGTTGCTAGAGGATCCCATCTTTTTCCATTGTCATTGCTGCTGTCATCATACTAAATGTCCTTTAAGTCACCAAGAATCTAAATGGTCAAGTGTCCCAGCCTGCAAAAATGATGATGAACTAAAACAAGCCAGAGAATACCAGAAACTCTGGCTGAGTAAAAGTGAATTGGGATCTTGCAAGACTGCCCCAGAGGTATGGGGTCTCATTAAATGTTATCTTCAAGATGGAGTTTAAGGAGCAAGCTTTGATTTCTTATTGAAGCTGCCTCTTCCTTGTAATGCATGGAGTCTCTGTGGAAGTCAGCAGAAGGTGATACACCTTGTCTGGTAAGGGTGGTGGGGAACTATACATTTGTTTATAGAGACTTCTCTCCCCTTCTGAGAATCCACCGCAAGCAGGGGTCTGGTAATATTAACCATAGAGAGCATGGCTCTCAACACTTACATAAAGAACCCCAGTCTCACTACTGTCCTTTCTCTCCTCCCCACGACAGCTGGACAAACTACATTGGTGTCAGCCAACATCTGCTCTTTAGCCCAGGAATGAGTGTGCAGAGACTCTTGAGTGACAATCCTTGACAACCTGCCACAGCCTGCCTTTAAGGGTCCAGAGATGTTTGAATTACTTCCCCAGATGTCTACAGATGCAGTGTTTGGAGAACCAAATAAAACCACTGTTACCATCCATGACAGCATCACCGACTGTGAAGAGGAGTATGTGTAGTTCCTTGGACTAAGTTTGAATTGAGGAACAGTATCCTAGATGTTTCCCAACACAAACTAAAGATATGGCATTCCAAAGCTTAGTGGCTCTGCAAAACAACATTGTACTATAATTGTGTTTTGTGAAAATACTCTGTGACAGCATGGAGATAGAAATTTATATACAAAGGATTGAGCCAATAAAAAAATGAGGCTGTGTTCTTGTGTTTCATTTGTTTTTAGACCAACAGAACCATGGTCATCAATTAAATCAGCATTCTCTACTAGTTAGTGCTGGGTGCAAAGCACAAGGCACTTAGATACACACACACACACACACACACACACACACACACACACACACACACACAGGCTACCTGATGAGTGCCCTAACTGAAACCTGCAGATAACCCCAAACTCCTTTTTACCAACTGCTTCATGTCTATCCACAAGCCTTCATCAAAGCAATTATCTTCTATTTTTCACTCTTCCATGTAAGATAATAAACAGTAACATGAAAAAAACGTTGAGTAACAGAAAAGACAAGAACAAAAAGATTTGAATAGCTCCCAGATCACCCAGTAAGTTAACTAACTTCATATTGCATTTAACCATTCCATACCTTAGTAATCAAATCCCATTACAGATGGTTGTGAACTACCATATAATTGCTGAGAATTGATCTCAGGACCTCCAGAAGTACTCTTAACCAGTAAGCCATCTATCCAGCCCCCCCAGAATCTTTTAAAATTCAGTTAACAAACATTGATTTAACCTTCTATAGGTCAGAGAGATACACTCTCCCCATTTTAGCAAGGGTACTGAAAAAAAAATTATCTGTGAACAGGTAACTGTTGGATATGCAAGGCTCCATGTAGGCTATGACTCTGTCCATCATGGATTTCATGCTGAGAATATGTGGCACAATAGGGAAAATAGGAAAAAAATGGGGAAAATAGGAAAAGCCTTAGAAGATTAAATTCCATCCTCTCAGTGATTTTCAGAAAATCCTCTGTGTCTCTTACTCTTAAATTGAGAAATTAACCTTTAAATGAATGTGGTGTTAAGACATTTGTCTTACGGAGATGATACAAAGACTTCCTATGAAATTAGTCTGTTCTACTGTTTCCTAATACTTCACAGGTGTCATTAAGAGGTTTTGTGAATGTAATGTTTACAACCCTTCAGCATTGACAAGGGAAATCTCTCCATTACAGGCAACATTAAACACTTCCACCAAAAGCTACTTAGAGAAGAAAGGGACTTATTTTAGCTTAAAATTCCAGGTTGCAGTCCATCAGTGTGGGTAAGTCAAGGTAGTTTATAGTATCACATCCACAATCGAACACAGAGAAAATGAACACATCCATGCTGCCTGCTTCCTAGCTTTCTTTACTTACAGTTTTGGACCCAATCTAGCAGTTGCCACTAACAATGAGCTGATTTTCCCACCTCATCTAGAGAATTCCTAAGACTATATTCCCAGGTCAAAGCCTGGCAATCTGAGTTCCACCCTCAAGACCTATATGGTACAAGTGCTGATTCCAAAAAGCCACCCTCCTCCCTCCTACTACCTCCACATGTGCGTCACACACACACACACACACAGAGAGAGAGAGAGAGAGAGAGAGAGAGAGAGAGAGAGAGAGAGAGAGAGAGAGAGAGAGAGAGAGAGAGAATAAATTTAACTCTCTTTCCAGGTTATTCTAGGTTGTGTCAAGTTGATAGCTAGTATATAGCAGCCATCCTTTAACTATTCAGACTTATCCAAATGTACATCCTTCCTTTATTGTCCAATACATTTGATAGACTGATAAATTTGAGAGCAGGAAAAAAAAAATCAATTGCTTAAAGTTGTTACATTCATTCCATTTAAATGGAAGAAAAACACTAACCAATGGATATACTGAGGCCTTCTAAATGATGGCATCTCAAATTTAACATGCCTGTATGTACCCCATGAACTTCTGGGTCACAACCTGTGATTTACTTTTAGGAGTGTGGGAGATTGATACCAGGGCCTGTGCATATCGACCATACTAGTGATTCTCCTTCTTATATACTGCCATTGCTGACACCACCAGTGCCACATCCTGAAGAAACACAGCTCTAATGTAGTTGGGACTTGAGTTAAATGCTAACATTTAGTAATTTAACTGGCTGGGTGTATTGGAGCATGCCTGTAATCTCAGCCCTTGGAAGGTACATGAGAATTATAGGCCAGCCTAGACTATATACATAGGAAAACTTAGAAATGAAGCATTCTTTCTTTAAGTGTTGTGTGCACTGGCTTGCACCTGGGATCACAGCTAGGATGCTGAAGCAGAAGAATTACTTGTTCAAGACCAGCCTGAAAGCACTGGTTAGCTACCTGGAAAATATTATAGCTCAGGGGTTCAGCATTATGGGGGTTGCAGGGGAGCAGGGGGAGTCTTACTATACCAATAATGATATCTGCTGCTACACAGACACTAAGATTTCCTTTTCCTTTGGCAAACTACTTTGAAGCACTGCTTTTCCAACTCTACTATACGCATCACCTCTGAACAGCTTGGTGCAATGCCACCATTGTACTGTGGCTCCCAGTTTACCTTCACCAACAATTCCTCTAAGACAGAGATAGGTCAGGGTTAGAATACTCTTTCCTTCCTTCTAGAGGAGCATGGAATGCTATCCAAATGGGCCCTAGAACAAACCTCCAACACTGGCTAAATCATAATGCTAATTATTTTTTCACTTAAGATTTTTCTTTATATTTCTGTTTTTAAACCTCCATGTCTCAGCAGATACATCATGCTCAATTCCACTTCCTTCCACTGCACCTCTCAATGTCTCTGCATCTTCCAAACTTCAATTTTGTGACCTTGTTTTCTTCAATCTTAAAATCTTTTCAATTATTTCTCCCAAAATGAGGGGTCATCTAATGTTCAATATTAACTTTGTACTCTACAATTTCCCAAGACTATTTGCATGACACTTATACCAACAATCCTACATTTGAAAAAAAAAAAAAAAAAAAATCAGACCATCACAGTACAGACAGTCTTTTTGGTGACTCATGCACACACAAAAATTAAGTTTCATAGAAAGAGATCTAAGAAAAATGAACTATAAATAAATAAATAAATAAATGTGATTCTGTGTTAAATAAATGGGGAAAAAATCAAAGAAATGGAAAGAAAAGACCACTTTAAGGATTATAAAAGTTATATTTATTCACGATGCTACATTTATTGCATTCCCTTAGAAAAATGGAGAACTGCTTATGTACCCAATTTGCACATATAAAACTTTATACAAATGATGTGTAGCACATAAAGGCCTCTGGGTATTCCTGCTTCAGGGTCTCCAGTTTACCAGTCTATTCCATAGAAAATAAAAACTGGAATTATACTCCATCTTGCTACCAAGACTTAGAAGTTCTTTTTAAAATATAATAAAATAAAATTTTCATTTACTCTAAAAACTTAAAAATACTATAAACTGAGAGGGTACATTCTATTAGCATTATAACAGTATGACAAATTCAAACCTTATTTTGGCTGGGTCATTCAAATTAAAAAAAAAAAAATCACCTTACTTCTGACATTATCTTTCTAAGTTGTGGCTGCTGCAGACCATTTGTCAAAATATTTTCCAAATACTTAAAAAAATTCCTTTTACAAAATAATACATCACCTTAAAGAACCAGAAAATACTAAATGTCTTTGGCTATACAACTAAAAAAGGCCATTCATCCAACAAAATAGGACACATTCACATCAAAACCATAGGAACAGAAAGTGTAACAGAAATATGCATAGAAAATTATTATTACTTGTCATCCCCCATTCTATAATAAGCAAGAATGCAATTTACAATCTTTCCAGATGAGACTCAATAGCACTACAAAAAAAATTTTTTCAGCAAAGGCAAAAAATGTGAATTAATTACACAACCAAGTAGAAGGGACCAATCAAATGTTATCTGCAATATTTTTTACTTGTTTGCTCGTTTTTAAGCTATACAAGTGTTAAAGTAGCTGATAAAAAGCCACAATCCTAACAAATGAAACTATTAGAAAAATAAATCAAATGAAACATTTATTAATAAATGAAGCCTGTTTTATTACTTCAATTGTTAATGATAAAAAAAATTTCAGCACAGCTGTTGCATTTTAAAAAAGTGAAAGTACATACTATGTTTCTAGCTCAGGAAGCAGATGGCCCTGATGTCTCAATGACAACAGTTGAGCACTGTACAGCACATCTTATGAAGACCCGTAAATTAAAGAACTACTAGTTAGTGATCGTAAGACAAAATGCATTCATAGTTTCAGCTTCTTTTTTCTTCCACGGCCATCAGGGGCACCATCCATTTTACGTTTCTGTGTCTATAAACAAACAACAATTAGTTCTCATGACAAGTCAAAAATGATACAAATAATTAAAATACTCTCCAACATGATGCAGCATGTTACTAATAACTAACATATGACAGACAGTGTGAGACTTTTCTCCAGGGCTACATAACAAATCTTTCAGAACAACTATCAAATCTCCAAATAATATACTGCTGTTAAATAACAAGACGCCTATTTCCTATTTCCTCCTGAAATACTTACATTCAAACTAACACATTACTAAGACAGTCAATCAAGGCTTAGAAGACTACCAGAGAACCTGTAAAGCTACTATGTTTAATATTCTAATATTCCTTAAAAGACTCCCAAAACTTCAAGAATTCTCAAGAACAAGTGTGCACTCTTGGCAATCAGAAGACTTTCAGCTTTTCAGAGTATCACGCTTTTGTATATTTAGTGCATCAAATTCAGTTTATATTTTTAAGGCAACGCAAATGTATTATTTACAAAGAAAAAAGACAAAACAACGTTCAAATACTTTAAAAGCTGGTTAAAGTGGGATTTGCTGGAGAGCTGGCTAGAGGGTAAACTGCTTCTGATGAAAGCATGAGAACCTGAGTTCTGATCCCCAAACTCCAGTAAAGCTCCACAACCCCATCAATGAAGGAATATGGGTCAGGAAAAGAAGATGTGCTTACAACAGCCAATCTAGCCAAAACAGCACGTTGCAAATTCAGTATGACTCTTTTCTCAAAAAAATAAGAGTGGTACCTGATTCTCAACCTCTGCCTCACACAGTACTACCACACATACATATATGGAGAAAACACACACACACACACACACACATGTTCACAAAACACCCCAAATTGTATGATTCACATAATCTATACTCACAGAAGGTTTTGGTCCTCTTTTCTTTTTCTCTGCCTTCTCCTTTTCTTCTAGCTCCATATTTTCTCTTTCAATCAAAGTAATTAAGGTATTACACCTCCTCTGGAGCTCCTGCATTACAAATATACATGATAAACTTGTTTTTTCCAACTACATGTTGGCAAGATTTCTGTATCTAAATAAAGATATACTTTAACAAATATAAAATCACTCAAATATTTATACATTTAAAAAAATCAAAAGGAAGTTAATTTTTTTCTCGCAGATCACTCTATGAGAATACAAAAACTCAAGGATCTAATGTTTTTACTTCATTCTTTAAAGCTGCACTAACATGGGTGGGGTGTAGCTCAGTGGTAATATGCCAATAAGCAAACAAAGATATAGTAATGCTCCATACTTGTGTATATTCCTCACAAATTATTTCTTTATTTATCATGTAGGTACTAAAGCAATGAAAATGAACATCTCACACATGTCAAAACTATGCCTAGGAACTCTGGACTACTTATATTTTAAAGTAGTTTATAATTTAAAATATAATTCAAAACCAACTAGAATTTAAGAGATAAAAATATTCTTTTCTTTTAAAGCATCATCACCTTAATTTATAGCAGTTACAAAGCACAGTCATAAAGCCCACTGCTGGCTACTCACACCTCCCATCCAAGCAGGAAGGCCAACATCCAGGATGCATTCTTATACCCCTCTTCTCTACAACTTAGGTAGCCGCCAGAAGAGAAGTAAAGCACAATGGAGAAACAGCAGATAATGCTCACTGAGGTAAAGATCTATCTGCCTCACTGTTTTGCTGCCTTACAGAACAAAAGTGTTTTGTTTGTTTTATTTTTTTAGTCTCTTATATGTAAGTAAAACTTCTACACAGGCAACCACAGTAAAATAATTCTGAACTACCTGGTAGAAACTCCATGCATGGCTTATAATTTTGAATAATAGAGACAGAAGGCAATAAAAAGCAAAGTTGTGTTTCCATTTTAAAAGTATAGTGCAAAGCCATGTGGCGGTGGCACACACCTTTAATCTCAGCACTGTGGAGACAGAAGCAAGTGGATCTCTGTGAGTTCAAAGCCAGTCTGGTCTATAGAACAAGTTCCAAAACAGCCAAGGCTACACAGAGAAACCTTGTCTCAAAAAAACAAACAAACAAACAAAAAATCCCAAGAAAGTATAGCATGGCACACACACCAAGGATGTGGTGCACAATGTCTTATCAAGTCTACTATAGTACACACACTGCTGGTACACTGAATCCTTAACTCCTGGGCAAAAATTATGCCTCTATTATTTATCACAAAGGCATATATATATATATATATATATATATATATATATATATATATATATATATATTTGATTATTTTGTATGCCTTAATATTAGCATATGAAGAAGTAAGCTAGTTTTCAGAACTGGCTTATGTGGTATGTGACACTATCTCATTAGCATTATTACAAAATAACTTCTTATGTTATATAAAAACAGACCTAGCAACTCAACCTTTCAACTAATATATACTTATAGTATCTTCAGGGTAGTTCCATATGCTAATTACATTCTCTAACAATGGCATAAAACAGCAGCCCTAATACCTACTGAAAAATAAAAGTATTTTTCAATGATCAAATGCAAAATTGCCACACATTATTCACAGGTATACTTCAAATGCAAACACTCTCTTACTGCGGTTATGTTTCAAACTCAAGACTACTCAATTTTCGTTAAAGGTTCTAAAATACAGAAGGCAAGACACAATCCAAAGGTAAGCTTTCTTGAATTCTACTTTTGAGGATGTTAGAAATGGACGTCTCTTATTAGAAACAGCTAGACATTAAGACTACAAATAAAGCCCAGCCATAAATCAGTGTAAAAATATTGTTTTATGCCAATCAGCCATTTTAAAACAACCCAGATTCAGCATCCTGATGGACAGACAGATGCCTGAAAAACATTCTTCTCTACAGTACTTGCAAAGTCAAAAATCATCATGTTCAGGTGAACATTTCTCTCACAACTTAATTAGTCTTACTGTATAAAGCCATGTTAAAACATGCAACATTAAAGGAGAGGACAAACTCTTCAAATTACCTCTAAAGCTTTCAAACTGCGACTGTGAATAATAGAGGAAACTACTTAATTTCTGAAACAAAGAAAAGTCTTCCTCATGGGCGTTTTTACAAGGTAACAAGTGAATATACTTATTCAGAACTCTGCTACACTACACAAGCCTTGGACACTCACCATTGCAGTTCTGGACTTGAGAAACCAATCGAATCTGAACTGAGGGGAGTTCCGGATGCACTGTCGTAACTCATCATAAACATTTTCCTTGTCAAAGCCAAGCTTGTGCAGCATACAAATGAGGAACCGGTCCTCCTCTTCAGTATAGTTTTTTCCTTTGTTAGTACCATAGGATATTCTTAGCTGGTGAAAGGGTGCTTTGTACCGTCCAATCTATAAAAGTTATAATTTACATATATTACATAAAATAAAGTCCTGTGCAATCCATACTTCAAACTTACTTCAGCCCTTCTATATAATAAACCATAAATGTTCCATTTCAAATCAGAATTTTCTATCTCGAGACTCTCAGCCTGCTCTTTGTCCTGTAGTGCTTCTATAGTCTTTCACTATTGTTGTGACTACAAGAAACGAGGTTTAAGCTCTCTAACACTTAAGAGGTGGAGTAGTCTTTAAACAAGCTATCAATTTACTATTCAGGGAAACTGTTAACAAAAGTTAATAATTTTTTTAAAGAAATTTTAAATGGTAATTTCTTTTCCTTTAACATAGTTATCATATCACAGTATGGTGTTACAATAGTCACTGTATTTAATATACAAAGTACCTTTGTATCTAGTGCTTTCTTGATACTTATTCTTCTTTGAATCCTTGCCTCTCCCCTTTCAATCTGAGCCATAATCTTCTCTATGTCCTGGAGCTCATTGCATCTTTCCCAGAACACAGCTGTAAGAGTATAAAAGAATGAGGAAAATAAAAAAACTATAAAAAGAAAGCTTCCAAAAAAAAAAAAACAAAAAAAAAAAACTTCTATTCAATATTCTTATACTGACATAATAAAAGTATTACCTGAGTATTCAATGACTTCTTCTGGAGTTTTTCCTTCTACTTCTCTGGCTATATTTTCAATATCATCACGACCCCACTTCTCATTAGCCTTGATAAACTGGTTAAAATCTCTCTTATTCCAATTAGTAAACCCCTAAACAGCAATAAGCAAAATATTCAATCACAGCACACAGGACTTAGACAATAATGCTACCACACTTTCAAATACATTTGATGTTACAGAAAAAAATCTCCTACTTTATCTTAACCAGGAGTTTGGTTAAGTTTTCACGTACACATTTTTACTAGTACATGATACATTTCTTAGAAACCTGAGCAACAAACTCTAAATGGAAGACAATAGGAAGGCTGCATGAAAAGCCCAATGACACTTTTTGAAGCTCTGAAGTACTATTAGTAGTTGGGAAGTAAAAGTAACAGAAAAATGAGCAAGTAGAAAAATGCAAGAAAAACAAGGCTTAAAGTACAGGACACATGTGAAATGTAAGTGGGGAGAAGACACTAGGGTGGTAAAGATCAAATGGGGAAAAAAAAGGCAGAAGAAAGGAGAAGATGGAAGGTGACAGGGCTAACCAAAACTAAAGATGTCATATCAGAACCTACTACTCTATATGCTACCTACATGCTATGAAAATGAATTTTAAAAGAGCCAGTAAGATGGTACAGCATGTACTTGCAACCAAGCCCACTAACTTGGGTTCAATCCCCAGAATCTACATGATTAAAAAGTATTGATGCCCACAAATATTCACACACATAAACACAAGATTATATAACTGTATTTTTTAACAGCATCTAAACAAGGCATCCTACATGGGTTATGCTGAGCCCAGAAGCCATGAGGATTAAACAAAACTCCCATTGCCAGATATAGGACACCTCCTTATAAGCTGTTGATTAGGAAGGTTCCAGAAACCCTAAAACAATACAAGCTATTGCTGGTATTCCTGACTGCCCACCAGAACTAAATATAAGACTCTCCTGCTGGAGATAGCATACAATTTGGTTTCAGGATAGAAGACTCAAGCTGGAACTCAACTGGATGCTTCCTTCCTGCTGGCTGGCATTGCATGCCTGCCCTTCCCCCCTCCCTCCCTCCCTCCCTCCCCCCCCCCCCCCCCCCCCCCTCTCTCTCTCACACACACACACACACACACACACACACACACACGTGTGCCAGAAGTGCTATGTACTACTGCAGGGAGTATCAAAGAAAACAAAGAATATACAAGCCATACAAGAAGGATGGCTGTGAAATGTTTTCCTTCACGGTATAACACACCCATTATAATCACATACCAACAGCAGTTGCTATTCAATTATGGATAGAGCACAGGTTCACAGGGCACCACCTACCAATGGGGGAACTACTGGCTACTGATGAATGGGACAAGGGGAGCAGATATATTCAGTTGTGGAGCCACTGATGAGACTACTATGCTCTATCTAGAGGACCTTTCCACACCCATACTCACATAGACAAATCTAATTAAAAACTCAGTGGGTCACAACAATTCGATTGGGGCGAGGGTTGTACAGTGGTGGGAAGAATAGAGAGAGATGTTGAGGAGCAAGAGTTGTCAGAGTGCATTGTATGTGTATGAAACTGTCAAAATTTAATTTTTTAAAAAGGGTAGGTTAAATATCAGATTCTCAAAGGCTTGAATCCCAAGCAATCTTTTAAAAATACTAAGCAGAATACATCTGACAGAGGGTTAATATTTACAAAGAACTCCACAAAATTAAACTGAACTTAAAGAACCCTGTAAGGAATGGGCTAAGGAAATACAAAAGCAGCTTACAGAAAACAAAATACAAATGACTAATGAACATAAATAAAAATCAATACAAATGGCTAACGGACATATATAAACTATCCAACTTCACTATCCATTAGAGAAACACAAATTAAAATGGCATTATAATTTTATTTTATTAATGGCACGCATGAAGAAAATATCAAATATTGCCAACGATGTGAACAGATAGGAATCAATATATGCTTCTGGTGGGAACTTAAACTCGTCAAGCTATTATAAAAGTCACTACAGTAGCTTTTTGTTTGTTTTTAAGACTTGTTTAATTTTGTGTTTGTAATTGTTTTACATGAATATATGTCTATACCATGTGTATCCTGGAACTAGTTGTCGACATTTGCCAGGTGCCATGTAGGGGCAGTGAATCAACCCCTAATTCTGCAAGAACAAGTGTTTTCTTAACCTCTTAGCCATCCATCTAAGAGTATGGAGAGAGAGTCCACTATATGACAGTTCTTTTTCACCCAAAAGACTCCAAGTCAATACATCTGAGATACCCCAGCATCAATGTGTATTCAGCAATCATTCTCAAGAGCTAAATTATGGGACCAATCCAGTTGTCCAACAACAGAGGAACAAAGAAAATATAGTATAAGCAGTGTGTGGCAACTTTTTTGAACCATAAAAAATAGTTACATTGTTTACAGAAAAATGGAAGCAACTGGAGATAATCTTACAAAGTAAATGAAGCCAGCCTCAGACAAACACTGTATGTTTTCTCTCATTTGTTTCATCTAAATTTTATGCTGACAGTTAAAATTATCTGTCTGTCTGTCTCTCTCTCTCCACACACACACAAACACACACGCATACACACGAAAAACATGAGTACAGGAGACTAGAAGAACAAAGGAGACCAACAAGAGAGGAGCAGGAGGATGGAGTGTATTGTATGGTACGAATATGCTCAACATACAATGTATAGTTTTGGTGGCAAAGTATTTTTCATGTAACACAGTGAATGAATACACTACAACTACACCCAACTACAATGAATACGTAAACTTTTTTACATGTTTTAAATTAAGTACTAAGTGGAAATTTGTACCTTAGAATAACTTGGAAGAGACACAGAAAGCTGGAAATACTGAAAGTAAGTTCTAAAGAATGCCCAGTACATACCTATAACCTCAACTAGTAATGACAATCGAATCCAGCAGCATGTGTCCAAGCTTCCCCATGTTTAATGACCCTGCCTATTACTTCTCCAGAGTGCTGGAGATTGGACCGAGAATACCACATATGCCAGGGAAGCATTCCAGTACCAAGTTATCCTGTCAGCCCAACTGTTCTCTTTGACAGCAGAAATGTGCATTTATGTATGACTAAACAAACCTAAAACAGTACAACTTAATTTTGTGTCAATCAAAGGTTATACCTGTGTCAGAAGCTTCTCTTTTTCCTCTAACTCCTCGTCATTAAGGGGCTCTGCTTCATCAATTTTAAGCTGTTCTTCTTTCTGGGCCTGTGCCGCATTAGGTAAATCAGGACTCCGAGGTACCTAAGAGAAGTTTTCAATGCCATCAACTGGTAAATTTTAAGGGACTTAATAAATTCCTAACAAACTAACATTGCAGTTTTAATATACCCATAAAATTAACCATATTATTTAACTTCTAATACATACATCTTTAAAAAGTATTACTCATAAAAATTTTTTTTAATGAAAACTCAGAAAGTCCATATACTAGAATATAGCAAGCAACAGTATTTCCTACTAGGTTCAAATTAGTTAAGCAAAAGTCAGTAAGTAGTAGTTTTGCCCTTGTGGTTTGAGAAGAAAATGTAAAGAGAAGAATTTCAATTACCTTGTACCCAATAGTTTTCC
Organism: Arvicanthis niloticus; assembly: GCF_011762505.2. NCBI lineage: Eukaryota > Metazoa > Chordata > Mammalia > Rodentia > Muridae > Arvicanthis > Arvicanthis niloticus. Next base: position 8,543,564 of record NC_047675.1, read on the forward strand.
TGTAATACAGAATTTCTTTTTCCAGTAATTCAAATAAACGTGGAGGAAAGAACTGGAAATCCTGAACATTTGGTTGTTTTGGAGGTCGAGGTGCCTAAAGAAAAATAAAAACAGTATTGTCCATTAAAAAACAAAAAAACCACAAAACTCAAACTCGTATTATTTCCTAAATGATAACAGCCAATCTCCGAGAAAAAGAATTCACCTTTAAATAGAAATGAACTGACATTAATCCAAATTTAAGCCAATTCAAAAGTAACACAAAACATAATTCTGAATTTTATTTTTGTAAAAATGTGAGAAGACACAAATTCATCTACAACATATTTCAGTATCTTCATGCTGCCACCTTACCTTGGGTGCTTTAGGTTCACTAACACGGAGAGCTTCCCTGAAATATGCATCAACAGCATAGTTGGCTTTTCTTTCTCTTTTTGGTGGTTCAATCCACTCTGTGAATGCAATCTAGGATGTGGGAAAAAATTCCAATCACTAATTTCATTATACACAGCAGTAAATTATCTACAGTGATTTATAAATAAAAATATGGCCGGGTGGTGGTGGCGCATGCCTTTAATCCCAGCACTTGGGAGTCAGAGGCAGGCGGATTTCTGAGTTCAAGGCCAGCCTGGACTACAGAGTGAGTTCCAGGACAGCCAGGGCTACACAGAGAAACCCTGTCTCGAAAAAACCAAAATAAATAAATAAATAAATAAAAATATGATGAGCTACTAAACTAAAATTCAACAAAGGTGAAGACTGTGGTACTTTTAATACTATGTAATTAGTACACACAAACCAGAATTTATAAAATACTACAAAATACATGGTAGAACCCAAATAAATAAAAAAATTAGACATAATTTTGTTTAAAAAAACTTCAATATTTGTCTAAATAGTAAGAAAAATGACTATTTCTTTTATACAGCATTTGACAATTTCTCTCTATATTAGTAAATAGATCTACTAAAACTAAATCATTTTAATTACCAATTAATTCAAGTTCTAAGAAAAATAGCCTGTGTCCTTTTTATTGCCATTTAGTTTACTTTCAAATATTCCAAATGATAATCACACTATACAAGAATACTTTCCGTATTAGTATACAATGAACTTTATTGTATAAATTAAAAATACTCCAAAACTAGCTTAGTGGCACATATCTGTAGTGGCAACACTAAGGACGGACCTAGAGGCAATGCATTAAGAGAGTTCAAGCCAGTCTCAGATAGAAACCAAGGAAGGGCATCCCCAGCAATGTTAAGACCACTCCCCCCAGTCCCCCAATGAGTAAGCAAGCAAGGGAACCAATAAATCAGAGATTACAAGCTACAACACTAAACTATGAAAAACCTAACATAGGAATAAGCAACTAACACAAGATTCCAAGTTTTCAGTAAAACTTCATTCTGAAATAAATACCTTTTGTTTTTCTCTATAGTCTTCTCCTTCAAAGTTATAAACACTGGACTCTGTATCCATCGTAAAGTTTCTAAGTGAGCTTTCACCCATCTTGGAGAGTTTTTCATTCATTTCTGCAGTCTACATAGAAAAAAAAATCTTAAATTCAGAGCAAAATAATCTTAAGACCTGTAGTCAATACAAAACTAGAAAGATGGCTCAAGAGTTAAAAACACTTGTTGCTCTTCCAGACAACCTGATTCAATTCACAGGGCAGCTCACAGCTATATTTAACTCCAGTTCCAAGGGATCTAGTGCCCTCTTCTGGCTTCACTGGGCAACAGACACACTTGTGATGCACAGACAAGCACCCATACACAAAAAATTAAAAAAAAAAAAAAAAAAAAAAAAGACTGCTTTATGGTATAGAAACACTTGGTTTTTTATATATAAAAAAGAAGTTAGTGACTCACAAAGGAAGTATTTTCTCAAATAGTTTTGGTCTAAACTTTCAGATCCAAAGAAAATTCCAATTCCTCAAATCTAAAAGGCAGTCCAAATATCTAGGAACTACATCAAGGTGGACTACAGGAGGATTCTAGGCAGCTGGCTAAAAGCCAGTATTCCTCAGAAACTTGTCAAGCCAGTTGTCTCCCGAAGGGAGTCACTTCCCTTACCTCTGGCAGTCTCTCACCCCAGGCACCTATCTATCTGTATATCAAAGCCCATGCTGGCCTCCAGACTCCCCCAGTATTGTAAGTACCTGTTATATACGCATTGCAAAGTCCATGCTGTCATGCTAGCATCCTAGCCTTCTCCCCTCCTCCCATAGCTAAACCCCTTCTAGCTCTTGGGCTTCCCCTGCCAACTGCTCATCCTTCTATAGCCTGGCTAGTTTCACTGTTCTTCCCTTCATTCCTGCTATCTTCACTATGCTTTCTCTACCCTCTGCTGATTCCCCAGAGCAAATCATGTATGCTCTGCTGATCATGTTCAGTCTAATTCTTTCTCTGCTCTGGACTCCTCCAGATGCTGCTGGCTGTTTCCTCTCATATCTACAATAAAAAAAAAAAAAAAAAACACCTCTCCTCTTTAATCATACAGTCATGCATGGTTATAGAGAACAGACTGTCAGTTTCTTCATAAACTATTGGTTACAAAACACTACCATTTACTATGCATCTCACCTTCTTTGCACCTCTTTCTAAAATACCATCGATATCCTCATCAGTGATTTCACTCTCTTTTGAAGCAAACACATGTGTGGCGCCATGTCGAATCATTTGAAGCATTTCATCTTTCCCAATTTTGTTCAGGTTCTGATCTACAAGCCTCCCTGGGGGAAAAAAAAAAAAAAAAAAAAAAAGGATTGTGTTGTATTATATTGTAGGAGGAAGAATGGATACTAAAATCTGATTCCCTAATTAGTTCTTGATTGTGTCAATAAAGGAGGAGGAAGCCAATTGCTGGGTGAAAGGAGACTGTTGGGATTTCCGTGCGCCAAGAGGAGCTGAGGTGGGCAGGCAGGAGGAGAAAGAAGTCAGGCAGTTGTTGGTGACTTGGCAAAGCTAGCTGAGAGGAAAGGAGGTAGCACGTTTTTAACTTTACACACAACAGTATATTAATTAGACTTTATTTTACTGTAAACTTAAAAATTAAGTATTAGAAATTTTACCAATTTCTGTTTACTGTTAATTTATAAACGACCAAACTCACTTTTATGCTAAATTCAATGCTTCATTTTCAGCTGTGTAAGTTTTTAAGTATTTCTAAAGGTTACACATTATATATTATCTACTGTATATTGGCTCATTAAAATGTTTTTTGAAGAATATAGTATGAGATATTTGAAAATCAAGTTGCTGAGAGCAGTGGCGTATAATTTAATCCCAGAACTCAAGAGACAGAGCAGGCAATTTTCTATGAGCTCAAAACTAGCCTGAACTATGTAGTGAACTGAACTATGTAGTGAGTTACAGAACAGCCACAGCTATATATATTGAGACCCTGTCTCAAAAGCAAACAAACAAAAACAAGAAATGAAAAGAAAATCAAAGTTGACAGAAAAATCTCACAAATTTTAACATATTTAAACCTTATAAACATAAGACATTTCCTATCAGAAGGATGTTATTGATCATCTTTCCCAGTCAGTTTTATCTGAGAAAACTGAAATATAAAAGTCTTCATTATGTTTAGATTTTACAGAAGAACAGGTACCTTTAATCACAATTGTGGAAAATCAGAGACAGTGTATGAGCTCAAGGCCAGCCCAGTCCACTTAGGAAATTCTAAATCAGTCAGCGCTACATAATGAGCCCATTTCAATTAATTAATTAGTTCATTAATTTTTAAAATAACAAGAAAATATCTAGATATGAAAAACTCAAAAGCTTTTGAAAATTTAGTTTAATCACAGAAAATAACATTAATAAATCAAGACATTCAACTGCTAGGAATTTAGCCAATCTTAATTTGTATTTTCATAAATGTAAGCAAAAAAAGTCTTCCTAAAAGCTGATCTGGTACAAGAACTTGAAGTTTCCTTCATTTGAGCCAAATAATAAAGTTCTATGGCTATAGTCAAGAGACTCCCTCCTACTAACTTCTAAAGTTCCTTGAAAATGCTAGCACTTTGGTCCACTTGTTGCTTTATTCTCAACACCAAAAACAATACCTAGCATCTAACAGTCACTTAATAAATAGTTCCAGATAAGAAAAAAGTACCACACTTTTTGTTTAGTATCCTCAGTGCTTCTATATCACCACAGCTCAATTTAATATATGCTATGCTCAATGTCATATATTTCATATATTTTCCCATTAATTCTTTTTTTTTTTTTTTTTTTTTTTTTTTGGTTTTTTGAGACAAGGTTTCTCTGTGTAGCCCTGGCTGTCCTGGAACTCACTCTGTAGACCAGGCTGGCCTCGAACTCAGAAATCCGCCTGCCTCTGCCTCTGCCTCCCAAGTGCTGGGATTAAAGGCGTGCACCACCACCGCCCGGCTTTCCCATTAATTCTTAAAAACTAAGTATTACTTTTATTTCCACTTAAGTGAAGTATAAAGTTCAGGTTAGAGAAAAACTGTTAGCTAGTAAATACTATAATCAACTTATCCAAGCTCAAAACTCATTACCTTAGTGACAAAATTAAAAATTAAAATATATGTAATATAAACCTTCTTTCTCGGCTGTTAGCTGGACTCTAGGTGCTTAAAATCTCCCCTAAAGCATCAGACTGAAACATGTTGCTGTCAAACCAACTTAGGGAATTATCTAAAGTTCTAGGTCTCACCTTGTTGAATTACTATGGAATCCAGTCTGAGTTTCATCTCAGCACGCTCTACTATTCTTTCTTCCACAGTGTTATCAGTTATAAAGCGAAACACTCGGACAGTCTTAGTTTGTCCAATTCTATGTGCTCGGTCCTAGCAGAATGAAATTATCATGTTATTTTTAATATAGTTAAAAAGTGAAATAATAAAAAAACATGTACACTGAGAAGCAAAATTAAAATATTCATTAAATATAACACCTATACTATGGATTCATGTTATATAAATAAATATTTCTTAAATTCTCAAATTTAATCAAATTAAATGCCAGGGAAGCTTCCTAAAACTAAAGAAAATTATAATTGTTTAACAAAGCCAACCACATGAGTAACAAAAATATAATGATACCAGCTAACAAGCAAGACTGTAATATATCAATTTAATAATTTCTTTCACTTTCATTTAGTTTCAAAATCTTTTCTTCGTCGAATTAATGAAATCTTGTCACTTATTAGGAAAATAAAAAAAAATGTCCTTCACACATGATATAAAAATCATATTCAAATATTACTCAATTAGCTAAATACACTCAATCAAATTAATTTGAATGTTAATTCTGTTTAACTTCTGGTAAATTCACAAACCATGTTCCTCTAACAAAACACCTTAGTTATGGAGCTGGTCAGATGACTCAGTGGTTAAGAGCACTGGTTGCTCTTCCAAAGGCCTTGAGTTCAATTCCCAGCAGCCATATGGAAATAAGATGCCTCTTCTAGCAGGCGGGTGTACATGCAGCAGAACAGTCATACGTTAAATAAATTAATTAAAATCAACTTCCTCATTTGGCCAGACACTCACAAAATGGGCATAAATTTTAGGCAATCCAAGTGGCAGATGAATTACCAGCTCACAAACTAATTTCCCTTTCTCATAAAGCACAACTGCACTCATTTACTGACATCCTCATTCACCAGAGTATTCAAAATACTCTGAATACTATTCAGTGATAGTGAGTGCTCAACTTGAAAACGGGACATCTTCACCAATCTCCCACCACACTGAAGGGTTCTCTTAACACATCAAAAGAGGGGAGAGGAAAAGGTGGGAGAAGGAATCTAAGACCCAGAGACTGGAGAGGAAGCTATCGTCTGTGTGTAAAATGCCCATTGCAGGCATCGACCCACAGCAGTTGTGGTTACCTGCACAAAATCAAGTCCATCAAAATTCTAGCTGTTGAGACCCATTTTTCCTAGCCAAGGAGCTACTGGCAGGTAACTTATTAGAGGAAGGGAGACTCTTTTTCCTTTGGGTATAACCACTGGTAAACTGCCCCTGCTCCAGGAGACGGCCCCATGTATAAGTGCAATAATTGGAATCACTTGATTGTTTAAGGAGAGAGAGTGAGACAGACAGGAAGTTGCAAAGGGAGAGATGTATTAAGATGAATCTAAGAAGAGCAGGCGGGGGCAATAGGAGATATATATGACCAAAATTAAAGATTAAAACATTATATACCTATAAAAATAAAGAGAATTGTGGGATGAGGAGATAATTAAGTGGGTAAAGAACTTGGTGCCCAGCCTGACCACCTGAGCGCAACTGAAAACCAGATGATGGAAAGTTAACTCCCAAGTTGTCCCTTGTCAACTTGAAACGGGACATCTTCGCCAATCTCCCGCCACACTGAAGGGTTCTCTTAACACATCAAAAGAGGGGAGAGGTGTATAACCTTCACTTATACACCAGGCAGAAATGTGTTGACACACTTTCTAAATAGCTAAATTTTTTAAAATTAAAAGAAAGTTCTAGTAGGTAAAAATCAGGATATTTTATAAAATGAACATATCCTAAGACATCTATTAAGCACACACAGTATCTACTTGTTATGTCTCACCATAGCCTGAAGATCAACTTGAGGATTCCAATCTGAATCATATAAAATTACTACATCAGCAGTTGCAAGATTGATGCCCAGACCACCAGCACGTGTACTTAGCATAAATACAAACTTTGTGCTATTTGGTTCATTGTATGCATTGATGGAGTCCTATGGAAATAAAATAACAAGTGTTAAGAAATTTCTGTTCTATTTGTTATGGGATAGGATTTTTTTTCATTTAAGACGATCTTACTATGTAGCCCTAGCTGGCCTGAAACTCACTATATAGACTGCCTTCTGGCTCCTGAATACCGGGTTTAAAGGTACTCTACACCATATCCAACACGGGTGGGACATTTTTTATATTGCCCACGCTGGCTCAAACACCTGCTCCTCCTGTAGTTACAACCAGCTGGGGCTACAGGTTTATACCATCGTGACTGACTTAGAAAGTTACTTTATCTAGGACATGGTAGCACATTCCTATAATCAATCCCAGCACTGAGGAAAAGGCAGTTTAAGATCATACTCAACTACACACTGAATTTCAGACTAGCATAAACATATAAATCCCTATCTGATGTGACTGGCTCAGTAGTTAAGAGCGCTGGTTGCTCTTCCAGGAAACCCTGGATCTATCCCCAGCACCCATGTAGCAACTCACACCCATCTGTTACTCTAGTGCCCAGGGTTCCAATGGCCATTTCTGGCCTCCTTGGACACCAGGCACATACAAGGTACAGACAGACACGCAGGCAAAACACCATCACACAAATAAAAGACATTTAAAAAGAAATTTACATAACTATTTTTAGAAAACAAATACTCTGATATAATACAATACAAACATATTAAATTGGTACACGCTAATGGAATATAAGAAATAAAGTTGTTTTATCTGATTTTTTAACTACCCATCCTTTTGTACGTACTTGTCTCTCATCATGGGGTGTCTGTCCATCCAACCTGCAGTACTCATAATTTCTCCACATGCAATAATCTTCCAGAATGTCTAACACCCTTGTCATCTGACTAAAGATTAGTACTCTTGAGCCTGATGAACAGAAATAGCCCATTATCAGAAATTTCTAACACAGAAATTTTTATTTAAAAATGTAACACTAAACAAAAGTAGGACTAACAAATTATCCATCAAGTTCCAAATTAGTTATTTGGTTAAAAGGATAAAAATGGCATCAGTAAACACCCAGGCCAGTCATTCTCCACCTATCTTCCATTATAGAACAAAAAAGTGTCATGTGTACAGTATACTAAGGTAAAAACTTTGCTTTAGGAGACCGAATCATTAGCCTGTTACCTCATTTATATTTAAAAGTTGTACTACAGCACTGCACATTTTTTCTTTAAACATGATTCCCTAAACTCCAACACTAAATCCCTAGTATTTGAATTATGGGAACCACATTTTAACTTAACAGACCATGAATGTGTTTCAATTCACTAACAACAATAATGGTGGTTTTGGCTGTCATTATCAAGGTCCATCTATAGGTATAGCCATCTGTGGTGGTTTGAATATGCTTGGCCCAGGAAGTGGCACTCTTAGAAGGTGTGGCCTTGTTGAAGGAAGTGTGTCACTGTGCGCCTGAGTTTTATGACCCTCTTCCTAGCTGCCAGGAAGCCAGTCTTCTCCTAGCCTTCAGATGAAAATGTACAACTCTCAGCTCCTCTTACACCACGCCTTCCTGTGAAAGGGTTAAAAAATTTTCAAAAACTCCTAACAGGCAAGCAGAACCAAGAGTGCAGGTCAGCTTGGTCGTGAGCTCTGTGTTTCAGGAACTTAGCTGACCACAAGATGGCTGATTACATACAGGCTCTTAGAGAATAGCCTATACAAAAATGTTCCTTGGACCCTGTCACAAACTGAATAATGGGCTGGGACTTTCCACAGGTGCTCTCCAATAACCCTCCTTCACTCCCTCTGGGTTGTGGTTTCCCCCCTTCCCCCCCACCCCGAGTTGTGGTTTTGGGCTTTAAATTCTCTCTGTCTTCAAAGCCCCACTGCCCCTGCATGGGTCATGGGTCTTGACCTCAGTATACTGATTGAAATATACCTCTTGCTGATTGCATCAAGTTCGGTGTCTTGTGAGTTAATAAGTGGCCAAGAATTCCCGAGGTTTGGGTGAGGTCCTCCCTTCGTGGGGGCCTTACACCTGGATGCTGCCATACTCCCACCTTAATGATAATGGACTGAACCACTATACTTGTAAGCCAGCCTCAATTATATGTTGTCCTTAAACTTGGTCATGATATCTGTGCCCTCTTTCCTTCAAAATCATACCTAAGCCAGGCAATGGTGGCAATGCCTTAATTCTAGCAAGAGGAAGAAGGCAAAGGCAAGTAGATCCTGAGTTTGAGGCCAGCCTAGTCTAGAAGGAGTTCAAGGATAGCCAGGACTACACAGAGAAGTCCTGTCTTGAAACATAATTAGAGAAATTTGAATGTTCACTGTACGCTTGATATTACAGAAATCTGTTTCTTTTAGGACTGGTATTTATCTTTAAAAGCTGCATAATATACAAAACCACTATAATGAGATGTTTCATTTCAATTCATCTAGGAGAACTATACCTATACACATACAATCCAGACAGTCATTCTCAGAAAAAAATTCAGAACACTGTAAATAGAAATGCTTTGAGTAGCGAACGCCTTTAATCCCAGCACTTGGGAGGCAGAGGCAGGTGGATTTCTGAGTTCGAGGCCAGCCTGGTCTACAGAGTGAGTTCCAGGACAGCCAGGGCTACACAGAGAAACCCTGTCTCGACAAACCAAAAAAAAAAAAAAAAAAGAAATGCTTTGAGTACATGTAGTACATGTAAATAATATTTAAGTAAATATTTTAAACTCTATAAAAGAAAACACCAGGAACACAACATCACTGTCTAACAAACTATCTGGAAAATGTGCATATAAGAAAGGCATTCCTGGTATCTTATGAAAAAGATGAAATTTCTAGGAAAGCTACAAGAAACTGAATGGTAGCTACTCTGCATGTCTACACAACTTCTATAAGAATTAAGGCTTAAAATTAGGGGACGAAAATTTGGCTAAGATTTTTAGTTCTTTTAACACTTAACACTTCAACTTTAAAAACTGTTAGAATAGACATTTCAAAGTGTTGTGTTTCATCCTCTTAATACTAAAATGTTTAAAGTTTTCATTACTTTTCAATTTAATGCCAGTAACATAGATACCTTGTTCTTTTAATTTAGGGAGTAGCTTGTCTAACACCACCATCTTGCCACTGTTGGTAACTAGATGCATATCTGTGGTGTAAGGGGGGCCAGGCTCAGCTCCATCGAAGAGATATGGATGATTGCAGCACTTCCTCAACTGCATCAAAATGTTCAATAACCTCATTTTGTCCATCTTCCCTGCTGAGTTTAATATGTCTATATCTTTCATTAATATCCGAGTATACCTATTAAAAAGAAAAAATGTTTAATGCATGACACACTGCACACTTAATCCCCTCACCCACCCCAATCACAAAATACTTAAGAATAATTTGAAAAATTATTGCCTGAAATTTGTTTCCAATGATCTAAGTTAAGAATAAACAGGTACAACACAGATTTTAAAAGTTTAAAATGTTTGTACAAAAAAAATGTATTTCTCAGTTTGTGTGGTGATGATGAATGGACCCAGGACTTTGTGCATGTTAGATAAACACGTTAACAACTGAACTAGATCCTAAGCCATCATTTTTTTTGTTTGGTTTCATGGATCTTACTTCTGTCTATTACGTCTTTATGACTGGCCAGCAAAATGCTATACTTTTTAAATATAGAAATTATGACTGTTTTAAGTGAATCTTGGGCAAAATTAAGTAGAAGCATATCATTCAATGTTAGGATAATTAAACTAAACCTCTAGTTCTTATCATTTGTCGAAAATAAACAGAAGTCCCACCACCAGAATACACTTGGGCAGCAGAAACCACACTGCAACCCAGTCTGGTGTGCTGATTTGTCTCCTGCCACCTACTTTTTAATGGGCATTGAATTAACAGGTTAAGCCTAATCAAGTACACAGAAACTCTAAAGACACAAATTAGATAAATAAAAGACTGTAAAGTGAAAATCTGGGAACAACAGTATTGTCAAGCATCTCAGAATACATACCATTCTCTTTGCATTTTGCTAAGACCCACATAGATTTTTACTTCTTTCTTGGGAGGCAAACTCTTTTCAACATCAGCTTTAATTCGACGAAGGAGGAATGGACGTAAAACCTTAGAAAGGGAAAAAAAGAGAATCTTATCTACAATATTGATATTATTTCAAAATCTTAAAATTATGTACCAAATACATAGAAACAATTTGTTTGAATAGCAACTATTTTTAATATTTTCCTGTCCAAAACACATCATTTATTACTATTGCATTACTGAAAGGTAACAATAGCATCATTCATGCTATATATGAATAATACTTGCTATATTCTCATTAAATACTAGAAAACAAAGAGTTTTAAAACTCTTTTCAACATTGCTAATTCATGTTAGTTTTAAAACTAGTTACTAGAACACATACTGTTCAACACTGCTTAAGAAATGGCTAGCCCACATTAAGAGCTGTATAACTAGCTTTTAAATAATTACCCATTACAAAATCAGTGTGGCAAGTATAAAAACCCAGTTCAGTTCCGTTCAGTCTTAGCAAGTTAACATATCTATATAGTCAGAACTACAAATCCTTGAGACCCTCCCACATCTTTCCTAACAGTAAGCAATATTTTTTCTTTTTAAAAACAGATCAGTTCTCATCTCTTATTTTTAATTTTATACAACTCATTATTTCTATACTTTATGACTCATAACTTTTTTATTCAATGTTTGTGATCATTATCTAGATTTCAAAAAGTACTAGTTCTTTTTATAAAATATAAGTTTTAATATAACAATAAAACTGAAAATTATTTTTATACCTTCTTTGTACTAGTTTTACTGACTTATAAAAATGACTGTATCACAAAACAAATTTAAAATGGATGAGGAAAACCATCTTCAACTCTTGTCTGATTACAGTATATGACAAAGCTAGGACAGACACCAGCTACTGCAAAGACAAAAAGACCTTCCGTACCACGTGGCTCTCTTCTGAAATTGTCCAGCTAGATACAGCTTGATACACCCAGGGAAAGCCAGCCAAGAACTCACCAGACTACCTACAAACTCTACAAGTATTAAAATGCAAGTTATTAAGATAGAATTTTGTAGAGAGTAGGAAAGTGATTTTGTGTCATTATACAGCTGATAAATCATTCCGAAGAATACCAAGGTGAGTTATAAATTTTTTAATTAATATTATTGAGTGTATCCGTCCATGATGTATCTGCTATGACACACATTGGAAGTCAGAAGCCAACCATGTCGAATCAGTTCTCTCCTTCCACCTTGGTGTGGGTGTCAGGGATGTAACTGGGGTCAACAGGCCTCCAAAGCAAGCACCTTTCTGTAATGCTGACGCATGTTACCAGCCTCTATGTCCCTTTCACCACAGGGCCATAATGGGGATTTCAGCATGCAAGGGCAGGACAACAAAGTAGACAATACCATTTCTCTTCACCCTTGAGTATTTCACACTATTCTGAGAAAAACTAACAAAGATACCAAAACACTTGACTGCTGCTTAGGCACTTTCACCTGCTTTATCTACATGGACTAGACATTTACTTAAAGGAAAGCCATGAAGTAAAGGACATGAGGACAAAGTTAGAAAGGAATTAATTCCTGTGCCTCATTTTTCATCACTAAAATTTTATCAACCTTTCAAGATTTCAGTCCTTTAAATAAGAAAAACCTAAGCTATATTTAAATGCTTGACTGTTATCTGAATCAAGAGTTCCTAGGAGACTATCACTACTCTCAGATATACTTAACAAAAAAAAAAAAAAAAATCTCAATACACAAGAACTTAAAAGTATAATTTATATAGAAAAAAAGACCAACCTAGCACTTGAGAGGCTGTGGCAGGATTACCTAATACAAGGCCAGCCAGGGGTGCAAAGCAAAATCATGTCTCAACAAACAGAACAGAGAAGAGAGGAGAAAGAAGAAAAATATTCACTGAAGCCAGGAACCCATGCAAAGTATATATGTTTTCAGTGGGAAGTCCTATAAGTGAGAATGCTCAAAAGATTGAAGATGGAATAAATACACAAAGTACCTAGGCTAGCCTCAGCCTAGATGGTCAACATGAAAGGTGGTAGATATAACTAAGACTTAGGCTATGAAGAAGTTTGGAAAGAGATTCAATTAGACATAGTAAAAACAATGAACAAAGAATAAGTGAAATTAGTCAAATGTTTCCAGCATATTTATGTAAAAGTAATATTAAAGCTAAAGTATTCTGAAAAGAATAGGATGTAAGGAAGGAGAGGTGAGCAGAGCATGACCTATCTCCCAGGGAACGTTTTACATGTTTATAGTCATTTTATAGTCACATATAGCATCTAGGAGGAAGTGTTAGGGACTATATATATATAGTACACAATACAACTGTCTCTTCTCCTCCTATCCCCTACATATTATCCAGGCCAAATGTGAACAAGTGTTTAAAAGCCCCAGTGTTAGGTCATGAAAGAACTTCTAGTGCATGGTTACGTGTCTTGCTTGAACCTGACAACCAAGAGTGTCCTTATCTACCTACCAACTTTTACCTATGAACTTCTATAAGAAGAAACTGAACTATGCATTAGTTGCTTTATTACACTCACTATATTTAGAGACAGATGTATCAACTAGTCCTTTCAGATATCAACTTGTCAGATCCTGTTACAGAATTTAAGTGAAACTAAGCTTTAAGAAGTTATCTAGTCAGCCGGGGAGTGGTGGTGCACGCCTTTAATCCCAGCACTTGGGAGGCAGAGGCAGGCGGATTTCTGAGTTCAAGGCCAGCCTGGTCTACAGAGTGAGTTCCAGGACAGCCAGGCTACACAGAGAAACCTTGTCTCTAAACCCCCCAACCCCACCCCAAAAGAGAAGTTTAGTCTGTCATCAAGTACTGTTTTATCCTTTTCACTATACCTTTTAAAACTAAGAGATTACTTTCTTCATTACATTAAAAGTCCATCCATCCTAGGTTCTAAAACTAGATACTAAATACTAAAATTATCAAAGATCATCTCTCTAATATTTCAAACAGTGGATATTAAATTCAAACACACACACACAAACATATAAATGCACACTATACCATACTTCTGTTAACAGCAAAACAATGAAAATACTTTCCTATTAAAAGTATGTTCTAGCCATACTCACCATATGAAGCCTCTCAACTAGCTTTTGATCCCCAAGGCAATTATTTGTATCAAACCAGGAATCAAAGTCCTAGATCAACAAACAAAATAACATCATAAGGTCAGAGATAAGATTAACCACAAATGTCCTATAACTCCAAGTCTAATAATTGTTTCTAAAATTAATATAGTACCTGAGTTGTGAGCCACACAAAAACAATTTAGTTTCAGCCCTTCCTTTTCAGGTTTACTACTAGCTCCAGAACAAGTGGCTGAAGCGTATTGCTCCCTAAGCATCTTTCTTCCATAAGTGCACAGACTGACAGTGAAGAGTCTGAAAGCTAGTTACAGACGTAATTAGAAGACACAACTCAAGGTTTCCAGAGAAATGTTCATCTCATTAATCTAAGTGAAACTTAAGGTAAAAAGCATTTTGTTACTATTTAGAAAAGAACTGCAGCTGGGCAGTGGTGGCGCACGCCTTTAATCCCAGCACTTGGGAGGCAGAGGCAGGTGGATCTCTGAGTTTGAGGCCAGCCTGGTCTACAGAGTGAGTTCCAGGACAACCAGGGCTACAAAGAGAAACCCTGTCTCAAAAAACCAAAAAAAAAAAAAAAAAAAAAAAAAAAGAACTGCATAAGGGCAATTTCCGTATCAAGTATCCTGAAAATATCTATTATAAATTTGTTATGTTAAATAAACATCTTAGAATCACTGTTATAACTGAAAGCTTTAACAGAAATCATTAAATAAGTGTTAACCTAGCAAGAAAAACAAATAATCTTGAAACTATTTGTAAAACAGCAAATATTTAAAAGAATTGAAACTTTCAAATCTGAATGTACTTTTCTATACACATTTCTGTTCTTTGTAAAATAACCCTTAGCTGGCTGATGATAGCACATTTTATCCCAGTACTCAGGAGGCAGAGGCAAGCAGATCTCGGAGTTTGAGGCCAACCTTGTCTACAGAATGATCAGTACAGCCAAGGCTAAACATAGAAACTCTGTCTCAAAAAGATAAAAACCAAAAGAAAAAAATGCAAAAATAACCTTTAATGTAACAAACCAAATTAATACCTTTATAGAATTTATTTTATAATGTACTAATATGTATCTCTACAAAGCTCTCCCACCCACTCCAGATGTAGGAACAAACATTCAAAACTAAACTCCAGTTTGGCCACTGTAATTACTAATTGCAGACTATCAATACATAAACTACTTTCTGTTGCACAGTAAAAAGGTAACTACTTATACCATCATTTGCATTATGCAAATAATTGATAGACTACATTATTACACAGTAATAAAAGATTGGTGTGATGTTCATTGTTCATTGTCAACTTCACAATCTAGAATTAGCCCAGAGCTGGTCCTCCCAACACATCTGTAGGGGATGGTCTTGGTTACATTAACTGCTGTTAAGAAGACCCATCTTAAATTGTGTGACTATTGCCTGGGTTGAGGATCTTGTACTGTTAGAAGAAAGAAAGAAAGAACTGAGCAGCAGGATACACTTATCACACTGTCTGCTTTCTGACTGTGAGTGAAGCATGATCAGCTACAGCCGGCACCTGCCATCTTGTACCCTTGAACTGTGCCCCAGAATAAACCCTTTCTTCCTTAAGCTGCTTTTGTCAAAGTATTTTGCCACAGCAACATGAAAAGAAAATAGACAAAAAGGTTAAACAAATCCCTCCACATTTGAAGGCCATCTCTTAATGTTAAAACACAATGTGTAAGATACACAAAGATACTTGAAAATGCTTAGAGACAAGCCTTTAACCTAGAAACCCTGAGGCAAAATTAAACAGCCTTGATTGCCAAACAGGAAGAATATGCCAATCCAGATGAGAAAACTGATGGGAAGTGATATTAAAGCCAAGGTTCAAAAGTGAGTAAATTCTAAGAATACATAATCAATTTAGTAGGTTAGTAACAGGCTAGCTACATAAGTATAAAAAATTAATGGCCATATCAAACAGTGCTATTATTAGAATATAGGCATTAACTAAAATATTATTAACCACATAAAGAGAAGCTTACATCAGCTGAATTAAACACATCTGGTAACAAAAAATTTAGAAGTGACCAGAGCTCGTGCAGGTTGTTCTGAAGAGGTGTCCCTGTTAGCAACAGTCGATTTGTCGTCTTGAATTCTCTCACTATTTCTGACAACTGAAAGAACCAAAGCCTATTATTAGAACATTCTGAATAAGTAGCAAACCCTCAAACACAAAACATGTTCACATTAAGTATCAAAGTACCTTAGATTTTTCATTTTTTATCCTGTGAGCTTCATCTATAACTAAGTATCTCCAGTTAAATTTTTTGAACACAGACTTCTCTTTAATAAGCATTTCATAAGATGTGACACACACATCCCACTCTCCTGGTAATAAAACATCCCTGACAAATGCAGCCTGTAAAACAAAAACAAAAAAAAAAAAAACAAAAAAATTACACCACTCAATTACACATTAAATTCACTTAACAAGTAATCAAAAACAAGAAAGGAATGAGTAGCTATTAAGTAAGCATGTAAAGCTACCATCCTACCACTGAAATTACTTCATTCAACACTTCAATGTAGTTTTAACTTAGTTTTCAAAAAGTTGAAGTGAATCACAAAATTCCATAGCCTAACTTTAAATTTTCTTTCCAGTCCCCAGGTCTTGCCATTCTTAGGAGCAGGATTTGTGAGATAAAGTAAGGCTGACAGCAGGCAGCAGGCAGCAGCCGATCTCACTCTTTTGATTTGTAGATGTATTAGCACACTGCTGTTATTGTTATTCTATAGGTAAGGATACGACATAAAAGAAGCAGAAGTAGTTGACTTCCCCAAACAAAAAACAATTTGGTAACTTAAAAGAACCCACATAATCTATCTACTGAGAGGCGAAAGCAATCAAGCCTGCTACTGGAGAGAAGGCTTAACGGTTAAGAACACTTGTTCTTGGGCTGGAGAGATGGCTCATCGGTTAAGAGCACTGATTGCTCTTCCAAAGGTCCTGTGGTTCCCAACAACCACATGGTGGCTCACAACCATCTGTAATGGGATCCGAAGCCCTCTTCTGGTCTCTCTGAAGAGATCAACAGTTTACTGACATGTATGAAATAAATAAATAAAATGCTTAAAAAAAAAAAAAAAAAAACAGAACACTTGTTCTTATCGAAGACTAAGGTTCAGTTTACAGCACCCACACAGTGGCTCACAGCCATCCATAACTCTAGTTCCAGGTTTCTGACTTCCTTTTCTGGCCTCAGTGGAAACCAGGCATGCAGACAAAGTATAAAATATTTTTTAAAAAAACTAATCTAAGTATAAACTCATTTAATACAATTATTTAATCAATGAATGCAATTAACTCCAACTTCCAAATCTAAGTTCTTTATCCTTAATAATGTCATTATTTCCATGACTTTGTCCCAAAAAGATGTGGCTAAGAAGTCAATAATTTAACTCCTATTTGTATCATAACAGCTCATTATTAATTAACTCAACTAATATTTAACAACTACTATTCTATGACTATTACCACTATACCCTAATCTGGAAATCTGGCCCCTCAAATTTCTAATGATCTAACATCCTCAAAAAAGCAAGCTAGTATTTCCAAATAAATAATCTTGGACTTTATACAATGACTTCCAAGAAAGGAAACAAACTGAAAATAAAATTAATATTCATAGTTTATTCTAGTCTTTAAAGCCTTCTCAGTAAGATTCTTGAATAACCAGACAGTACTGTAGTTATAAATTACGAATAAGTTGTAAAGATCCTTTGTTTTTAATCCTTTCTCCAGTTATTTTGTCGTAAGCCTAAATTTAAATTCCTTTAATATCAAAAATACCATTACATAGTATAAAAACTTACTCTTTGCTCTTTATCTCCTATCAAGCAAACAGACCTAAGTGTTGGTACCCATCTCTTGAATTCACTCATCCAGTTGTGCAATGTAGACTTGGGAACCAAAACCATATGAGGACCAGGAATATTTCTATAGTGTTTCATGTATCCAAGAAGAGAAATTGTTTGAAGTGTCTTTCCCAAACCCTGAAAAATTCATATTTAATTGATTTAATCAATTTAATTACATTAATCAAACTAATCATTAAACAAAACTGTTCTTCCAGACTTGTAACTCCATCATACATAGAAACATTTAAAAGGAATGCCGAGTATGAGACAGCAGGACAAGCTTTACTGTGTGTGTCCGTTTACACTTAGGTCTCACACAGCTATAAGGAAGGTATCAACAGCACCTTAAGACTCAGAAAATGTGATATCCCAAAGTAACCCATCAGAGACCGAAGTGAAACACAACTGACTGCATACTTTCCCCACCTAATTGTTTAAACACTACTTTGAGAAGAATTAAAATCTTCACTATGTAACTAGTTAGTAGTGAACAGAAGATAAGACGTTTTGTGAAACTAAACCATGTGAGCTATTTTTAAAAATGGAAAGAAACGGCCAAATTATTGCAAAAAACAACAAAGTTCTCAAAATGTATTATTTTAAAATGTAGTCTACTGCAGAGACGGTAATTCTTCACATGTGAAGATGTCACTCACACAACTAAGTCAGCTGTTTAGTTGTAATCAAAACTATTAATCTCTCTTGTTACAGATTTATTTCAAACTATCTTAAGTTACAACAAGTCAACAAAAGTCTTCAAGCTTTAAGATAAGCAAACACATACCATCTCATCTGCAAGGATCCCATTGATGCCATTCTCATACAGAGAGATGAGCCAATTCAATCCTCGGACCTGATAATCTCGCAGTTTACCCCATTTTACATCTAAAAATAACAACAAAACACAATGCTCATTTTAAGGACAAGAACTATAAGACAGGGCTGGCCCCTTTTATCTGATATTCAGAGGTTTTACTGGAACCTACAGGTGTCTACTTCTCTTTCTAGAGGATACATGTATAATGGGGTTTCAGCAAGGCTAAAATCATTAAAAATAGTTAATGAAATCTGGACTGAAGCAGGGGCAGCTGAATACAAGTAACTGATAATGAAGTTATTAGATAAGGCAGAGTCCTCATCGAAATCACTCAATCGAATGTTAAACCGCATTGGTCTTCAGAGTATCTCTAGTCTCTTTACCTCTTTTTAACGTTAGCCCATTTTTAACCAAGTGTTTTCATCCTTCATAAAGATCAGACAGTGGTTCTCTGAAGAGTCTCCTTTCTTCCCACTAAGAGTAGAAATAAAGACAGGAAATCCCTTCTCCAAGTCCACCCTCTCTATTCCTTGAGTTCTTTTGCTGATAGATCATCGTATCTAAGTACATAAGGACCCATGTCCTTCAGTGTATAGACATTACTTGGACTCCCTAGAAAAGCTAATCAGGACTGGGCACACTAGTTAAAATTTGAGAAAGAGATAATCTAAATATACTTTCCAGCTTGTCATACATGTAGCTCTAGCCCCTAGCTTGATTTGAAAAAAAGAAAAAAAGAAAAAGAAATGGTGCTTCCTAAAGCAGGGGAGAAATGATGTTATGCTAAAAAGTGAACCAGTGTGTGAGTGAACTCTAACTAAACAAGAGTCCAAATTCTTGTTGTCCACACTAACTACAAGAGTTGCAAAAAAGCTAGGCTTCAGGAGATTACAGAAGCTTCTAACATTATCAGAAATCAAGATTATGTGCAGGTAAAACTAAGTGGCCATCTTACAAAAACATTAATACATTTCACAAAAATAAATCATCATCAAAAAAAAAGCAAAACACTTTCATGATTTTTCCCCTTTTACTGTTTTCTAATTTGTGAAAATATGTGGCAAAAATCATTCTGTTTTACGTGGATTTTAGAACCATAGTAAGCTGAATGGCATCTTCATATACTTCTGAAATATAGCACATACTCTTAGTTCTAGGGATCAAAGCCAGGGCTTTGCAACATACTATAAGCTATAACCCCAACCAACACATTAACATCTCAGATAAAAACAAAACAAAAACAAACAAACACAACCCTAAAACTTATTCACAGCCAGTAACTATCCAACATTACTAAAAAATTCCTTTATAAAATTATAGGAAAAATAAATTCAGACATCAACTAAGGGATTCTCAAAGGAGCCGCCTTTGAAAATCAAATGGTTCAATGAATTTAACTTACATGATGGAGAATCTTCAAATCGAGTACAAACATTAGTTGCTTTGGAACTTTCTGTTAATAGCTCTTCATCCTCCTCTTGCTCTGTCCTGCGGTGTCGGTAGCTGTAAAATGAAAACAAATCAATTTATAATGAGTTTTATTTCAACACAGTAGCCAAATAATGACATCACAATAATCTTAGCGGGTCTAAGTTAAGACAAGGCTACAGAGCAGCGCAGTGGCAGAGCACCTGTCTAGCATGAGTAACGGTCCTGAGTTAAAAGGCAGGCAGAAGTCTGAGTTTGGGCCAACCTGGTCTACAAGATGAGTTCCAGGACAGCCAGAGAGACACAGAGAAACCCTATCTTGACATGAGAAGAAAAAAAATTGCTATTTTTATAAATTGCTATATTTATTCCCTCCAGATGAACATACTTTCCTATTTCAACTAATCACTTAACAATTTTCACTTTGATAAATATGGTGAATTTTATAAGCCATTGGTAGAATGCTTATCCAGCAAGCATGAGGCCTCGGGTTCTATCTCCAGTACCAAAAAACTAAAAAAACTAATGCACCTATGAAGGGTAAGACCATATATCAGATACAAATTCAAGCCTGGATGATCTACTTCTATGTATAGATGAATAACACATTTAACCTCTGCATTTTTAACCTAAAGAATAGCTTAACATCTTAATTCCACGTACAACATAGCTGCCCCAATTCATAAAGCATACAATGTTATAAAAATAAGTCATTGTATCTATTTTTAGATATTTAAACACTGATGGCCACATCTGTGAAGCCATAGAAAAATAAATTTAAAACCTTAAAAAAATAGAATTTAAAAAGTATGTTTGCTTAAAACTATCAAATATAAACTATTACTCACTCTCCAACTGAAAGCAAATTCTGTTTTTCATCCTTTTTTACCCGTGGGCGCCCTGGTTTCATCTTCAAGGGTGAGGTTGGAGTCTTCTGAGCAGCAGGCTGAATGAAATGTGCGAACAGCTCTGTCTGCTTTAATAAATACTCAAATCTATTTGCTCGGTCAGTTTGCTGCAAAATTTAAGAGACATTTATCAAACTTTTAGAATCCATTTCAACAAGCCAGCATGTTGAAGCTCGAGAATCAAAGTGAACTCCTGAAACATGCAACATGGGTGACTCTCCAAAGCACAGCCAAGACATGCACAGGTTTGAATAGAGACGAGTACATGAAGTGCTAGTGTGTGATTTAAAGATGAGAAGGGGTAATGGGCTAGGGCAGAAAGGATTTACTGCAAAGAAGCATGATAGAAAATAGTCTACAGCATGCTTGCAGTATTGCTTAAATAAATTCATATATTTCCAAAACTAAAATTATATGGGCATTATCATTTAATAACTTGAGTCTGTGTGCCACTTGCGTGCCTGAAGAGACTGGAAGAAGTTTTCACATCCCCTGGGACTAGAGTTACAGACAGTTGTGAGCTACCATGTAAGTGCTAGGATTTGAACCCAGGGCCTCCAGAAGAGCAACACGTGCTCTTAACCACTGAGCCATTTCTCTAGCCCCTATTAAAATCTTTATAATTTATATTTTGCTAGCATATGTACTATGCTAATTCTGTATATACACATCTATAATGTTGGCAGTTTGAAGCTTTTGAATATATTTTTAAGTATTCTCTAATATTTGAAGGTGAAATAAAAGCAAATTTTAAAAAAAATATTTGAAAAGTTCTACTCTTGGTGGGGGGGTATGGCACACTCCTTTAATCCCAGCATTTGGTAGAAGTGAGTTCAAGGTCAAGGTCAGCCTAGTCTACATAGTAAGACCCTGTCTCAAAAAAAAAAAAAAAAAAGGCAAAACAAATAATAACAATAAATACAAAAAACACAAACAAACAAAAAACCCAGTGTATCCTGTACCAGACAACTAGGTGGTAAACACAAGACTGTAACAATGTTCATACTTTTAAGAAATTATTTTTTATTTGCACATTTTTACTTCTTAAGATCTTAACGGCCGGGCAGTGGTGGCACACACCTTTAATCCCAGCACTTGGGAGGCAGAGGCAGGCGGATTTCTAAGTTCGAGGCCAGCCTGGTCTACAGAGTGAGCTCCAGGACAGCCAGGGCTACACAGAGAAACCCTGTCTCGAACTCCCCCCCCCCCCCAAAAAAAAAAAAAAGATTTTAATGTTCTTGAGTTTAAACACGTATAAGGCACTCAGAACAGGCCCATAATGAGCATTCACTGTTGGCCATTATCATTAAAACTGAATGTGAACATAAAGCTCTTTGTGGCACGAAGTTGAGGGAAGTACATGATGTAAACTGGCCCTGTAAACAGAGTAAAATATCAAGATTCCTTTTTATAAAATAAGGAACTATTCACAAAGCCAGTACTGTAACTCAACAATAGAACACACATCCACAAGGTTTGATCCTCAGCCCAAGAAAAACACAAACCCCTTCACAATGTAAGAATGCTGAGACCAAATTGCATATTAGTCCTTGAACATAGTAAAGAATACTAGACATACATACGACAGTTTGTGGATTTAAAAAAAAAATCATTTCAACGCCAAAAGTATTTAAAGGTATAAAAATACAAGGTATTAAAAAATAAAGGTATTAAAAAATGCAAGTGGGTAATTACATCATACTATGTAGCCCTCCTAAAATACTTGTTTGGTTTAAGTAGGCAAACAACACCCCATGTTGCACATATTTCAATTAGTCATCTCTGCTCTACTTATAAAAATTAAACACAAGATTATAGTACATTGAGCTCCAGAGAGCAAGCAAGAGCCAGACACTGGACAACTCTGTGCCTCACAGAGGAAAACCAACTAAACATGGGCAAGCAAAGGAGACTCTAAGAAGCCAAAAGGCAAAATGTCTTCTATATACATTCTTTGTGCAAACTTTTGGGAAGAGCACAAGAACAGCACCTGGATGCTTCTGTCAGCTCCTCAGGTTCTCTAAGTGCTCAGAGAGGCAGAAGACCATGTCTGCTGCTAAAGAAAAAGGGAAATTTGAAGACATGGCAAAGGCTGGCATAAAATCCCACATCACCAAAACACAAAGGAGAGACCAAAATGAAGTTTAAGGACCCCAAAGCATCTGAGGCCTCCTTCTGCCATTCTGTTCTGAATACTGCCCAAAAACCAAAAGAGAATATCCTGGCTAGACCTTTGATGCAAAGAAACTAGGAGACATGTGGAACAACATTGTGGCAGGTGACAAGCAGCCCTGTGACAAAGGAGGCTGCCAAGCTGAAGGAAACATATGAAAAGGATAGTGCTGCCTACAGAGCTAAAGGAAAACCTATGTGGCCAAAAAAGGGGGGGTAGCAAAGGCTGAGAGAGGAAGAAGAAAGGAGGAGGATGCAGTGATAGAGGGTGAAAGGATGAGGAAGAGGAAGTTGGTTCTCACGGCTTCTTTCCTTGTCTATAAAACATTTAACCCCCCTATATACAACTTCACTCCTTTTAAAGAAAAACCTAAACTGTAAGGCGTGTCAGATTTGTTTTTAAACAGCACAGTGTCCTTTGTTTTTTGTACAGTTAACACACTACTGAAAGTGTCTTTAGATAGCCCTGTCCTGAAGTATTTTCAATAGCCACTAACCTTGCCTGGTACAGTCTGGGGATTGTAAAGTGGCATGAAAACTTAAAACAGATTCTTGCTGATTATGTGGAGGGACAGTTTTGGGGTTTTAAGTTTTGTTTTTATCTTCAGTTGTCTCTGATGCAGCTTCTACAAAGATACTTGTTGTTAACTGAATACCACTCTATTAAAAAAGGCTGTTCTTCTGACATTCTGAATGCTTCTAAGTATATACAGATGTTTAGTAGATTTAATTATCTTAAGAAAAATGTTTATTATAAACCATTCACATATTTAGAACATACCATTTTTTCTTCATATGTTGGATCTGGTTCTTGGATTTCTTTTTGCTTTCCAGGTGATTCATCATCAAATACTTCCTGGTAGGAAAGGAAAATGATCAAACTGTTTAAGGATTGTCAACTCACTATCATACACTCATTTCTTGGAAAAAAAATTATTCTAAATAATATACTCTTACTCCAAACTCCCTAGATATTTAATGGCTATCAGATAACCTGACATGAAACCTGATATGGCTGAAATAAAATACTATGGGGATAATTACTTTTCCCAATTATAAACTGTATAGCTTTTGCCATGATAAAAATATTATCAATAATACCCTAAAGCAAAATTGCTTTCTATACAAGCCATGAGGGCAAATCTGTATCTTTTCAAATAAAATTAAAAATACAAATTAGGCAACATAAATGTGAACAGAGTTCTCTTTGTGTCATAAAATTCCATCTATCTACTGTGCTAGTCTATACAAATGTATTCATGGAAGGAAGCATGAGTCGCTTATTTCCACTATCTAGTACATTACCCAAAAAAAGGAGCTTAAATTAAATACCCTTAGTTTGACTCCTAGTTAGTAAAAAATATTCTATTCTTAAAAATGCATTTACCCTGACATTCAAATGCCACAGCAAAGTGACAAAACCTCCAGGTCTAACTTATAGAATCCCTGCAGCACCCATTCAAGGAAAAGTACAGCTACAATAATAATATGTTTTCCAACTGCAGATATTACTTCTATATTTCAATGTCTTTTTCCCCAACCATAAAACATATCTAAGGTCATCAGAAACATTAGGCAAGTGTACTCAACTCAAACCTAATTCTGATTCTAAAATCACTTAGGACAATGAAAAGCACAGTCTGAAGATAACTGTCTTAAAAGACAATAAAATAGTCAGGATAATTTAAGCCCCAATGAAATACTTTAATTTTTGAGTTACTGTTTATAAATTAAAATTTAAATATAAACACAAATGTGAAAAATATGTGGTATTTTCATTAATCAGATGAGTAAACTGAGTCTTCTCAGTATAGGAATATCAACAGTTTCTATTTTTTCTTATTCTTCACTCATTTTCTTTTGTTTATGTCGTAATTACTACTTGTTTATTGTTTTGTTTTTTGGGATAGGATCTCTCTGTGTAGCCCTGGCTGTCCTGCAACTAGCTCTGTAGACCAGGCTGGCCTCGAACTCAAGAGATCTGTCTGCCTCTGCCTCCCAAGTTCTGGGATGAAAAGGCCTGAGCCACCAGTGTTACTGGTGTCCAGATTCCTTTATTTCACGGAATAGAAATCTAAGTATCCAAGTTAAACAGCCTTAGAAACTCAAAAGACCATTTAAAACCTTAAAGGGGGAGGGGGTTATCAAGTACATTTTTAAATTGAAACTGCATTCAGTTCAAATTGGTGCATTACACTAACACCCACCTTCCCCACTAAAAGTTGTTTCAAATATTAACAACGGTATCTGACTCAAGACGCCCCATAAAAGTAGTGCAGACTACACCATCACTTCCTTATAGTGTAAATTCTGCACTAAAGTTCATTTTTATAGTATTACTTCCGATCTGAGGATTAAAATTCCCAGAAATCTTCAGACTGGAACTACAGAATACCTCAAAACAAGACCAAGGCCAAGAATAAAAATTGGAAGCATTAACTTTGTTCCCAGGCAACTCAAAGCCTGGGAGAATATCCAAGAGACCTGACTGGCAGCTCCCCCATTTTCCACCCTCTCCCCCCTTCCTCCAGTATTGTCACCATCATCTGGCCCACTGAAGCCCCAAGAAGATGGTTCAACATCGAATCCTCCGAATACCTTCAAAAGGAAGCAATGCGCTGGGCTAGAAGCCATCACCCTCCCCCGATGCTCCCATTCATTCGGTTTTCCATGCATACACCCCTAATTGGATGGGGATCCAGGACAGGTGCCGCGGCTGTCACGCTCGCTCCCCTCCCGGTGGAGCAGGGCCCGGGAGGGGCCTCCCCTGGCTGCACAGAAGCAGCTGCGCCCCGCTTATCCCCACTGCGCACTCGGCCCTCCAGCTCTCGCCATTGTTTCTGCCCAGAACAGACAGATGCCGCCCCCGCCAGCACCGGGATGAGGCACTGGAGGCGCAAGTCTCCAGCTGCGACGCTGGGAAACGTCGCCCTCGCCTCGGGAATCCCACTCCAAAGGGGCATTTCCCTCTCCTTCCTCAAAGTTTAGTGCAAACTAAAACCTAGATCGGGGGAAACTGAGCGAGTTCTGGGGGAGCCCAGTGATGGAGGAAACGGGTCCCCTCGGCCACAGTAATCAGGAACATGTGTTTCGTAAGAGCGACCCGAGATCTGGCTAGGCAGGCTGCACGGAGGGGAAAACGTAAAGGTGAAGAGCGGGAGACACGCCAGCAGAGCATCCATCTCCCTCCCCGCGCCCCGACCGCGCTCACCTCCATCTCCGTGTCCGCGGGACCCGAGCCCGCAGCGCTCGGAGCCGCCGGCGCCGCGCCGCCCTCGGGGCCGCCTTTGTTGCCGAGGCTGCTCCCGCCGGCGCCCGCCGCCGAGGGCTTGGAAGGCGCGCTCTCGGGAGGCGGGGGCGGCGGAGGCTCGGCCGCGGACGACATGTTCCGGCTGCGTCACCCGCCGCGGCCACGGGCAGGCGCGGCGCCGAGGGAAGCGGCCTGGGCCTGCGCGGCACTGGCGTCCGAGCCGCCCGGGGAGCGAGACCCGCCCGGAAGCTCTCACGCGCGGGGGCTCCGCCACCGACCCGAGCCGGCCCAGCCGCGCCGCTCGCCTCGTCGTCCTCTTCCGCGGGACTCTGCTCTACTGGCGTTTACCCCACGGCGGGAATCACGTCGACGAGGGTGGGAGGAGCCAGCGGGGTCACGGAGGTCAGGGAGGGCGGGCTGCCTCTAAGGAGGCGGAGGGCCGAGGGAAAGGGAAAGGAAAGCGAAAGGTACTGAGAGGCCTCCCGGCGCCTTCTCCTCTCCCGGAGTAGATTATCTTCTCCAACCAACCAGGACGGCTACCTACGCCACCCGCTCTCAAGCCTCGCGAGAGCGCTAGTTCCCCCTTCGAAGGCCGGGTCGCGAGGGCGCATGCGCCGGCTTCTCCTTGGCCCCGCCTCTTCGGGCCTCTAGCAGGATGTAGAGGGCGAGTGGGCGGGGCCTCGAGGGAGCGCGTTGGCGGAGGGTTGCGCGTCCGCTCCTCGGAGTGACGCGAGCTGGGGCTGCGGCGCTCCCGTAACGGCTCGGCTGGCGGTCTCCGCCGCGCTAAAGAGGCCCTCCCGGGAGCAGCGCGACTGCCAGGCGTGCTAGGCGTGGAGCAGAGGCCTGGGCAGGCCTTCGTTGTCCGTCGCTCACGGGCGTGACGTTACGTGACGTTGGGCCCCTGAGAAGAAAAAGCACCTCGGAATTTAACCGTGTGTTCGCTACATCCGTCAGCTTCGCCTAGAGAGTTTGGCTCTTCGGCGGTTTTCAAGTTCAGCTTAAGCCAGAAGACGCGCTACTCTGTGGGAGCACGAATGGCAACTGTTGGAGACAAACGATGGCGTGTTTTCGCATCAAACAGTCGAACATTTGTCTCGAGAAGTGTTCACCGGGTGTGATGCGCACGCCTTTAATCCCAGCACTTGGGAGGCAGAGGCAGGCGGAGCTCTGAGTTCAAGGCCAGCCTGGTCTACAGAGTGAGTTCCAGGACAGCCACAGCTACAGAGAGAAAACGTGTTCATTATTCGTGTTGCTTCTTTATCCTGCCTTAGGCTGTCATGGAGGCAGGCTACTGGGGCCTTGTGTCCCATCCTACTGAATATGAACACGGCTCCATTCATCACCCACCTACTCCCATGCACAAAAGATCTTTGTCATCTTAACCCCGTTCATGATTTAGTACCCACCTATGTTGAATAAAAGTCTTTTCCAGAGTTAATTTCAAACTTCTTGGAATACATAATATTCATATATAAATTCAAATGTTTGAACCAGTCGAATAATCTTTTAGCTAAAATTGAGATCTGAAAACGCTCTCACTTGACATGCTGGGGTTGTAGCTCATCTGGTAGAGTGCTTGGGGAGTACATGAAATCCTGGGTTGGAGTCCTGGCGCTAGTTAATCTGGATGTGGTGATTCATGCCCAGAATCCCAGCACTTAAAGAAGTATAGGCAGGAGGAGCCACCGTTCAAGGTCATCCTTGGCTACGAGGCCAGCCTAGATTAAAACATCTTGTCTCCAAAAACTAATATATAAGGGGCTGGAAGAGATGGCTCAAAGGTTAAGAGCACTGGCTCAATTCCCTAGTTCAATTGCCAGCACCCGTATGTCAGCTCACAACTTTTAAGTCTAGTTCCAGGGGATTCAACACTCGCTCGCACATGCATAATTAAAAATATTGTGGAGGCAGGAAGGGAGACTGGGTTACTCTGTGTAGCCCTGACTATCCTTGAACTCACTCTGTAGACCAGACTGGCTTCGAATGCAGGTATTTATCTGCCTCTGCCTCACAAGTGCTGGGATTAAAGATGTACACTGTGCCACCACCACCCGGCAAAATAAAATCTTTTTTAAAAATTAGTATATAAAAAGTATTTCAAGGATATAGTAATGCTTACATATATATGTGGTTAAATACAATAATTCTCATAGTCTTCAGAGTGGCAAAAAGCTAGTAAAGGGTTAAAATTCAACATTAATATATTAGGAATATTGTACACCTATAAAATGAACTAGTAGAATTTAGCAATCATTAACATAAGAATGTTGATTATGAAGTACTATCTGAAATTTTTTGCACTTTAAAAATGTGTTCAAACAAGTATATTTGTGGAATTATTAAAAGTTGATCGTGGACTGTATTTACATTCTAATTCTTGTCAGCATTTTTTTTTTATTACATTTGTGTTTATATGTGGTAGGGAGATATGCACACATCACTGCATGTCTAGAGGTCAGAAATTTGGGGAGCTGGTTCTCTCCTGTCATACGGGTCCTGGGATTGAACTGTGGTCCATCGCCTTGGCAGCCACTTTCCCCACTAAGCCGTCTCAGAAACCTGAATTTCTTTTTTTATCAAATGTGTTGTAGTGAAAATCTACTTTTATAGAGGTATAACTGACAGTTAAAGCTTGTATGGACTAGGGGTTTGGCTCAGTGCTAAAGCATTCTTGCCTAGCTAGCATCTTCAACCCCTAGCTCCAGAAGAGTGAAAGTGTGTTTACTCAAGGTATTTAATGTGATGTTTAGAAATACAGATACATTGTGAAATGATTAGTTCAAGCTGATTAACCCATTCACCATCATCTCTTATAATCACCATGTGAGCGTGGTGTATGTGTGCGATATTTAAGGTCTGGTGAAGAAGTAGTTCACTGGTCCAGAACTTGCCTGGCATGCAGAGAGCCCTGGGTGAGATGGCCCGGCAGTGCTAAAATAAATAAAGAGGCTAAGGATTGCCTCAGCGTGGTAGAGTGTTTGCCTGGCGTGAAAGAGGCCCTGAGTTCAGGTCCAAGGACTACATATCAGCGCATGATGACACACAACTATACTGTCAGTATTTGGGATATAAGTGGGAGGGTCAGAAATTCAAGGTTGTTCTTACCTACATAGCAAGTTCAAAAGCAGCCTAGGCTGCATAAGACCATGCCTCAAAAATAAATAATAGTAATAAAAAGTAAGCAACATTTTATTTTGTTGAAAATAGATTTTTTCATAAATATATTCGAATTGCTGTTTCCTCTCCCCCTACTTTCCCAGTTCTTCCCCTCTCCCCTCCCATCTGAATCTACACCTTCCCTGTCTCCCACTAGAAAACAAAGCAGGCATCTATAGAATAATAAGAAAAAACAAAAACATCAGAATGGGACAAGACAAACTGAAGAAAAGAAAGCCAAAGAAAAACCACATGGAACACATATAGTTGCAGAGACACATATTCACACACAGGACCGACTGCCATAAAAATACAATGCCAGAAGCTGTAATATACAAATAAGGGATCAGTAAGGTTAAAAATAAAATGCCCTGGTACATCATTATAAGACAAAATCCTGGGTTGGAGAGGTGGCTCAGGGGTTAAGAGCACTGACTGTTCTTCCAGAGGTCCCGAGTTCAATTCCCAGCAATGACATGGTGGCTCACAACCATCTGTAATGGGATCGGATACCCTGTTCTGGTGTGTCTGAAGACAGCTATAATTATACTCATATACATAAAATAAAGAAATCTTTTAAGAAAAAAGACAGAATCTTCCAAAGATGCCATTAAGTTCCTTCTGTGTTAGCCATCTACTGCTGAACATGGAGCCTACCCTCTTGAGTGGTTTTTCCAGTGAGACTCACTTAAGAAAAACTAATCTTTCATTTGCAAAGAGTTATCAGTTGGAACTAGCATCTAGTTAGGGATTGGGGCAGACGGTGTCTACTTCTCTCAGCTCTAAGAACCATCTGATGCAGACCAGTACATGCCTCCTGCATGCTGCCACATGCTGATACAAGCGTTCTCAACCATCCTAATGCTGACCCTTTAGTTCCTCATGCTGTGGTGACCCCAACCATAAAACTCTTTCATTGCTACTTCACAACTGTAATTTTACTATCTCCAGCAGTAGGACCTTAGTTTCTGGAGAAATTAAATACAACCAATACCCAGAACTGAAAACTTTATTTGATGATGAAAGATGTTCAGCTGGGGCTCTGTCTCTCCTGTTATGTGACAATTTCATCTGAATTGACTACATATATGTATACATTATAGAATATATATATATATACATATATACATATATATGTGTGTGTGTATATATATATGCTTTCCAAATGACCCCCTCATCCATTCATAAATATGTAACCTATTTCCCCTTCTGGCTTATGGTTTCACTGCTATGAAGAGACATAATGACCAAGGCAACTCTTATAAGAGGAAACATTTAATTGGTGCTGCCTTACAGTTTCAGAGGTTCAGTTCATTATCATCATGATGGGAAACATGACAGACTGCTGGCAGATGTGGTGCTGGAGAAGGAGCTGAGAGATCTACATCTTGATCCAAAGGCAGCCAAAAGGAAACTGTCTTCCACAGCCAGCTAGTCAGGAGGAGGGTCTGATTCCAGACTGGGTGGCGCTTAGGCATGGGACACCTCAAGCCCACCCCTACAATGACACACCTCTTAATAATGCCATTCCCTGTGGGCCAAGCATTTAAATACATGAGTCTATGAGTCTATGGGGGTCAAACTTATTCAAACCACCACACCTCCCTAAGGAGATCCATCCCTAGTCCCCTAGTCTCACACACACACACACACACACACACACACACACACACACACAACCTCTGTGGTTATACACAATGTAGCTTCCTTATCAATGACATAACAGCTAACACCCACATATATGTGAATACAAACCATGCTTATCTTTCTTGCTCTGAGTTCCCTCATTCAGGGAATGTAAGCTTCCTGGGGACGCACCACACTGATTTCCATAGCGGTTTTCCAAGTTTGTACTTCTGCCAGCAATGGAGGCATGTCCCCTTACACCACATTCTCACCAGCATGAGCTGTCTTTTGTTTTACTGATCTTGCCACTCTGACTGGTGTGAGATGGAATCTCAAAGTAGTTTTGCTTTACATTCCCCTGACGGCTAAGGATGTTAGACATTTCCTTATGTGTTTCTCCATCATTTGAAATTCCTCTTTTGAGAAATCTCTATTTAGAGGTGTTCCCTGCTTTCTAATTGGGGAATTTTTTCATGATATCCAGGTTTTTGACTTCTGTATATATCTTGGATACATCTATCAGATGCATAGGTGGTAAAAATCTTTTCCTATTCTGTAGCCTACCACTTAATCTGAATGGCTATTTCCTTTGCCGTGAAGAATCTTTTCAGTTTCATGAGGTCCCATTTATTAATTTTGATTTTGGTGCTTGTATTAACAGTGTTCTGTTCAGAAAGTCTTTTCCTGTGCCAATGAGTTCAAGACTATTCTCCACTGTTTCTTCTATCATGTACAGCGTGGCTGTCGAGGTATTTGATTCCTCTAAAGTTAAGGTTTGTGCAGGATGATAAATATGGCTGTGTTTGTCTTCTACATGCACACATCCAGTTTGACCAGCACCATTTGTTGAAGATGCTGTATTTTTCCCAGTGCGTATTTCTGGCTTTTTTTTTTTTTTTTAAATCAAAAATCAGGTGTTCATAGGTGTGTGGATTTATGTCTGGGCTTTTAAATCAATCCCATTGATCAGTGGTGTCTGTTTCTGTGCTGGTACCATGCTGGTTTTTATTACTTATAGCTCTGTAGTACAACTTGAAATAAGGGATAATGACACCTCCCAAAATTCTTTATTATCCGAAATTATTTTAGCTATCCTGAGTTTTTGCTTTTCCAAGTAAAACTGAAAATTGTCCTTTCAAGACATATGAAGAATTCCTGTGATATTTTGATGGGGATTTCGTTGATTCTGTAGACTGCTTTTGGCAGGGTGGCCATTGCTACTGTGTAAATCCTACTGCTCTGTGAACATGGGAGATCTTCCCATATTGCGATATCTTCTTCATTTTTTCTTTAATCTGTTAGTTTTCTGGGGGGTTTTGTTTTGTTTTGATTTTTATCATACAGGCCTTTAACCTGCTTGCATGGAGTGGCCCCAAGATATTTTATTAGTGGAGGCCGTTGTGAAAGATGCTGTTGCCCTTATTCCTTTCTCAGTCCACTTGTCATTTGTATACAGGTGGGCTACTGATTTTTATGAATTAATTTTGTATCCAGGTACTTTGCTGAACGTGTTTATCAGCTGAAGGAGTTTCCTGGTACAATTTTTAGGTCACATATATACTACCATATCATCTGCAAATAAAAATACTTTGACTTCTTCCTTTACAATGTTTTCCCCTTGATCTCCTTCAGTTGCCTTATTGCTTGAGCTAAGACTTCAAGTACTGTATTGAATAGGTAGGGGGACAGTGAACAAGCAAGTTCTCCTACAGTTTTGGAGACTCAAATTAACATAATACAAACAGCATTAGACCAAACCCAAAAGAATGTGATTTTATTGTCTTTTAGTCTGTTTCTATGATGGATTGCATTTATTGATTTTTGTATTTGAACCATCCCTATATCTCTGGGATGAAGCCTATCTATCTGATCATGGTAAATGGCCTTTTGATGTGTTTTTGGAATAGGTTTACATGTATTTTATTGAGTATGTTTACATCTATGTTCATAAGGGAAATTGGAACTCTTTGTTGGGCCTTCATGTGATTTAGATATCAAGATAAATGAAACCTCATAAAAAGAATTTGGCTGTGTTCTTTCTGTTTCTATTTTGTGAAATAATTTTAAGAATATTGGTGCTAATTCTTCTTTGAAAGTCTGGTACAATTCTGTACCAAAACCATCTGGCCCTGAGCTTTTCTTTGTTGGGAGAATTTTAAATACTGCTTCTATTTCACTAGGAATTATAGATCTGTTTAAATTGAAAATAAGCAATTAATTGTTAATTGTTAAAAAGTAAGCTAAACATCTTTAATCATAGCACTTGGGAAAATCAATAGGTGGATCTCTGTGAATTCTAGGCCGGCTTGGTCTACATAGTAAGTTCCAGGACAACTAGGGCTGTATAATAGAGAGACCTTTCTCAAACAACCAAATATGCATAAATGAAGTTATCGGCTAAATTCATGTATACAATCGAGGGCTACTAACTACAATAACAATGGTGTACATTAGAGGTCTAAAATTTATTCTCCTTAAATAACTGAACCTTTGTGCCCTGTCTTAGTCTGTGTTCTATTGTTGTGAAGAGATACCAAGAACCACAGGCAACAAGGGGGAGGAGATGAAGAAAGAGTGGGAGAGGTGGGGGGGGAAAGAGACAGAGAGAGAGAGAGAGAGAGAGAGAGAGAGAGAGAGAGAGAGAGAGAAACTCGCTAATGGACCTGACTTGGACTTTAAAGGCACAAGGCCTACCCCTAGTGACACACTTCCTCCCAAAAGGCCAAGCCTCCTCCAACAATGCCATAAATCCTAAACCCTATCATGTAGCAGTACCACTCCCAGACAACCAAGCACTCAAATATATGAGTCTATGGGGATCATTCCTATTCAAACCACTACACACCCTTTAACCAACATCTTTCCCCTTTAAGAAAAAAAAAAATTAAGCTGGGTCATAGCAGGTCATTGCCTTTAATTCCAGCACTCAGAAAGCAGAGGCAGGTGGATCTCTGAGTTCAAGGCCAGCCTGGTCTACAGAATGAACTGCAGGACACAAAGAAACCCTTTATCGAAAAACAAAAACAAACAAACAAACAAAAAACCCAAAATTTTATTGTTTCAAGACAAGGTTCTCTGTGCAAGCCTGGCTGTCCTGGAACTCCTCTATAGATCAGGTTACCCTTGATCTCAGAGATGGGCCTCCCAAGTGCTGAGAGAAATGTCATGTTATACTATTGCCTGGCAGAAAATTTTAATCTAAAAAAAGAAAATGTCTTGATCATGAGGCACAGACAGGGTGGAGGACAGCAAGGCCCAGGTGATGCTAAGATGAGCGAGCATGTGGTGGAGAGATGGAAGAGAAAGAGAAGCAGAAGGAGGTGTGCGAAGTGAAGAGAGGCGGAACGGAAGCTGCAAGCCAGCCAATGTGGGTAGCCTGCCTAGCCTATGCTACCCCAAAGGCCACACACACCAACGGCCCTGTTCAGGGCTTCCTCCTGGTGCCATGTTGACATATGTGAGCTCTCTGGACTGCTGCAGCCAGTAAGGTTTGGGGCCAGCTTTGACAGAGCATAAACGAACCGTAAGAGCCAAGGATTGTCAGCATCATGGTCTCCAATGGTAACTGAAAGGATACTTGATAAAGAAAGCTTTATCAAGGAGAAAAGTGGGACCATTGCTCTCCCTCCTGCAAACTTATTTTATTTTATGAAAACTTAAGAAAACAGTGGTCACTATATGTAGAAAACCTATTTATTAATAAATCTCTGCACCGGGTTGTTATCTGCCTCAATGGTTCATGTTTTTGAATAAAAGACATCCACACAGCTTTCATATTTAATATGCCTTAAACAGCACAATACCTGGGCCACTGCCTAACGTCCACGCTGTTAAGTTATTATTTACTAACTCTGTGCTCCAGACCCATTTGTGTAGCTCTCTGGGCCACACTTTCTTGGCCCAGAGTCCAGGTACCCTCCTTGCTTCTCCACCCCATGGCAGCCTCTGTGACTCTCCTCTCTCCACACTCTCCTAAAGCATGGTGGATCTTCCCTTCCTGCTTCCTTGCTGTTTCAAGCCTGGAAACCCCAAATCCCTGCCTCTCTTCTCTCGTCTCTCGTCTCTCGTCTCTCGTCTCTCGTCTCTCTCTCTCTCTCTCTCTCTCTCTCATCAGCTATTGGCTGCTAGCATCTTTATTCACCATTCAGAATTAACTGGGGGCAGGTTCCCAGAAGGTACATGCAGACCATCCCCTGCAAACTATCTTGGGGGACACCAATTAGCATTAGAATACAAGCAGTTACAACTAGAAGAAAGCAGTGAGATAGTACTGACTGAAAATATATATACATAATATATATGCATATTAATTTAAATATAATATATTCTATGCTTTGTTTTGTTTTATTTCTTGTTTGTTTTCCTTTGGGGGGAGGTTGCAATGGCAGAAGGCAGGTATGAAGGGACAGAGAGACAAATGGGACTGGGGTGCACAACATGAAAACTCACAAAATATCAATAAAAAGTAAAGAGAGAAGGAGTGCACAGAGATGGCACACCTTTAATCCCACTCTCTTGGAGTAGAGGCAGGCAGGTCTCTCTGAGTTTAAGGACAAACGGAGATATACAGTGGGAACTTCTCTCAAACAAAACAAAACAAGGAGGGTGGGGGGAGACTTTCCATCTGTGCCAGTGGCCTGAGCAGTCCCAGGACACCAGCTCTGCACCCAGTTTCTCAGAGGCTGCTGGACTCCCAGGATCCCTGACACACCCAGGAACATAGGATCATAGGATCACAGGATCTCAAGAGCTTGGTCACACCAGGATCTCAGGATCCCAGAAGCAGCCATGACACCCAGGAGCTCTTATACCCAGGATCTCGGGATCTCGGGATCTTGGGATCTCATACCCAGGACCTCAGCATCTCAGCATCTCAGCATCTCAGCATCTCAGCATCTCAGCATCTCAGCATCTCAGCATCTCAGCATCTCAGCATCTCAGCATCTCAGCATCTCAGCATCTCAGCATCTCAGCATCTCAGCATCTCAGCATCTCAGCATCTCAGCATCTCAGCATCTCAGCATCTCAGCATCTCAGCATCTCAGCATCTCAATCTCAGCATCTCAGCATCTCAGCATCTCAGGATCTCATACCCAGGATCTCGGGATCTCGGGATCTCAGGATCTCAGGATCTCAGGATCTCAGGATCTCAGGATCTCAGGATCTCATACCCAGGATCTCAGGATCTCAGGATCATCTCAGGATCATCTCAGGATCATCTCAGGATCATCTCAGGATCATCTCAGGATCTCGGGATCTCGGGATCTCGGGATCTCAGGATCACAGAGACAGCTGGACTCTGAGGAATTCTGATGCAACCAAGATAACAGGGCAGACAGGCTCCAGTCAGAGACAGTGAGTGAAGGTAGCACTAGAGATAACCACATGGTGAAAGGCAAGCTCAAGAACATAAGCAACAGAAACCAAGGTTACTTGGCTTCATCAGAACCTAGTTCTCCCACAATAGCAAGTCCTGAATACCCCATGACACCAGAAAAGCAAGACTCAGATTTAAAATCACTTCTCATGTTGATGATGGAGAAATTTAAGGACATAAATAACTCTCTCAAAGAAATACAGGAGTCGGGTGGTGGTGGCGCACGCCTTTAATCCCAGCACTTGGGAGGCAGAGGCAGGTAGATTTCTGAGTTCGAGGCCAGCCTGGTCTACAGAGTGAGTTCCAGGACAGCCAGGACTGGACTACACAGAGAAACCCTGTCTCGAAAAAAACAAAAAAACAAACAAACAAAAAAAAAAAAACCAAAAAAAAGAAAGAAAGAAAGAAAGAAAGAAAGAAAGAAAGAAAGAAAGAAAAGAAATACAGGAGAACACAGGTAAACAGGTAAGAGGAAACACAAAAATCCCTTAAAGAATTACAAGAAAACACAACCAAACATGTGAAGAAATTGAACAAAACCATCCAGGACATAAAAATGGAAGTAGAAACAATCAAGAAACCACAAAGGGAGAAGACTACCCTGGAGATAGAAAACCTAAGAAAGAAATCAGGTGTCATAGACACAAGCATCACCAACAGAATACAAGAGATAGAAGAGAGAATCTCAGGTGCAGAAGATACCATAGAAAACATTAACACAACTGTCAAAGAAAATGCAAAATGCAAAAACTTCCTAACCCAAAACATCCGGGAAATCCAGGAAACAATGAAAAGACCAAACCTAAGGATAATAGATATAGAAGACCCAACTTAAAGGGTCAGTAAATATCTTCAACAAAATTATAGAGGAAAACTTCCCTAACCTAAAGAAAGAAATGCCTATAAACATATAAAAAACCTACAGAACTCCAAGTAGACTAGATCAGAAAAGAAATTCCTCTCATCACATAATGATCAAAACACCAAATGCACAAACAAAGAATATTAAAAGCAGTAAGGAAAAAAGGTCAAGTAACTTACAAAGGCAGACCTATAAGAATTACACCAGACTTCTCACCAGAGACCATAAAAGCCAGAAGATCCTGAACAGATAGCATACAGACCCTAAGAGAACACAAATGCCAGCCCAGACTACTATACCCAGCAAAACTCTCAATTACCATAGATGGAGAAACCAAGATATTCCACGATGAAACCAAATTTATACAATATCTTTCCACAAATACAGCCCTGCAAAGAATAATACAGGGAAAACTCCAACACAAGGAAGGAAATTATACCCTAGAAAAAGCAAGAAAGTAATCTTCCAGCAAACCAAAAAGAAGATAGCCACACAAACATAATTCCACCTCTAATAACAAAAATAACAGGAAGCAACAATCACTTTTTCTTAATATCTCTTAACATCAATGGACTCAATTCCCGAATAAAAACACATAGAGTATCTGACTGGATACGTGAACAGGACTCAACATTTTGCTGCATACAAGAAGTGCACCTCAGTGACAAAGACAGACTACCTCAGAATAAAAGGCTAGAAAAAATTTTCTAAGCAAATGCTCCCAAGAAACAAGATGGAGTAACCATTCTAATATTGAAAAAAATAGACTTTCAACCAAAAGTTATCAAGAAAGATAAGGAAGGACACTTCACACTCCTCAAAGGAAAAATCAACCAAGATGAAATCTCAATTTTAAACATCTATGCTCTAAATGCAAGGGCACCCACATTCATAAAAGAAACTTTATTAAAGCTCAAAGCACACATTGCACCTTACACAATAGCAGTAGGACACTTCAACACTACCCAATTTGTTCTATGATGCCACAATTACGCTCACAACTAAACCACACCAAGACCCAACAAAGAAAGAGGACTTCAGACCAATCTCCCTTATGAATATCGATGCAAAAATACCCAATAAAATTTTTGCAAATAGAATCCAAGAACGCATCAAAACAATCATCCATCATGATGTATCAAGTAGGCTTTATCCCAGGAATGCAAGGATGGTTCAATATTCTGAAATTCATCAACGTAATCCACTATATAAACAAACTCAAAGTAAAAAACCAAATGATCATCTCATTAGATGTAGAGAAAGCATTTGACAAGATTCAATACCCCTTCATGGTAAAAGTCTTGGAAAGATCAGGAATTCAAGGCCCATACCTAAACATAGTAAAAGCAATATACAAAAACCAGTAGCCAATATCAAACTTAATGGAGAGAAACTTGAAGCAATTTCACTAAAATCAGGAACTAGACAAGGCTGCCTACTCTCTTCCTACCTATTAAATATAGTACTGGAAGTCCTAGCCAGAGTAATTAGACAACAAAAGGAGGTCAAAAGGATACATATTGGAAAGGAAGAAGTCAAAATATCACTATTTGCAGATGATATGATAGTATACTTAAGTGACCCCAAAAATTCCACCAGAGAAATCCTAAACCTGATAACTTTAGCAAAAGTGGCTGGATATAAAATTAACTCAAACAAATCAGTATCATTCCTCTACTCAGAGGATAAACAGACTGGGAAAGAAATCAGGGAAACGACACCATTCACAATAGTCACAAATAATATAAAATAGCTTGGTGTGAATCTAACTAAGCAAGTGAAATATCTATATGACAAGAACTTCAAGTCCCTGAAGATAGAAATCAAAGAAGATATCAAAAGATGGAAAGATCTCCCATGCTCATGGATTGGCAGGATTAATATAGTAAAAATGGCCATCTTGCCAAAAGCAATCTACAGATTCACTGCAATCCCCATCAAAATTCCAACTTAACTCTTCACAGAGTTAAAAGAGCAATTCTCAGTTTCATTTGAAATAACAAAAAACCCAGGATAGTGAAAACTATTATCAACAATAAAAGATCTTCTAGGGGAATCACCATCTGTGACCTCAAGCTGTACTGCAGAGCAATCATGATAAAAACTGCATGGTATTGGTACAGAGACAGGCAAGAAGATCACTGGAATAGAATTGAAGACCCAGAAATGAACCCACATACCTATGGTCACTTGAT
Organism: Arvicanthis niloticus; assembly: GCF_011762505.2. Taxonomy (NCBI): domain Eukaryota; kingdom Metazoa; phylum Chordata; class Mammalia; order Rodentia; family Muridae; genus Arvicanthis; species Arvicanthis niloticus. The sequence continues at coordinate 8,583,102 of NC_047675.1, forward strand.
CTTTGACAAAGGAGCTAAAACAATTCAGTGGAAAAAAGACAGCATTTTCAACAAATGGTGCTGGGTCAACTGGCAGCCAGCATGTAGAAGAATGCAAATTGATCTTTTCTTATCTCCTTGTACAAATCTCAAGTCCAAGTGGATAAAACCAGATATACTGAAACTAACAGAAGAGAAATTGGGAAAGAGCCTTGAACACATGGGCACAGGGGAAAAGCCCCTGAACGGGCTGAGAATGGCTTATGCTCTAAGATCAAGAATTGGTAAATGGGACCTCATCAAATTGCAAAGCTTCTGTAAGGCAACGGACACTGTCAATAGGACAAAATGACAACCATAAGATTGGGAAAAGAACTTTACCAATCCTATGTCTGATAGAGGGCTAATATTAAAAATATAAAAAAGAACTCAAGAAATTAGGCTCCAGACAATCAAATAACTCTATTAAAATTGGGGTACAAAGCTCAACAAAGAATTTTCAACTGAGGAATTTCCAATGGCTGAGAAACACCTAAAGAAATGTTCAACATCTTTAGTCATCAGAGAAATGCAAATCAAAACAGCCCTGAGATTCTGAAACCTCTCACCACTCTGAATGGCTAAGATCAAAAACTCAGGTGACAGCAGTTGCTGGTAAGGATGTGGAGAAAGAGGAACACTCCTCCATTGTTGGTGGGATTGTAAGCTGGTACAACCACTCTGGATATCAGTCTGGTGGTTCCTCAGAAAATTGGACACAGTACTACCTGAGGACCCAGCTATACCACTCCTGGGCATATACCCAAAAGATGCTCCAACATATAACAAGGACGTATGCTCCACTATGTTTATAGCAGCCTTATTTATAATAGCCAGAAGCTGGAAAGAACCCAGATGTCCTTCAACAGAGGAATGGATACAGAAAATGTGGTACATTTACACAATGGAGTATTATTCAGCTATTAAAAACAATGAATTCGTTAAATTCTTAGGTAAATGGATAGAACTAGAAAATATCATCCTGAGTGAGGTAACCCAATCACAAAAGAACACATATAGTATGCACTCACTGATAATTGGATATTAGCCCAAAAGCTCACAATACCTAAGATACAACTCACGGACCACATGAAGCTCAAGAAGAAGGAAGACCAATGTGTAGGCACTTCGGTCCTTCTTAGAAGGCGTAACAAAATCCTCATAGGAGCAAATATGGAGACAATGTGTGGAGCAGAGACTGGAGGAGGGGCCGTTTGGAGACTGCCCCACATGGGGATCTATCTCAGATGTAATCACCAAATGCAAACACTGTTGTGGACGTCAGGATGTGGATGCTGACAGGAGCCTGATATACCTGTGGCCTGAGAGGCTCTGCCAGAGCCTGACACATACAGAGGCAGATTCTTGAAGCTAACCATTGAACTGATCACAGGGTCCCCAATGGAGGAGTTAGAGAGAAGACCGAAGGAATTGAAGGGGCTTGTGGCCCCATGAGGAAAGCGACAATAACAACCAACCAGAGCTCCCAGGGTTTAAACAGCTAGCCCGGGAACACACATGGAGGGACCCATGACACCAGCTGTATATGTAGTGGAGGATGGTCTTGTTGGGCATCAGAGGGAGAGGAGGGCCTTGGTCCTGTGAAGGCTGGATGCCATCATGTGGGAAAATTCCAGGGCAGGGAAGCAGGAGTAGGTGGTACAGCCTCATAGAAATAGGAGGAGGAAGGATGGCATAAGGGGTTTCTGGGGTGGGGAATAGGGAAAGAAGATAACATCTGAAATGTAGATAAATGAATTATCCAATAATAATGATAATAACAATAACAACAACAGGTAATGGAACTGGCTAGTGCAGTCAAGCATTTGAGACTTTTTGTCAGCAAATTAATATTACCCGTATTACTGGGATTCCTTATAATTGTCAAGGACAAGTTACTATCAAAGGGGCCCATGAAACTTTAAAACAATATTTTCATAAAATAAAAAAGGGGGAGGTTCATCCCCACACATCACAAATTCATTTAAATCATGTTCTTTTTATTTTAAACTTTAAAAAAAAAAAAAAAAAATGGGATGCCTTTGAGACCCTGAAAGGATAGCTTGGTTTCTGGTGGAGCACTGGTTAGAGATGGCTGGAGACCCACCCTTCAAGAGACAGCATACATTTCACCACACTCCCAGACTCCAGGCTCCTGACACTCAGTCGAAGACCTCCATTGATCCGTGCCTTTCAGTCATATAGGGCAACGCCCCTACAGCCCCTCCCAAAGAGAGGTTTGTGTCACCTAGCACAGGTACAGGCGGCAGAGCCTCAAGAGATTTTCATATTAATGAGATACCTAAAGGCCAGAGGGCATAGCCACTTAAGTATTCCTTCCCAGACCCTCCTCCCTCCCTATTTAACTCAGGTTTGCCCTGAGGACACAGGGTACAGCTTCATCCACTTTCTGCCATGACAATAAACCTTTTAAAACCATGGACTTCCTTGTGTCTTTGGGGCCCACTGTGGGGAACGGTGGAGAAGGCCTCTGACCACTGAGCCACGGCTTAATCTCCCACTAGAAGACTTCTCTATGTTCCTGCCACCCGCCAACTCAAGCAAGCTAGCCGACCCAGCCAAGTGAGTGCCGTATCCTAGTCTCTCACCCCACAGGGCACTGCTGGAGCTTCTCTCCCTCATCCCTCTTGGCTGCCAGCTGGTCCAGCCCGTATGCCCTCCGTCTCAGTTCTTCTGCAGCTCCCAGCAGTGTCTGGAAGCCCAAGGCAGTCTGTCTCCCAGGTTAGCCGCTTCATCCCAGAGACCCCCACTCAGGAGCTCTGCCCCCAAGGGACTTCAGGCTGAGACCTCTCCATGCCCAGGCGAAGCTCCACAGCTTCTCAGCCCAGTGTCCGCCCATCACCACATGGAGTGAACTCAGTCAAATTCCTGAACTTCTGCCTCCCTGAGCCAAGGCAAACACCCAGGAACCACAACACAGCCCACCAGGACCCATGCCCACACACGAGCTACAGCCCTACAGATGCCGAGGAACTTTCTGCTGAGTGTCTATGGCGCTCTACAACTAGGCATACTTATGTATAGGTGAAAGGGAAGGATCCACTTACTGGTATATGGCATGATCCCAATCAGGTATTTAATATGGGGAAGAGGGCATAAATAAAAATCTTCTTCTTCTTCTTCTTCTTTTTTTTTTTTTTTTTTTTTTTTTTTTTGGTTTTTTGAGACAGGGTTTCTCTGTATAACCTTGGCTGTCCTGGAACTCACTCGGTAGACCAGGCTGGCCTCGAACTCAGAAATCCGCCTGCCTCTGCCTCCCAAGTGCTGGGATTAAAGGCATGTGCCACCACTGCCCGGCCACATACCTTCTTTTAAAGATTTATTTTATGTGTATGAGTGTTTTGCTTTCATGTATGGATGTGTACTATGTGCATGTCTGGTGTCCACAGAGGTTTAAAAAAATGTATGTTTGTTGCTCTTCTGAAGTTATATTGTTGTGAGCCACCACAGAGTTCAGTTCTCAGTACCCACGAAGTGGCAGACATGGGGGACAAGCTCACAATGAGAAACCAACCCTGCTCCATTTTAAAATCAGGAGCCATCTTGCTATTTCTCTAAATTGGGTCTCAGCCCACCCTATAACCTCAAGTTACTCTGTGCATGATGATCTAGGTGAGATCTCCTTGACTGCTTTGTAATGCCTGGTCTCTCTTAACCATGCCTGCTTGCAAATGCCTCCCATCCCCACTCTGTGGGTTTGTTGTTTAAAAAGGCTATGGAAATTGGCTTGGTGTTGACCTCTTGAACCTCACCTTAGGGAGAGACAGCCTCTGGCCAGCTCTCATGTACAGGAAGAAAGTTGGCTTTGACTTGGCCATAATTTGGGTTGGTGGTCTTTCTCCTCGAATCTGTGAGATTAATAACTTCTTCTAATTGTAGCCTCTTCAAGCCCTTCAGTTGAGCATATACCCGCCCAACCCCCGCCAGGCAATAAAATTAAAAACAATACAAATCACTAAAACAATTAATACTGGTCCAAATATTATAACCTAAATTTAATTTTATAGTTGTGTCCAATGCCCAGTCTAGCAATGAGTTAACATACCCCTGGGACCTAATTTACTAGGTTTTCCAAGCATTTTGGTTCAGATGAGGTCATCCTTTCCTAAATAGCACAATATGACCTGTTATAGGTTTATTTTATATTCAAACCTTTTCAATTTCATTGCTTCGTTGCTTACATTGTACAAGACTCAAACTAGTCAATGGTAAATCCAATGGGGAAAGGGCTCCTGAGGCTCCGCCCCTAGTAATGGAGGGGCAGTGGGGTGGGCAATGTTACTTTTCTTAGGAGATGTGGCCACATGCTCACAGAAGCAGCTCTAGTAACTTTGAGAGGGTTATTTTTAAACAGCGGAGGAAGAGAATGGAATCTACCTCTAGGTGGAAAGAGGCCCAAGGCCGCTGATCAATCACCTGGTAAGGGGCCACTCCTAGGGAGGAGGGTTCACCTTAAGATAATACAGTTTCCTTCCCAGAATTCCTGTGCAGTCGCTAAGAGATGAGCTGCCTTGAGATGCAGCTGGGTCTGAGCATAAAGTTTCAGAAGGGCAGAACTCCCCCACCCCCATTCCATTATGGGTTTTTTGTTGTTGTTGTTGTTTGTTTTGTTTTGTTTTGTTTTTCGAGACAGGGTTTCTCTGTGTAGCCCTGTCTATCCTGGAACTCACTCTGTAGACCAGGCTGGCCTCAAACTCAGAAATCCGCCTGCTTCTGCCTCCCAAGTACTGGGATTAAAGGCACCACCACTGCCCGGCTCCATTATGGATTTAAACTACTAGACTAACAGTCTGGACTCCTCTGCTCTTCCTGAAGCTCCCTCCCTACCCTGTGGCTGCCTGTTATTGGCTGACCTCCAGGACTTATCTTCTCCATTGTCCTCCACACAGCTTCAAGAGTTTGCAGCTTCCTTGCCCTGGGGTTTACTTTTTAAAATGAATGCATTACCCTTGAATGTCCATTTAAGTCCCTCCTGAATTCTTTTCTTAGTGAAAATTCTTCAAGGAGGCCTGAGTTCTCTGGTGTCATCTGATGGCTCTCCTGGGACTCCCCAATATTTTTAATAACAATCCCTCCTCCTGCACCCCCTTCCCCATTTTCTTTAATTGGCAGAGAAAAAGAACCTGTACCCCAGGCAGCAAGAAGAGTGGGACCGGTACCACAATGGGAACCTGAGGGAGCCCTGAAACTAGTTGAGAGAGATTTGATCAATATTGTTGATAATAGATTCTAAATATTATTTTAAAAAGAGAAAGAAATTATGGTAATCGGTCATCTGGCAAATTGCTTAGATTCCACAGGACTGAGAATGAAAGCCAGGCAGTGGGTACCTACTGTAGGTGGAGAAGAAGCTCCCTGGGATTCCAGGAGCAGCCCTAGGACAGTGCACTGAGTCACACCGAAGGTTGCTGAAAGGAGCAAAAGGCAGAGGCACTGTCACTGGGGCAGAGAGTGAGTAACCAGAGTGGGGATGCAGGAATGAACAGAACCCTCCAAAGAGGACTTACCCAAGGGAGGATGGGTCTTAACACTGGCTTGTGGGAGGAGGAGGGGACTGTTCTGAGGTAGTATCTCACTAAATACCTCTGACTCACTATGCAAATCCCAGCAATCAGGAGGCAGAGGCAGGTGGATCTCTTTGAGTTCACTGTCATCTTGTTTTCACAAGGAGACCCTGTCTCAGAAAGAAAGAAAGAAAGAAAGAAAGAAAGAAAGAAAGAAAGAAAGAAAGAAAGAAAGAAAGAAAGGGAAAGAGGGACTGATACTATGAACTGGGCATAAGTGACTTACTGACAGCAGGTGGGTAGATCATTTGGTTCTAAGAACATGTTGTAATAGATGAGACCAGATGAAGTTTTACAGTATAAAGTAACCAGGGCCAACAAGAGCAAAGGTTACATATACCATCTGCAGACTTGTCTATCTCTGAGTGCCTGTGGGAGTCAGGAAACCAGGAAGAAGACCTGGAGCTAGGGTTGCTTTAAGAAAAGTGGAAAGGACACAGGTGGCAGTAGAGAGGGGGGACTTGGGGAGGGGGACACTAGAATGAAAAGGCTTGAGCATGGAGGAGGGTGGGAAGATTTAAGGAGATGGGGTGGGGTTCCAAAACAAGGGGTGTGTGTAAAGGCCTTGTACCAAGGAAATGTTAGCGATCCCCCAAAAACACAGACAGGAGCTGATCTGATGCAAATCACAGCAGGGTCTTTATTCTATTCAAGCTAGCTCAGGCCCCCCAACATACCACCATTACATAGGATGGTTTTGGTGATGGGAGAGCCCCAAATGTCTATCCGGGCAAGACTTTATTTTGTAAGCATTGTAAGCAGCAATGGGGGTGGGGTGGGGTGGTGGTAAGTGTGCAAGCATCTAATTGGAAAGCTGCTGTGGCCTTTAACATAATTGGCTGGTGCTTGGAGTCATATCATAAACTTAATTTCTGCTCCCCTCTGCATTGGTGGTCATTAGGCAGGGGGTGGGCTTGTAACCTGGGGTGCAGGTTTGTTGGGGAAATAACCTGGAGATGCTGATTTTGTTGGGTTTTAGCCTAGAGACTGGAGCTAAACTAGGGTTTTGGGGGTGGGGGCAACTTGGAAACTAACGCTAGCACCAGCTGTTAGTTTACCCGAGTTCAAACTTAGGTCAGGTCCTCTAAAATGGAGTCTGAACTTAAAAGATTTGGCCTCTCAGTCTCCATGGAAACCCACCATCTTGTAACACAAATAAAAACATGAGAAAGAAAATGAAGGAGTTGCCCTGCCTTTCCCGGCTAGGTGATGCTGTTGCTGAAAGGCCTTGTGCCAGGAAAGCCAAAAGACCACCAAGGAGCCAGACCCGATGCAATCAAGTTACAGTCTCTTTCTAAGCTCTAGCTTGGGCCACACTGTCGTCTCTGATGCAGGAGAACTGGAGGGGCATCAAGCCCAGTTTCAGGCAAGTATTTATAGAAGCAAGAAGGGGGTATCTAGCCTGATACACATCTTACTGGGGAACCACTGTGGCCTTTAACATAATTGGCTGGTGCTGGGAGCCAAACCACAAACTTAACTTTTGCTTTCCTCTTGATTGGTGGTTGTTAGGAAGTGAAGTAGTAGAGTCAGGCTTGTAACCTGGAGATGCAGATTTGTTGGGGAATAACCTGGAAACTGGTGCTAGACATAGGTCTTGTTGGGGGGCTGTTGCGGTAAATCTTTTGCCCATGGGGAGTCCATAGAATAAAGACACAAGTCAATAAATATCAAATGAATGCTGCATGCCTAGATTGGGCAGATTTACCATTAAACTACACTATTTCCCCGGCTATGAGAGCTCTTAACAACTTGCGGTTTCCTAGGTCAAGGCCTTCTTCGTCTTCTCTCCCTCCACCAACTGCCCTCTGCTTCGACCAACTGCCAACTCTGTGGCTTCTCCCTCCTCTCCTCACGGCTCTCTGATCTTCCTCTTATCTCCTCTGGCTCCTCCCACTCCTCTTCTACTGCCCAATCACTGGCTGTAGCCTTTATTTAACAAATTTGATTGGACAGAAGGTTTACAAGATTCACTCCTCCTTCGCAGCCCCTCCCAGGAGTGGAGTTACCATGACAACAAGAGGCTAGGGCTATCCACCACATTTCCCCCTTTTTGTCCAATAAAAAAAATTTTTTTCACATATTAATTGAACTCTAATTATATTACCATGTTGTGATTGTTAAAGTATAAGATAAACCTAACACCCAGTCCATCATTTTTGTTAACTAAATAGAACCTTTGCCATCTCTCTCAATTAAAAAACTTAGTTCTGAACCTGGCTTATGTCCTGTCTTCAAAATGAATAGCATCTGAAAACCATCCTCTCAAAGTAAATAGCCTGGGTTGACTGTGAGATTATAAATCTTCAACCCCATCAGAAATCCAGAATGACTCAGTTAAATAAAGATATGGGAAGCACAAAGCGTGGCTTCTAAACTCAACCAATTTAAATAGACCACTGAAAATCTAGACAGTTCCTTATTTCAAAACGTTGGAGCATCTGGTCTTCAGCCTTCTGGCCCAAGAATCATCTGACAGACCTAGTAATGCAGAATTACTAAGGGCTGATTACTCTGTCTTGGCAGATATAATCAGTTGACTATTCTGCAAGTGTGTTTCTTTTTTGCACACTATTTCGTCTGTAGATGAAAAGAGGCAATTCTTGCCTAGTGGCTGTCATACCACAACTGGTGTAACTCCAAAGATGCTCAATTTCTTCTTAGAATCCAAGACTGGGAAGCTGTCAGAATCAGATAGGTCTCCAATAAAATACATGTTTATATAAGAATGTTTGTAATGTCAATTCTATGGATTTCTGACGTTTTTGAAAATCAACTATGTAAGGCAATCTGAACAGTTGTCTGTTAATTCCTTTCCACTAAATTTTTTTTTTGATTAAAAAGGACTGGGTCTAAGCCTTGTATTTCTAAATAAGATATATAGGTACACTGCCTACATGAGAGTAATATATTAATCCCACTTTTGTATTAATAAGAAACTTATGCCAGTGAAAACCCTAAATTTGTATAAAATAAATTCCATATCAATGTAAGAGATTATAATTTCAACCTTGTAACTATCATAAAGATTTCTTACCAATGTAAGATATACCTTTTTTTTTTAAAACTGGGTCTAAGCTTTGTATTTCTAAATGAGTTATACAGGCACAATGCCTATATAAGAGTAAAATATTAATCCCACTTAATTCCTGAGATTTAGCTCTCTAATTCCCTTCCTTTCTGAAGCTACATTTGTAAAGTATTCCTTAAATTACAACACATGTATAATTTACAAAGTAACCAGAACCATCCACCCCAACATAAGGAACTGGGGCGATGATCTCCTTTTGTCTGCTTCCAGCTGAATTGGGGCGAAGAATTCCCATCTGGGGGCCCAAAGGGAAACAGGAAAATTGGCTTAGTCAAAGGAGAGCTAACTGGCATCATTTGCCTTGAAGTCACTGTGTACTGAGAAAGTTCATAGCAAAGCTGACACCATAACTGTTACAGTCAGAAAGGCTGGACAGGCAAGCTAGCTGTTCTGGAAAAGTTCTGGAAGCAAGTCCTTAAAAGAAGCGGCTTCGATGCAGTTGCAGTAGAATCAAGCACGAAGCTGGAATAGGAGGTCCTAGAGACTCAGAATCCCCGAGTATAAATCATGCTAGGGCTGAGTTTCTCTTCTTTCATCCTGTAACATATAAAACTTAAAAGCAACAGGTAGTTTTATAAAAACATTCACATGGAACATGTAGGGCACACAGCTTTGTCAATGAAGATCAATAAAGAAAGGCCACTGCCCTCTTCAGGTTAGTTTGATTACTTAATCAAACTATATATAACTTATATACATGCCCTCATAAAGGATGGCATGTATTAAGTCATGAGAAATTATTACCCAATTAAATGTTCTTGGCTTTGTATTGACATTTTAGTACCAGCCAGTTAAGTCCATATAAGAGACATAACACCATATATACATCACCCATTTGGTTGGTTGAGTTAGTCTCCCTTTTCTTCTGTGTCGACTAGTGCTTCAGGGGGTCTCCCTTTGTCATTTCTGATCTTTATCATTTTGGAAGGAACCCACAGCTTTTCTTTTCCTGTGGAAACATAAACATAACCTCTCCCCCAGCATAATACATTTCCCACTTTCCATTCTGACGTCATAATAACCTTAATATAAACAGATTGATTTAGTTCAGTAGTTTTATCCACCATCCAATGTTTCTCAGCGACTGTGGTGTTTTGTTCATTAATATTCAAAAAATTTAAGTTTAATAAAGCAATATATAATCCATCTTTGGGGGTTCTTATTGATTCCTTTTGCCTATTAAGCATCTCCTTTAAAGTTCGATTAGATCTCTCCATTTTTAGGCACTCTTCCTTCTTCTGCTCAAGAGCAACTTCTAAGGTCTTGAGCCGTGAGTCCTTTTTTAGTCCTGAGGAAACCAGGGAAGAAGCATGCTCTTTGAGATCCAAGAGAGAAGTCTCCTTCTCTGAGAGATCTCCTTGCAATAGGCTGACCTTTTCTTTCAAGTCTTTAAGATCTTTTATGTAGGTTTCAATCTCCTCTCGCTCATCTCTGTCCTGTTGCTTCTTTAAACATTTAATTGTCCGCTCTTTGTCTGCAAGAGCCTCCTTCAGCTTTGTCAGAGCTGTGTTCATGTTAGTCGTGTCCACCTGCAGAGACTTGACTTGCTCTTTCAAGCTGCTCATCTGCTTCTCTTTATCTCTTAGTTGTTCCTGAAGATTTTCTATCTTCTTCTGGAGAACATTGACCATCCGCTCCTTCGTGTCCAGCATGTCCTTGAGGTCGTGTATCTCTCCAGTTTGTGTGCCCTTCTCCTCAGTCATAACTGGTCTCAGAACATCTGTTTTTGAAGCAGTGACATTTAATTGTCCTGAGGAAGAGAATTCTCCCTTTCTGGCATTGGGGCCTGCGAGAGGCCCCCCTAGAAGTTTTTTGGCAGGGTATTGCCCCATTTGTCTGTTGTTGCTCTACATTCCCTGGTCAGATGTCGGCCTTTGCCACATCTTTGACATATTCCAGAAGGCCTAGGCCCCCATTTCGTATTATTTTGATTTGTCCTGTAGTCATTTCTGAGATGACCCCATTTACCACAATTAAAACATTTGAAATCTTGGGTCATCTCTAGGTTTCTAGTTGCAGTTTTTCCTATTACTGACATATCAGCTGAGTGAGATCCAACATCAGCTGTGTATCTAATCAATTCATTTATTGATGCTGACCTTGCCCTCAGTGGTCTGATTACTTCCTTGCACTCAGCAGTTGCATTTTCAAAGGCTAAAGACTCAATTATTGCTTTTCTTGCTACTGAATCTGATATACTCCTTTTGACAGCTGAGGTTAGCCTTTGTAAAAAGTCAGGGAAGGTTTCTTTTGGCCCTTGTATGACTTGAGTAAATGGTTCAAGTCTCTTCCCGGATTCTGCAACTTTGTCCCAGGCATTTAAGGCTGATAATCTACACAATGCCAGAGTTTCTTCATCATATACAGCCTGTACCTCTATTTAAGCAAAGCGACCTTCACCAAGCAATTGGTCTATGGAAATCTCTCTTCCCCTAGCTCTATTTTGTCATGCTATCTCCCTCGCCTCATCTCTCCACCATGCAACCCATTGTAAATTTGCGGCAGGTTCTAATATAGCTCTTGCCATATCTTTCCAGTCTTGGGGGATTATTCTATTTTTAATAGCCCAAGAAGTCAGAATTTGTTTAACAAATGGTGAGTGCATACCAAAATTAGTGACACTCTCCTTAAATTTTCTCAGATCTAACACATCCACAGGTTGCCATTCAAATTCCTCATAACCCTGTGGGTAAACAACATTTGGAGGTCTTTGTTGTACCGTAACCGGATAGACCAAGGTGTGTTTTCTAATAACTCTTGGTTGACTTTCTCTATTTACTTCTGTCTTAACCTCAGTATTTTCCTCAGCTGAAAATTTAAATTCCTCCCTTAAGGTTTGTATACATGCTTCATAGGTTTTTTTTATATTGTAATTGTTTCCATTCCTCATTATTTTCTATCTGTTTCTCCATCTGATCTGTGAGCTGTTGTATGCTCTGTTTAATCATCTTTTCTAGCTCCTGTCTCCCACTTTCATTTTCATCTTTTTGTTCCTATAACTTCTGTTCTAAGCCCTGCTTCCATTCCTTTTTATTTTCTATCTGTTTACAAATCTCATCTCTATCCTGTACCAAAAGTTCTATTGTTTCTTGTAATCTCTTTTCCAAGGCAAAGAATTTTTTATCTAGAGCTTTGTCTTTTGAGAAGACATAGTATATCAAAAAAATAAATATAGCAATACTGATAAATAATAAAGTGTTCCCTAAGTTGATTTCTGTCAAACCATTTGAAATATCATCATATAAGGCCCAAAAGATATCCATTGTTTTTGTCATCTTTAAGTATCAAAATATGTTTATATATATATATATATAAACATATTTTATATATATATTTATATATATTTTATATATATAAATATATATATTATATATATATATATTTATATATATTTATATTTATATATATTTTATAAATTTATATTTATATTTATATTTATATATATTTATATTTATTTAATTTATATTTTAATTATATATTTTAATTATATTTATTTAATTTATTTATTTATATAATTTATATAAATATAATTTATATAAATATAATTTATATAAATTATATAATTATATAATTATATAAATTAATATATATTAAATTAAATTATATAATTAATAAATTAAATTATATAATTATATAAATTATATAATTATATAATTTATATAAATATAATTTATATAATTATATTTATTTAATTTATATTTATTATTTAATTTATATTTATATTTATATATATATTTTATAAATTTATATTT